>NC_143404.1:45820987-46124018 GCF_052110815.1 Crocodylus siamensis
TCCGGCTCCCTGGAAACAGGGCTGGAAGTTTTCACCTGTTCAGATTACGTTTGGCAGCAGGAACCCCTGAGACCTTGGTATATAGGCTGTACAACTGCTAACATCAACCTTTAAGTGACATGGGAGCCCTTGAAAGGTACTGTGTTCTTGTGGCTTTGGGAATGCAGAAGCAGGGGCTGCTGGAGGCAGAGATTGAACCTACAGCCTTTGAGATGGTGAACCAATGATCCTACCAGCTGCCTGCTAGGCCTACACAAATATGAAAGTATTTGATCTGGATTCAGCCAATTCGGAGGGCAGCGATTCAATTCGGCAATTCAAATCGCTGTGCCCATTTGGCCTTATCAGAAGTCAGAGATTTGGCACCGATTCAGATTGGCTGGGGAGACGCAGGCACAGCTGGGGAGCTGCAGGTTCTCCCACAGCTCCTCTGGCTGTGCCTCCCTCTCCCCAGGTGGGGGGAGCCACGGATGAAGCCCCCATGGCTGTCCTGCCTGGCTTCACCCTTCCGGCACTTAAATTTTTGTTTTTAAAAGTGTCACACTCACTGGCAGCAGCAGTGGCAATCAGAACCTCTGAGGAATTGTGGCAGAGTGCTCCCCCTACCCCGTGCAGCAAGGGGCAGTGGGGATCACCTCTGTCATCTGGTAGCCATGCAGCAGCTGCCCCATGATGCAGTTGTAGCACAGCTCAGCAGGGCACCATGCACTTTCTGGGAGCTGGGGTTGAGCAGCTTGTCCCAGATACAGCCCAGCCCCAATCACTTTCTCCCCCTTGCTCTTTCCCTCCCCCGCACAAACCCAGACTTACCAGCTGGAGGTAGCTGTGTCAGCTGCCTGTTTAGTCTATGGCAGAATCTTTTCTGAATCGATTCAAAGCTTTTAATACGCCTCCTGATTTGATTTGGATTTGGAGATTTAGTCCCCAAATCAGGCCAAATTTCCTCTAAATCAAGTCAGCTACCAAAGCTTTGTACAGCCCTACTGTCTACCCACCTGTTCCTGTTGGAAGGCAGCTCCCAGGACCCTGCAGGCTCAAACCTGGCCATGTTTCTGACATGAGGCCACCACTTTGGAGAACTCTGAGCCTCCAATTAATACAGTCTGGAAGGTAAGGTTAGGATCCAGAATCACCTGGATAAACTGGAGAAGTGGTCAAGGGCAACCAGCACGGTTTCATTAGGGGCAGGTCATGTCAGACCAACCTGATTGCCTTTTATGATCAGGTCACAAAGGCAATGGATGCACATGTCGCTGTGGACGTAGTCTTTCTAGACTTCAGCAAGGCCTTTGACACCATCTCCCACCCCATCCTCATTAAAAAAAACTAGGCAACTGTGGCATTGATGCCTACACAGTCAGACGGATTGCAGATTGGCTCAAGGGTCGTACTTAGATGGTGGTGGTGGATGGGTCATATTCAGCCTGGGGGGAAGTGGGCAGCGGAATCCCCCAGGACTCGGTCCTTGGGCCTGCGCTGTTCAATTTCTTCATCAGCGATTTGGATGACGGCATTGCTGCCTACAAGTCCTGCTCTTTCAGGCTCTTCTGGGGCAATTGCTCCTGCCCTGCTGGCTCAGCTCTGTGAAGCTCCTTCCTTGTTATCCCACTGTGGTCTCTCTTGAGTCAGCCCACACTGCCCCTTTTATCCCCCTCCAGGTGACCCAAGGGGCCAATCAGGGGACACGGGGCGTCTCTGGGGCCTGATTGGTGCGGAAAGGGAATCCCAAGTCCTCCAATCATCTTTTGCCCTTTCAAAACCCCTGCGTGCCAGCTAGCCCATCATACAAACATGTTCTATTGCCCACTTTATGGTCACACATTCTTTCTCTATAGTAGCTTATGCTCATTCACGGGGTGCAGCTTGCAACTAACATACGGGGCCTCCCTCCCAGTATCCCTTTGCCCAAGGCACACTTCTTGGGATTGACTGTCAAGTCTTCCTTTCTTAGCTTGTTCAGAACTGCTCTATGGGACCCTCAGGTACTCTCACCCCTACTTGAAGCTTATCATGTCAAAGTAAGATGCCACAACCTCGGTAGGCAGCAAACACTCAATCCATCCCCTACTCAGTCCTGCCACTCTTGCTTCCCTACCTAGGGCCCTGATTCTTGATTCTTTCTGTCCTCCCTGTGTCTACTCATTTTTCTCCATTCCCCAGGTCTCTCTCAGTCTCATTTTCTCTTCTCCCTAGCAGTCAGCCACACTTACGACAAAACTGTTACAAAGTTATAGTATTAACCTCAGGATTAACACCCACCAATCAAATGAAACAATATTATAGGGAAACAATCAGGGACTGTCTCTGCAGTCTGCTGCCAGGCCCAGAATGCCATCTTCCCCTGGGGTGAAAAAGGCATTCAGATGTCCTACTTAAGGGTGTGTGTAGATGAAACGGGCATTAATGTCGAGCGCCTAAAAATTTTAACTCAGCTTTTTTTTGGTGCAGCGCATTTGTGTTTGCACAACACAGTGTTTTTGAGTAAGTTAAGTGTCATTCCCCGCAGATTTCAGTAGGAGGAGTCAAATGCCAATCTACCTCCTGTAATGTCTTTACTAATGTATTACAGCGGGAAGCGCATGTAAACTGGACTCTCCTGGGAGTCTCCCTGGGCACGGTCACCCCAAAAACCTTGTCACTTCCATCTGCCTATGTTTTGTTGGTCGGTCTGGTCTCTTTCCATCAGTACGTGATCCCAAAGACCCTATCACAATCCCTATTCCAAAAATAAGCCACATGAACCATCTCCTCCCATTCCTATCCCTTCCCATCCCACCCTGTTACAAATATATGTGCTTTTTCTTTTATTTACTATGTAACTGCTATGATATCATAAAATGTTCCGGGTTTAGAGTAGTGGGTGGGTGGATGTTTGTTGCCGCCTGATTGATTGGCGATTGCTGTCTATGATGGTGGTGGCGGTGGTAAGCTGGCAACCGCTTCTGCCTTTTTTTTTTTGTTCTGGTGTTTTTGGACTACATTTCCCAGCATTCCTGAGCCCATTGATCTTCATACAGTTTACAATGCAGGCTCCCATGGGAACCCTCCCATTTCCTGCTCAGGTTCTATCGTCAATCCATTTGTCTAGTGTGACATACAGCTTTTGGAGGTGGGTTGTGAAATGTTTTATAAATGTTTTTGAAAATGTGGGTTGCTGTTCAGCTTGGTCCCCCACCCACTTGGCTGCCAAGAGCTATAGTTAACCTTCTTGCCCACATGGGTGTTGCAAAAATGTTGCAGTTCGTTTCTCAGGAGGCGAAGAACTCTCAGACACACACTATTAGCAATACAAAAGGTATATTTGTAAATAGGGTCAGAGTGAAGACAAAAGACCACACTCTGCCCGTGAGGAAAACTCTCAGCTGGGTTTTATCCCTTCCCTCCTGGGCACGTGTGCAGAAGCAGGAACTCTTACAACTCATTTCCAGTTCATACAAACATATATGAAATGACGTCACGTCATCCGTCGCATGTGCATTATAATTAACTACTTAAGTATGCGGGGCGGATAGGCTTATATGCATTAGCTAATTACGCATGCTTAGAAAGCTCTCCAGGTTACCAAAAGTTCAAACCCCCCCCTTTCCCAAGGACACAGCCAATTAAATCACAGCCTTTGTAGTTTACAAGAGTAGAGGCAGAGGAGTTTGAAGGTATGTGTGATTTAGTGTTACAAAGAGATAGTAAATTAGCGAGATGTCCTTGGTGGTGTTTCTTTTTATCAGGTACGAGATACAAACTGTGCAGCTTTAACAACACTCTATTCACTATACATTTTTAATAATATTTCTATTTTAATAATATTTCTAACATGGGGATGTAGGTGATGGTACATAATGCCCCACTCCCCAAAACCACTGACAGTCTGGAAGCAGCAAACCCCTAACCCAGTCTACATTTCCTCCCTCTACCCTGACCGTCCTCCCCTCCGGCCCCCATCCACAACACTGCACACCCTTGTATACAGACACAGATTTAAAGTGTAAATGAATTTATTTCAACATAATCAAGAGAAAGAACAAGTCACTCCTAGGTGGTGTTGTCCTGCCAGACAATCATGCACAAGAGCTGCCTGACCAGCCTCTTCTTGAGGATTTCTCCTCAGGCCCTGTGCTGCTGCTGCCCAAACATGTCTCTGTTATCTGGCTACTGCCTGTCATGCTTCTTCTTCCCATGACTCCTTGAAAACCTCTCCACAGCTCTGTGGCAGGAAGCCACCTTTGTTTCTTCCCAAAATCTCTGCTCTGTGACAATTTGATTAGGATGGGCCCAGCAGAGGAGACACAACTTTACCCTATCTCTTCAGGTAACCTGAGATGGATACATTCCTGAGGGAGGGGGGAAACCTGCTCCCTCTGCCACTGTGACTGGTATTAGCTACCTGGGTGAGGGGCTTCTACCTGGTGGGCTAGAGTCTGCCCGGCAACTAATAATGTATTTCAAATTGGGTGCCCAGCGGCCAGCGGGCTATATAAGTTAAGACTGCCCAGGAGGAGGGGGCAGCAGCCATGCAGGGAACTCAGACTTAGAGAGGAGCTTTACCATCTGAAACTGGCTCCCCCCCAATAGCTCATGAGCTAGGAACAGCCTGCCTCCAGAGGGAATCTCCAACAGCCTCTGGATAATGCTTGTGAGTAAGCTACTCAAGATCTGGTTAGATATATAGCTGGCAGTAACTCAGATACGTGATCAAAAGGCTACCTCAGCCAGACTGTTTTGCTCTATGGGATTTCTATGAGATTGCTCTATCTTGTACCCTATTTTCACCCTACCCCCTGTAATCAATAAAGTTCTCCTTTGTGACCAGTGTAGGAGACTTATTGAGGGGTGGGCCTAAATTATGCCTAAGAGGCCCCTTAGGTCTGTAGACTAAGAGGGACTTTCCTTTTTGGCCCCCGATTTGGGGAAGTGCCCTAAGTGCCTGTACTGGGTCGAGTACCCGTAGGACTATTAGGCCTGCATTTCCCAGAGGTGACAGGACCAAGGGAGTCCCTTCTCAGGGTGGTGGCAGCTTACGTTACCCCTGGGCTAGCAAGTGTGTTCCAGGAAGGGGGTCAGCCAGACGCGAGGCACCCCTAGGGAGGCACTTGGGAGCCTGGAAGGTGGTCGGGTGCAGTGAGGTGGGTGGCTCAACGCAGGAGCGCCCCCTTCTGGCCCACCACAGGCTCTCACAGATATCGTGCAGCACACAGGCTGCCACTACAAAGGCCATGATATTTTCTAGCTCCATCTCAAGCCAGCAAGTAAGCACCCCCCATTGTCCTTTCAGTCAGCCAAACGCACATTCCACAGCCATCCTGCAAGTGCTCAGACAGTGGTTAAAAACCAGCTTCTGTGGGTTGGTGACATTCCCTCCATAAGGCTTCATGAGCCAGGGCTTTAGGGGGTAGGCAGTGTCCACTAATATAACTGGGGGAACAGCAACATTGTGGATCACTGTCTCCTCCATGCTGGGTGCATAATGTCTTTTCTCCACAAAGCCAGACAGAGGGAAGTTTCTGAATATGTGCACATCATGCATGCCGCAGGCCCACCTGGTGTAAATGTTCATGAACCAGCCCCGGTGGTCCATCATAGCTTGCAAGATCATAGAGGCATATCTTTTCCTGTTTGTGAAAGCCCTCCCCCTCCCTGCAGGGCATAGCACTAGGATGAATGCTGTCTAAAGCCCCCACACAGTTCGGGAAGCCCTTGTCATTGAACCCATCTATGACTTGCTGCGGATAATTTTGTTTGAAGTGATCTCCTTAGCAGCTGGCATACCTCACAAGTTGCCAACCTGACTCTGCAGGCAGTCACACCAAACTGGTTCGTGATGCAGTGGAGACTGGATGGGCTGGCCAGTTTTATAATGGCCATTGCAACTCTCTTGTCTGATGGGATGTTAGTGTCCTGCCTCACAATGTGGGGCCCCAGCATTGAGATGTACTGAATGAAAAGGGAGACGTTCAGTCATAACTCCAGCCACTGCTAGTCATTCCAGGTCATCAGCATGATTCACTCCCACCACTCAGCTGCTCCCCCTGGCCCACACCATGCAGATTCTGGTCCTCCTCAGGTCTCTCAAGACAGCCCGGTCATCTTCCACTTCTTCACTTTCCTCTGGCTATTCCAAGTCTTCTGGGTACCTGTAACTTCTTATTATTCTCATTGCTATTAAAGTAGGAACACACCTTGCCACTGAATACTCTATCATCATTCTTACCCTTCCCAAGTGGCAGCAGTAATCCCCAGGTAAACAGCATTTTCAGAAGTTGTACTGCCTCCACCTTCTCCTCTTCCTCCTGCTCACCCATGTCCTCCATATTCTCCATGCTGGAGGACTCTTCACTGTGTTGTTCTCCATTGTTATGCATTTCATCCTCATTCTCCATTTTGCCCCTCCTCAACAGCAGTAGCTTCTCACCTGTCTGCATCAAACATGGGGCAGGGACTGTAGGGTGTTCTGTGGTCTGGAGCTTGGTGTAGCTGCTTTTTCAACACTTCACCTTGGGGCATTGGGGATTTTGCACATCCTTTCATTCTGACATAAGCAGCGACTGGTGTTCTGATGTAATCAAGCTTGCAAACAAAAAATGTTTTGCCTACTCCTCTCCTGGTAATATAGGCTACTCAAAACATTTGCCACTACATGGAAAACAGGCTGTGCTTCTGCAATAACATTATTTGGCACAAGCAGGCAGGTAGGTATCGATTTTTGCAATGTTCTAGGCCATTGCGCTGCCATCCCAAAGTACAATGGCCTTATTGCTCATACCTATCACCAGGTCTTTGTTGGTAACCCGGGTGCTTCATCACCTTTGGGTGTTTTGACACTTACAGGTAATGACTTCACAATCCTTGGAATTTTCCAAGACCTCATGCAAACACAGCCTGAGTATAAAGGCACCCTCCTACCCCAAATTTTGCCAGCCCCCTCTCATGAATTGCTTGTGCTGTTGACCACAAACTGCTTTGTCATTTCTCAGAAAGCCAAGGCCAGCAGTGTGGAGCCAATGTCTGCGGACCCAACTAGACCCAGGAAGAACTGAAGGACTTAATCAACATTTGCTCAGAGCAAAGGATCATAGATAGGCTGGAGAGTAGGAGAAATAAACTTGTTTATGTCAAGATAATGAAAGGCATGCAGGCGCAAGGGCACAATCATGACTAGACTCAGTTCTAATGCAAGATCAAGTCCCTGAGATCTGCATTTTACAGAGCCAAAGATACAAACTCATTCTGGGGCAGGTCGCACATTTATTTCCTTCTACAACAAGCTGTCCCATCTTTCTCTCCAAGGATGCGGGCAACAACCAGGGTACGGAGACTCCCTGTTGACTGAGTGGCAGGAAGAACCGTCGGTCACCATACACTTAGTGCCACTTTGCCCCTCCATTCCATGGACTAGCGCAGATGATGAAGCAGAGGAGGCGGAGGGTCAGGAAGAAACCCATTAGGCCGATACAATCACCTACTGCTACCGAGACCCAAGAACATGCTGGACCTGGTAAGTCTCTTGTAATGTGCCTCTTGACACTGCCAGGCAACTCCTGGGTTCATGCTGGTTGGGTTTGGGGGTCTGGGAGGAAAGGGAGAAATTCATGTGTTGCTGTAGGTGGGTTGCCATATTCTTTCAGTGGTGATGCATGGTGGGTTGATAGCTTGAAACGTAACAGGTGCCAAACTCATTATTTGCTTTAATTTTTTGCAGCTAGTATGGGCAGTAGCAGACATGGACCTGTTTCTGAAGTAGGTACTTGTAAATTTTGGGTAGTATGAGTGGTATTGCGGGCTCTGTGTCCATGCCTGCTGGCATTTTGTGCACTGCATGGCGGGGTAGGGGGTATACTTTCCTCCTCTTGGGGGCAAGGCAACCATTGTTTTTTTATCAGCCACTGTGACCTATGGCCACCTGGAATGGTCCCCAGGTCACACTACAGTAGAGCACTTCAGAGATTTGTGCAGCAGGCAGCAATGGTCCTCACAAGCTATTGCAGTACACACAGATGCCTGAAAGGACAAACTCCTCAAGTCTTTGCTTAAGGATGATACCATCCTCAAAGAAGAGCAAGGCACCATGAAGAATTTGAAAGACATAGTCAACAATTTCCCTGTTGAATTACAGAGGTCACAGGAAAATTCCAGTGATGCCTTTCAGAGTGTGCAGAACTACCTCTTAAATAAATGGGTACCATGCCCAAAAGGGAAAAGTGGTCAGCTTGGCTTGCCTCTGTGCAGGAAAAACCTGGACAGAAAATTACAGCTGAGCCTGTTCCCCCTAAATCAGCGGGGTCACAGGAGGGTCATACGACTGCCAGCAGGGCCAGGAAGGCGCCACTGCATTTCAGGGAGACAGGGGCAGTTCAGGATCATGGCAGGGTGAAGACATAGAAGCACAAGTAACTGTTTATAATAATGTGTTCCAAATAATAAAACCTCATGGTTTCCTGGCTTCTTGTGTCTGCCTTGATATTCCCCCTCCACTGCTTGGTTGGGAAGGTGGATTTTGTTCATTGTTTGGGTTCATTTCTCTGTTCATGTTTCCTGCTGCTTGCTGCATGGGGCTGAGTGGGAGGGGTAGGCTCTCTCTTTTGCACAGGTACTCAGGGAGCTCCAGAGGTAAATAGGAAGGGATCACAACACACAAGTTCTGGCTTGCACACTAGCGCTCTGCAAAGTCACTTTTGAGGCCATACAGCTTCTGATTTCATCTCCCTTGTTTGGGAGAAAGTGAGCAGTGCGCCACCCCCCAGCAGCCTGGCTTGCTTTTTGGCAAGCCACTAGTCACTTTGCAAAGTCACCCACCAGGGCTTATGCCTTCACAGTTGGGTCTGCCTACAGTGTGTGGTGGGGAAAACTCTTTGGCTCACCCTTCACAACCCTTGAATTTTCCCTCAATGGTAACTTTGCAAATGTGCTTTTTCAGCATTCTTTTCACACTCTTTTCCAGCCAGGTGCCAGGCACTGTCTCCTTTGTTTTGGAACACCAAAGCGAGGTTGTGAGTGGCATGGGGTTTAAGACCTGCTTTGCTTGCACACAAACCCAAGAACTTTGCAAGCTTTCCTGCCTTCTTTTTGTGCTCTTTTCCAGCCCAGTGCCAGAGTGTCTGGGTTCCTCCCCCCCACACCAAAGTGAGGCTGCTGGGAGAGGGGCTTGCCCCACTGAAGGACAGTAAGTTGGGGAAGCAGAGGTCAGAGTGCATATTCACTATATTGACATGGGAGGTTTGAGGTGGGTGAGGGATGATACCACAGTGGAGGCAGAGAATGACTCATCCCAGTTACAAGACTTGCCCCTGGTGGGGCACAGAAATGCAAATCCAAGGTTTGAAAAGACTGCAAGCTTTTCAAGTGGAATGCAGTGAATCTCCGAGTGCTATTTGATGCCTGCACCTCTATGATGTAGAACTGAAAAGAGGACAGGGCAATGTTCCATGCCCCCTTTGGTAATTGACAGCTGATGCTCTTCTTGTGCCCTGAGGGTGGAAGGGCTGTCCCTAGGGGGGCAGGTGCAAATAGAAACAACTGCACCAGGCACAGCACTCTGCCCACCAACATGGGGGGCCCCCCCAGAGTGGATAGGGCAACTTCTCAGCACCATCACCAACCTCATATCCAGATGTTTGCTAACTCCTGTCCTCACCCCCCATGGCACAGGGGCTTGGCTGTGCATAGGGTAGGCTAATTTGCCCAAGGCCCTGCACCAGTGGAATACTGTGGGTCTCTGGCACCTAGGGGCCAAGCCTAGGGTGCTGCCACCCTCACTTCTGTGCACGCCAGAAGAGTCACCTTCAGTGGTGGGGGGGAAGTAAGGTAAGCAGTGCAGAGTGGTGGTGCCCCCCAGGCACTTGCAAATGGCTCCCCCTTGGTGTCTGCCTGGGACAGCTGCCCCACCCACTGCCATCAGTACACCACTGCCCTGCACCCTGATAGGGTCATCTCTAGTTGGGGTGGATGCATTGTTTTACTCCATATTTATTGTAAAACAGGGCTGGTGGAATTTTATGGTCATAAAGGAAGGTACATGAGAGGCACCAATACAAATTCAAATGTTTTTCCTATCCTCCCTCTTGTTTTTAGATCCCCTTCCACTGCTAGCCAGACTGATCAATCCCTGTTGGCATGACAAGAGGCAGGAAGAGAAAAGGAAGAAAGAGAAGATGAAGAGGATGACAACATTTCCATCAGGATTCTCTCAACTCAACTATTATGCATTACAAATTATAGTTGAATTTCATCCTATATAGACTTAATTATTATTATTACCTGTTATTAACAGTCAATAATATTAATTCCAATAATATATTAATTAGAGTTAGTAATAATATTAATGGTCAAGGAATCTGTTACAATTCTTATCATCATCACAGCATTTCAAAGTAGGTAGAGCTGCTTGATCTCCCCCAACCCCAGCTGCTTCTTGTAGCATGCATACCACATATCCTGGGCCCCATTTTTATGATATAGATGTAGACTTATAATTACAGTTCTTATCATAAGGAATTGAAAGCAGATGGCAAGCATAAGGCAGGCAATTATGCACCCTACTCCATCCATGCCTCTTTCCCCTTGGAGGGAAGGAGGGGTGGAAATATCTGCTTCCTGGCCAAAATAATGAGCAAGCTCCCCCCTAGGTCCCTCTTCCCCCAGCCAGAAGGCCCAGCCATGGGAATAAAATATCAAATTCTAAGTCTGACACTGCACCCTCCTCCTTGGTTGTTGGCCAGGCCACAAAATGCAGTTGAGGCTATTTTCAATAAGACACGCTTGATACTGCAGTGTTATTGAGGGGACTCATGTTCATTGAGCAACAGTCCCCTCACTAGCCTACTATCAAGCAATGGTTGCTGTAAACAAGCACAAAGTAGTAGTAAATACATACATAATTAAGAATTATTAAATCGCCTTTACACACCAATATTTGAATTGTTGATGGCCAATAGTACTGTTAGGGCTTGTCTTCTGTTTACTTGAACTTTTGCACAAGTTCTGCAGATCCATTTCATACTATTCCTCACCCTCCTCCTGGTTGCTGACACTGTTCACTAATGAGCATATTATCGAGTTGTAATTTGAGAGTTGTTGCTGGCCAAATACAGAGGCTTTCTACTTGATTGCTGGCCGAACCCTCCTGGGATCTGGATAGTAGGTCCATGCCTGTGGGCTTCCCCCACTCCCCCATTCACCCACCTCTGCAACCTCGTAAGTTTCAGAAATTGTTCACCACAGATGCAGCCAAGGCTTGAGTTTCTTCTCCGAATTGCTGAGGCTTTCTTCTTGGTTGCTAGCTGAGCCCTCCTGCTTTCTTCACTGGCTTTGGCCCGAGCATCAGCTCAAGTATGGTAAGAGTTGTTGAATACATATTTTCTGACTGGGGTAAATACACATGTTCAGGCCCATATCATATTCTTCTTGCCCTCCTCCTGCTTACTGGCCATGTCCTGGCAAATTCTGACTAGGGTTCATGTCTTCTGATTGGGGAATAGCTTCTTGCTGGGGAAAACCCTCCCTGCCTCAGCACAAGTTTGGCAGGACCATTTCATTCATTGCTGCAGCTGTGATTAGGAGCTATGACCACTGCAGTGGCACAAGGCTGAGGATGCAGGTGGGGCCTTCCTTAAATCACCCACTCCTTGAGTTTCTTTGCTGAGTTGTAGAGGCTTTCTTCTTGATTACTGGCTGAGTCCTCCTGCAAGTTCCCTCCCGGGGTCCAGGTAGTAGGCCCATATTTGTGGGCTCTTCTTTCCACTCACCCACCATTGTCTCCTTGAGCTTCTTCTCCGATTTGCAGAAGGAAGATTTTAAACAAAGAAGGATAACAGAAAGTAGTATAACAGGGAGGTAAATTCCCCCCTTCTAACACCTTTACAATATTTTATATTGTAAAACCTCTATAAAACTATACTATAGGCACCTGCCTGTCTGCTTCCCTCCTTCTCCCCATCTCCATTGATCCATGCCTCAGCTTTGTGGCCACCAAAAGTTAGAAAGTTTCTATGTAGCAGATATTAGCTTCCTCAACTTCTGGTGGGGAACATTGTAATGCATTGCTAAAGTCTTTATAGGAGCTACTAAAGGACCTTGGAGGTCCATACTTGCTGCTGGGGGTGGGTGGCATTGTTAGGCTTCTTCTTTACAAGAAGTGCTGGCTGAACACTAGCTCTGGCCAAGCATTCAGCCTCCTTCCATCCTACAACTCTTTCCAGTAATGCCATGACTCCATAAAAGTCACAGAGTCTGCTCTCTAACCCCCCCCCCCCCCCCCCCCCCCGCATTGGCCATGCATGTCAATTCTGCCCAAAGAAAACATGAAACACATATAGACCAAAAATAAGCTGGCTGCCTCCCTCTTGCCCTCCCCCATGCAGCCCTCACCAAGTGACATACTGCATGCAATTGGAGAAAGGGAATACTCACACTTATTATACAATAGTTGCTTGATAGTAGTAATACAGAGGGGAATATCAAGGGAGTATTCAAGGGACCTTAGGAGCATATTGGGAATTTGTGTTTTATCCTATTGTATTGCATCTGCTGGCAATGGCTGTAATGTCTTTAGAAAAAAGGGTGTATTCACCAGTTGACTACCAATTGCATCGTTGAGTAAAACAAAACAATTGTGATTTTGCAATTGAATTGATTACAATTCAATTTATTGTGGAAAAAATAAAGATGAAGAATAAAAAAAAAATTGGGATTTGTACTTGCTCCTGCTTGATTTCAGGGCATGGACCTGGGAGCGGGGGAAACAGTTTGCAGCTGGCCAGGCATGGGAGTGCAGTAGCTTCCCAGGCTGGACACAAAGCTGATCAGAGCCCATATTTCAGATGGGTTGCTGTAACAGGTTTCCCTCCCCAGCAGCATTTTTGTGTAACCTATGAGGGGCACCCCTGAAGTCCCTTAATGTTTCACTTCTCTCTTATCTCATATCTCTGCTTTGCTCTCCCACCACATCTTGATGTAAGAACATCTAAATAATATTTAGAAGTGGGAGACTGGCTATTGTACTTCTATATTGGGGTTCTCAGCCACCACAGGCCTTGCCCCCCTCTTTCTCTAGCTAGGCCTATTAGTCTAAACCCACCAGATAGGGTTTGACTTTGAGGCTCTAGCTCCTTGATCCTCTCAGATCTTGTGGCCCTCCTTTCTTTCAAAATGAATCCCAGGCTTTCTGGCCCAGAGGGCCATCCACTGGGCATGGAGCCAGAAGGCTGCCAATTGCAGGCTGGGCAATAGCCCAGAGCTCCCAAGGGCACCCTTTCTTTTAGCTCAGGCTACTAGCCAAGATCCCCCCACTGGGACCCAGCTTAAGTCCTGCAACCAGCTCTGAGCTACTGGCCCTATACAGCTGCATACTCCAATACAGTAAAAGCTCTGTTATCTGGCATCCCCTGGAAACAGGGGATGCTGAATAACAAAATATACCAGTTAATTGAGCAGCCCTGTCCACTGCTTCTCACGCCACATCTGGGACATCCCTCTACCACTCCTGCAGCATCACCACCACTCCTGCAGGTCCCTGCAGGCCCCTCAGGACAGGGAGGCAAGTCCTACACAGCTCCACACAGCCCATTATGCCCCCAGGCCATGGGAGCTCAGCAGCACAGGCTGCTTTGCCTCAAGCAATGGAAGCTTAGAGAAACAGGAAGTGCTATGGTGGGCACTTCTGGTTTTACTTTATCTTACAAACCAGTATGCTGGTTAGTGGAGCATGGTGGCTTGTAAGATGTCAGATAACAGAACTTTTACCATAATAGGCCCTTTGGCCTTTTATGACTGCACCCAAGGCACTAGTGAGGCCTCCTCATCCCCTACAGCTTCAACCACAAGCCACTGGTTTATCAAAAAAAAACCAAACAAAAAAAAAAAAACCAAACCAAAAAATACAAAAAAACCAAACCACACAATAGTAAGTCATGGGCTATAACAACAAACAAATGGAAATTAAAGAAGGCAGCACACCAGCTTACATTTTTTCCATGGCTTTGTGCTTCTGCTTCCCACCATCTGTGATACTCCTTCTTTTGGGGCTGCTACTGCTGATCTGAGAGTCATCAGGAGTTTACCCCCTGAAACCACCAGACAGGCAACCAAACCACTCTGGGACCCACCTATGCACAACCTCTTTCCCTATTAACTCCTGCCTCCAACTGCTAGCAGGCCCAGGGTTTTTATAGTTCTGGCCTACCCCCTTCCAGTTACCTGACCAGCCAGCCAGGCTCAGCTTTTAACCCCTACCCTGCCAGCAGACTGTGCCCAGAAAGTTCTGGTCTTAAAGGGACCAGCCTGCTCTCTGGTAACAGGGCTAGGGTTCCTTGTTATAGTTGGCCTCCCTTCCAGGCAATTCAGTAATATATCTTGGAATAGCCATCTACTGCATAACACTTCTGGCCTCTCTATAGGAAGAAGAGTGCTTTTTGAAACTCTGGCCTTGGCTGATTAGCAGCTCTCTGCTAGAGTGATTCCCTGAGGTAGCTGAGACCCATCTGATGAGGACATGCCAATACCTAGCGTAGAGCCCTGGCAGGACTTTTCCAGTGTGCTCTGACTTGAAATGCAGAGAAATTTCTTGAATTTGGATGAAAACAAGTTATCCCACTGTTAGAAATGCGCAGCTTCCATCTTGCACCTGATAAGAAAGAAATACTGCCCAAGGCTCCTTTTTCCCCTGGTCCCGCCTCAGTCTCTCATGCTGATTACAGAAGCTGGAATTCAACTATTCGTGGCCTTGGGGTATGAACTGTTAGTGAACTGTTGTGGTTTTGAGCATGCTTAATGAACTGTTGCATATTTACCTCTCCTCCCCGCATACTTAAGTAGCTAATTATACTATACATGCGATGTATGTAATGATGTAACTACATGTATGCTTGTATGAAATGGAAGTAGCTGTAAGTTCCAGTGTCTGCACATGTGCTTAGGAGAGAGAAGATAAATTCCGCTTGCAAACACAATTAGTTTGTCAGAAGCTGATTTGGGCATCAATGCCCCACTCTGACCTTGTTTGCAGACAAATACATCCTTTTGTGCCAGCTGATGTCTGTGTGTCTGTGATCTCTGCGCGCGCTCCAAGGAAATGAACCGCATTTGTGCAACACCACAATGATACTTTGTTTGAACACTTGATTCTGCAGAAGCCTAGAAGTAGCTGAACAGATTACCCTGGGCTGTCTTGGGAATGCTGCTTCTCATTTCCCTCTCACCTTCTCCCTGTCCTTTGAGAAGGCTGAGAGGAGGGATATGGCAAGGCAGGACAAAACAATCCCAGACATTTGCTGGGAAGAGCAGTCAGCCAGAACTGACCATTCACATAGGTTCTTAGCCAGAATGCAGGACCTTCATTTAACCCAGGAGGTGCGCAGCCCCACCAGGGCCTTGTTGGACCTGGTGCTGGCCACGGGAGATGACCTGGTGAGGGGGCTGCGGGTGTTCGACCACCTGGGTGACAGCAATCATTGCCTGCTGGAATTCACCATCCAGCCAAGGTGGCAAAGGCCTGCAGCAAGGCAGCAGCCCTAGATTTCAGGAGGGCAAACTTCAGTGAGCTAAGGAGAATAGTCAGGGAAGCACTGAGGTCCCAGAGGGGAGGGGAGCCAGGTGTCCAATGAGAGTGGTCACTCCTTAAAGACGATTCTCCAAGCCCAAAGGGAGGTAATCCCAATGCAGATCAAAGGGAGCAGGAGGGCACACAATCCCCCATGGCTCACCAAAAGCATCCAGGAATGTCTCCTTGCTAAAAGGGAGGCGTACACCCAATGGAAAGGAGGGGACATCACCAGGGATGACTAAACTGCAGTTGCTCGGGGATGTAGGAAGGCAGTCAGAAGGCCAAGGCAGAGATGGAACTGGGACTAGCTTCCCAGATCAAGGACAATAAGAAGTCCTTCTTTAAATACATAGGGGGTAAAAAGAAGGTTCCGGGTAATGTGGGGCCCCTGCAGGACACGTTAGGAAACTTGGTGGTCACACCAGATGACAAAGCCAACATGTTTAACGATTTCTTTGCCTCCATTTTCCTAAGCAGGGACCAGAACAGTCACGCCTCTGCTGGGCCCCCCTAAGGCCCCAGGGGAGGCACACCTAGGCCAAGGGTTAGTGAGGAACTGGTTAGGGAACTTCTGGAGGGACTGGATGTATTCAAGTCAGCCAGTCCAGATGATCTCCACCCTAGAGTACTAGAGGAATTGGCTGAGGTCATTGCTGGCCCCCTGGCACAGCTTTATGAGCACTTGTGGTGCTCTGGTGTGGTGCCAGAGGTCTGAAAGAGGGCCAACGTGGTTCCCATCTTCAAAAAGGGAAAGAAGGAGGACCCAGGAAACTATAGGCCAGTTAGTCTTACCTCGATCCTAGGCAAGCTGTTTGAGAAAATTATTCTGGCACATATCCACAAGGGGACAGCAGGGGAGGTCATGCTTAGGGGCAACCAACACTGGTTCATTAGTGGCAGGTCCTGTCAGACCAACCTGGTGGCCTTCTATGTTCAGATCACCAAATCCTTAGATGCAGGGGTAGCAGTGGACATAGTCTTCCTGGACTTTTGGAAGGCCTTTGACACTGTCTCTCATCCTGTTTTCATTAAGAAACTGGGGGACTGTGGTGTCAGCACCCACACAGTCAATTGGGTTGCCAACTGGCTGGAGGGTCACACCCAGAGAGCGGTGGTGGATGGGTCATTTTCAACCTGGAAGGACGTGGGCAGTGGGGATCCGCAGGGCTCAGTCCTCGGGCCCACACTGTTCAATATCATCAGTGACTTGGACAAGGGGGTAAAAAGCACCGTGTTCAAATTTGCTGATGACACTAAGATGTGGGGGGACATGGGCATGCTAGAAGGGAGGAATAGGCTCCAATCGGACCTAGACAGGCTACAGGGGTGGGCAGATGAGAATAGGATAGGATTCAACACCAACAAGTGCCAAATGATGCACCTGTGGAGGAACAACCGGCACCATACCTACAGGCTGGGGAACTCGCTTCTCATCAGTACAGAGGCGGAAAAGGATCTTGGACTCATCATTGACTGAAAGATGAACATGGGCCAGCAGTGTGGGGATGCAGTCAGGAAGGCCAACCGTACCTTGTCATACATCCACAGATGCATCTTGAGCAGGTCCAAGGAGGTGATCCTCCCCTTCTATGCAGTACTTGTCAGGCTGCAGCTGGAGTACTGCATCCAGTTCTGGGAGCTGCACTTCAAGAGGGATGTGGACAACATGGAGAGGGTCCAGAGGAGAGCCACTTGCATGATCAGGGGGGCAACAGGGCAGGCCCTACGAGGAGAGGCTACGGGACCTGACCCTGTTCAGCCTCCACAAGAGAAGGGTGAGGGGGGGATCTAGTGGCCTGTTACAAACTAGTCGGGGGGATCAGCAGTCACTAGGGAAGTCACTGTTCCCCCGAGCACTACCAGGAGTGACCAGGAATAATGGTCACAAGCTGGCAGAGGGTAGAGTTAAGCTAGATATCAGGAGGCGCTACTTCACGGTCAGGGCGGCTAGGGTCTGGAACCAACTTCCAAGAGAAGTGGTGCTGGCTCCTACCGTGGGGGTCTTTAAGAGGAGGTTAGAGGAACACCTTGCTGGGGTCGTTTGACCCCAGTACTCTTTCCTGCCATTGCAGGGGGTCGGACTAGATGATCTACTCAGGTCCCTTCCGACCCTAGAAACTATGAAACTATGAAACTAACAGCTCTGCTCTGTGCCACAATGGTGTTGGGTGACAAACTCAGCTCCTGTTATAAATACTGTGTTCAAAACACACACCTCATTAAAATATGCAAATACCCTGGTCCGTGCATGTGTCTCAGTGGGAAGCATGTGTTATTTAGACAGCACTGTAACAGAAATTATTTTTTTTCAGTAGCCAGACTTTCAAATGTTCAACAATCTAAACCACTATTTTAAAATCTACTGTTGGACTGTCATTTAGCCACCGGTGCATATTCTCATTACCCAAACAATACCCACTCTTGCAGTGGCATTTGGAGACTGAAGGTAATGGATTTTGCCTGCCCTTTCCCCTGGCTTGAATAGGAAAAAGGAAACTTTCATATCCCCATGTCTACTCTTTGTATTTACTTATAATGTGATTTGATAACAGTGTTTGTAAAGCTCCTTGAGATCCTTGGAAGAACAAGGCAATGCACAAAGCACTGTGTGGTAGGGCACTGGGGGTACCTGCCACTTTAAGAGTGGAGCCAAGGAGCCAGCAGATACTTGACTGTGGTGGCCATTTTAAGGCAGTTAACTGCTAACAGCAACATCACCTGGCTGCAAGGCTTCATGTATCATCCTGGAGGTAAGGACAGGAGCTGTAGGGGATGGTTTGGAGGCTCCTGGTCCTGGGCATGACCTAAAACTGCACCCTGCCAAGAGTGTGTGGCCTGGTGGGGCTCTTAGTGCCGCAGAAGCCCCCAGAAAATGCCAGGCCAGTTATCACCCTGGTGAAAGGTGGGTAGGGGCACCTTAATCCTAGCCCTCACTTTCAGGTGGGTTACATAACATCAGAGGTAGTGGGGGCCAGGCATGGCTTAGCTCCCTGGGATGCCAGCTTTTGCATTGAAAACCCCTTTGTCAGGCTGAGGAAGTACCTGCAGTTGGTCCTGGATGGAAGGAATAGTAAAAAAGCCAGAGGCTGGCCTGGCCTGCAATGCAGGCAAGAAAGCCAGTCAGTGAAAATGGAAATGGAAGTGTCAGAGGGTGAGGGACAGGCTGGGGTGGGGGGTAGTGTGGAAAGGGGAATGTAGCAGCACAGGTCAAAGTGCAGAGGTGCCTGGGGTGTCATATGTCCATCAGGTTGCAGTGTGCCAGAACTCCACTGTCTAATCTATATTGAGTCCATGAGTTTCTGTACCTACCTATGAGGCTGATGAAGTGCAGTTCATAGGCCCAACTCTGAAAAGTGGTTTGCATTGTAATTTGTTCCCTCAGGATCAGACCTGAGAGACTGGAGGCAAAGTGCTTTTGTGGTGAGGAATGTGCCCCCAGAGGTAGTTGGGTTTTGTTGTCTTTGATAGATTCTGGTGTGCAGTTTGTGGGGGTACTGGAGATAGTTGGCAGGTTTTGTGTTTTTCAGGTGTAGGGAGTTGACTTCAGTTCTGGTGATGATGTTAGGGGCTTGTTTGAATGTATAAACCACTTTTCAGAGCTGGGCCTAGGAGCTACACTTCATCAGCCTCCTAGGAAGTAGGTACAGAAACTCATGAACTCAATATAGATTAGACAGTGGAATTCTGGCACACTGCGAGCTGCCAGATATCTGTCACCCCAGACACTTCTGCACTTCTACCTGTGCTGCTACATCCCATTTTCCCTCCTAACCCCCACCCTAGCCTGTCCCTCCCCCCAATGCCTCCATTTCCATTTTCACTGACTGGCTTTCTTGCCAGCATTACAGGCCGGGCCAGCCTCTGGCTTCTTTACAATTCTTTTCATCCAGGACCAACTGCAGGTACTTCCTCAGCCTGACAAAGGGGTTTTCAATCCTAAAGCTGGCATCCCAGGCAGTTAAGCTGAGCTCACTCGGAGCCTCACAACTGTACTGCAACCAGCAAGCATCAGGCCTGTCAAAGACATGATGGGTCTGGGCGTTTACCAGCCAGGACTTCGTGTGTGTGTGTGTGTGCATGTTAGCTGGAGATTATTGCTCCTCCTACCCGCCTTTCACCAGGGGATCATTGGTCCTGGCATTTATGGGGCTGCTGCACCACCAGCAGTCCCATCCGGACTCCCTACCCAGGCAGAGTGCAGTTTTAGTGGTCATGCCCAGGACCTGGGGCCTCCTTGTTCCCCATAGCCCCAATCCCATACCTCCCAACTTCATCCTGGCAGAGGAATGAGCTCAGCAGGAACATGTTCTCCCCCTGTTGGCTGGTGATGCAGTTAGTGTCCCCTCCAGCTGAGAGCGGGACATTACTTGGCTTTTAAAAAACTCAAAAAAGGAAAAGGGGGCAGATGGAGTGAGAAAGCTGGCACTCAGTCTGTCTGCCAGTGGAGCTTGGGGAACTCCAACAGCAGGAGGTTCACCTTTAGGAACACCAGCTGCTCCACCAAAGTAGGATCCAAGCAGGTGCAGCGGAGTGTCACAACATCCCCTGCAATGTTGAACACCCTCTCACTTGGAACACTGGTTGGCAGACAGGACAGGTGTTACTGGGCAACTGGCCAGATCCTGCCACATCTGACTGCGATTTGCCCAGTAGGCCAAGGGGTCACAATCCAGTGGCTCCACATCCTCAGTGAGAGAGGTATCTACTGAAGCCTTGGTGCTACCTGCCCTAGGCTGGGGTCTGGACCCCAGCATTGAAGCCATGCCAATGGTCCACATTGGCAGTGGCTGGCGTGGAGGAGACTGGCTGGTGCTGGCACCAGTGCTGGGAGTGCTGGCACGGGAAAGTGGATCCTCCTCTTCCACATCCCTTTGCCTCTGTACTTCAGCCTCCTTGACTTTGTTCACCAGCACCTGCATCCAGTGATCAAGGATTTTGTGGTTGCCAGTGCATATGCTCCCCTTCACCCTCGGGTCACACATGCCCACCATCATGTAGAGCACAAGGGATCCAGCCATCTCACAATGCCCTCCTTCAGCCACCTCACCAGTGCCTGTACATCTGGTGACAGCGGCCTGCCCCAGCCAGGAACATTGATCCCCTGGAACTTCTCCATTTGGTTCTGAAGTTCCCTCACTAGGCTGAGGAGGGCATCACCAGCACAAGGGTCTCGGTGGCCTCAAGGAAGCGCTTGAGGACCAGCAAGATCTGGGAGACAGTACCCCACTCAGTTGTGTTCAGGGGGCCACTGATCCCAATCTCCCCAAGCAAGGCCCTATCATGGATGGCCTTCTGTTGCTCCACCAACCTTTCAAGCATCAGGTATGTGGAGTTCCACTGAGTCTCCACATCCTGCATGATTCTATGTTGCAGGATGCTCAGCTCTGCCTATTTCTTCTGCAGTATCTTTCCCCCCTTGATGCTGCGGTGGAAGTACCCGGCCACCTTCCTGCATTTTTAAATCAACTGGCTTGTAGCAGAACTGGTGGCGGCACCATCACCGGCAGCCCTGTCCTCCTCCAAGGCATCCCTTGCTATTAGGTGCAGCCTGTGCGCCACACAGGGGATGCCAACAAAGTTGGTATCACGGACAGCCTTCACCATATTGGCCCTGTTGTTGGTGACCATAAACCTGTGGGTGAGCTCGGCTTGCCCAACAGACCACCCCTGCACCATGTGGTTCATGGCCTCCATGATCTCCCTTGCCATGTGGGACTCATCCAGCACCTCGGCTTGCAGTAGAGCCCACCGATGGCCTGACTGATCACACCAGTGCCATGTGACGGAGAGGTAGGCGTGATCGCTACCCCAGCTACTCCAGATGTAGGAGGTGAAATGCAAGGCTACCTGCAGCCCTGCCTTGAGCAGCTCCTACCTCAAATACTCCCTGCATGCTTCATACAGGGAAGGCACCACCATCGTGCTGAAGGTGGTCTTATGCAGGCACTTTGTAAGATGGGGCCAGAAGTGGTACGAGCTGCCTGAACCCTGGCCTTTCAACAATGGAGAAGGGCTGGCTATCCACAGCTAGCATCTCCCCAATGATCTGGGTGATCTTGCTTGCCTTGGGAATGCACCCCACTTTCTGTCCACCTTTCCCCCACTGGTCCAGGGTGGCCTGCCTCTCCTTTGTGGGAAAGGGGGCTTTGGAGTGACAGGGGACTTCCCTTCTGGCATGCTCACACTGGTGCCAGGCTGAGCAGGAAGAAGGGCAAGGGGGTGCTGCCTTCTCAGATGTAGCAGCATTGCCATGGTTGAAAAGTGTCTCACGTCCTTCCATAGCTCATGTGCCTTCGGCAGTGCTGGCAGATGGCAAACCTGGGATCATCTGCCAGCTCAAACTGCTCCCACACTATACTACTGCCCCACATCTAGGTTGAGGGCAAGGATCCTGCCTTATCCCACTCCTCAGCAGTCTGACTCTCAACAGCAGGAGGAGCTGCCTCAGCTGAGCCACTTGCTTCCACAACCTCAGCCTCCTCCAAGATGCTGCTTTCCAAAGGAGACCTGGGTCTAGGGGAAACTTGAGGGGTGTGAAGCACAAACTCCTATTCCCCTTCAGTCTCCAGAATTGCTTAAGCCAGCTCACTCAGCTCCCCTGGTTCCAGCTGCAGCTCCTCCTCTGGCAGTGGGAGTGTCCCAGGGATAGTGAGAAGTGGGACCGGGAAGCCCCACCTGCAGGGCTCAGCATGGGAAGAAACACTAAAATAAAGAAAGAAATTCAAAATAACCACTTACCTGCAGGAGAAGCAATGCCAGAAGACAGAAGAGAAAAGCTTGCATGATTTATAAGCCATGCCTTCTATGCAATTAAGGCCGGTGGGTGACATTATAAGGACACACCTGCTGGCAAGCATAAAGGTGGCCGCCGGCAGTAGGAAGGAAGGTGCCAGTGAGGAGGCGGAGGCTCTTCGTGCCGGCAACGGGCAGAACCAGCACGCACAGAGAGCGCTCCGACATTGGGCAGCCGGAGAAGCAACTAGAGCTCCCCACACCGTGGACACTGAGATCCATTCCTGGGAAGTGGGGAACACTGGGGGTGACTTCCCCCTTGTGCCATTAAAGACGTTTGTTGGGGAAGACTCCAAGTGGTGGCATGTCCAATCCGGTGAACACAAAGAAGAGGTAAAAACCAACCTTGGGGGAAGCTGGAGATCATTAACAGCCTGTCTATCTGGCCTGCGTCTTCTCGGTGGTGGCATACCAAGTGGAGCGGAAAATCATGAAATTCAAGGAATTGTCTTTTTGAGAGCTCTGGGCTCAGCAAATCTTGTGAGCAAATAAGCTGTTAGGAAAAAATGACCAAGAAGGGCTTGCCTGGCCAAGTGGGGAGTTGCAGGCCCTGAGTGGCTGCAAACAGTTGCCCAGCACAGCCTTCCTGCTGTAGGTTACCCTGCACCTCCCTGCACTGCCTACTAACTTTTGGGGTCTTTAAAGCAGTGTCCAATGCCAACCCAATCCCCCCTCTCCCTTTCACCTCACAGCCTAGCCTAATTGCAGGTGTCAGTTCAGTTGAATCATAGAAAGTTAAGGTTGGAAGGGACCTCAGGAGGTCATCTAGTCAAACCCCCTGCTCAAAGCAGGACCACCCCCAACTACATCGTCCCAGCCAAAGCTTTGTCTAGTCACGTTTTGAAAACCTTGAAGCAAGGAGCTTCTACCACCTGTCTGGGTAACCCTTTCCAATGCTTTATTACCCTCGTAGGGAGAAAATTCTTCCTAATATCTAACCTAAACTTCACTTGCTGCAACTTGAGACCATTGCTCCTTGTTCTGTCATTTGCCACCACTGAGAACAGTCCAGCTCCATCCTCTTTTGAACCCTGCTTCAGGTAGTTGAAGGCTGCTATTAAATCCCCTCAGTCGCCTCTTCTCTAGACTAAATAAGCCCAGTTCCCTCAGCAGTCATGCCCTCCAGCACCCTCACCATGTTTGTTGCTGGACTCTCTCCAATTTCTCCACATCCTTTCTGTAGTGGGAGTCCCAAAATTGAACACAGTACTCCAGATGTGGCCTCACCAGTGCTGAATAGAGGTGGGTAATCACTTCCCTGGACCTACTGGCAACACTCTTACCAATGGAGCCCAGTATATCTTTAGCCTGCTTGGCAACAAGGGCACACTGCTGGCTCATTTTCAGCTTACTGCCCACTGTAACCCCCAGGTCCTTTTCTCCAGAGCTGCTGCCCAGCCAGTCAGCCCCCAGTCTGTACTGGTGCATGGGATTGTTCCGTCCTAAGTGCAGAACTTTGCACTTGTCCTTGTTAAACCTCATGGGATTTCTTTTGGCCCAATCCTCCAAGTTGTCTAGGTCACTCCGAATCCGAGCCCTACCCTCCAGCGTATCTACTACTCCCCCAAGCTTGGTGTCATCTGCAAACTTGCTGAGGGTGCACTTTATGCCATCTACCAGGTCATTGATTAAAACACTAAACAAAACCAGGTCCAGGACCAACCCCTGGGGCACTCCACTTGATACCAGCTGCCAACTAGACCTTGAGCCATTGATTACTCTCTGACCCTGATGCTCCAGTCAGTTTTCTATCCATCTTACAGTCAATAGCCCAGCCCATACTTCCTTAGCTTGCCTGAGAGAATGCTGTGGGAGACCATACCAAAAGCCTTGATAAAATCAAGGTACACCACTTTCACCAGTATCCCCGCATTCACAGGGCCAGACATATCATCATAGAAGGCTATCAGGTTGGTCAGGCATGACTTGCCCTTGATGAATCCATGCTGACTGTTCCTAGTCACCTTTTTCTCCTCCAAGTGCTTAGAAATGGATTCTTTGAAGACCCACTCCATTATTTTTCCCTTTCTTAAATGTGGCCACTATGTTTGCCCTTTCCCACCACTGCGAGCTGTTCTTCCCTTCCCCAAACTGTGCTGCCAGGTGCAGGAGTCTGGGAGTTGACTTTGGCTATGAAGACTGAGGCAAAAAAGGCATTGAGAACTTCAGCCTTTTCTGCATCCTGTCACAAGGTTGCCTCTCCCATTCAGTAAGGGACCCACACTTTCCCTGTCTTCCCCTGGCTACCAATACATCCCTTACTAGCTGCAACTCCAATTGTGCTTTAGCTTTCCTGACTTCATCCCTGAATGCCCAAGCAATGCTCTTATATTCTTCCATGGTTATTTGTTATTTGTCCAAGTTTCCACTTCTTATATGCTTCCTTTTTGTGATTCAGTTTACTGAAGAGTTCCTTGCTAAGCCAAGCTGATTTTCTGCCAGTCACTCATTCCCTCACCTGCTATGTAAGAAACTGTGAGCAGGGAACAGTGACAAGGGAACAAGTGACTGAATGAATGCCTGAATACTGACAGAATTGACCTGCTATTCATAAAACAGGCCCACTTAATACTCAAGTGGGCTCCCAGAGAGCCACTTGCAAATTTTACATAAAACTGGTGAGTGAATAAAGGGTGCTCGGGGGACAATTATGATGTGCTCTGTATAATGGCTCAAATAAGGAACTGCCTATTTTTCTGGTATTACATCTCCAAATCCTTTTTGGGCCACACAACACCATGCCTCTGTGGCCCCAAGGGAATTTTCTGAACACCCCTGACCACAATCTTCCCCATCATAGAGCGCAGGTGGAGGGGAGGGAAGGAGGTACGTGTTGCCCACCACAGATGACAGCATTCAGCATGCCAACCTGGGCCATGCTGCTTCTGTCACCTGGCTCATCATTAAAAAGGGAACCCTGGGCCCAGGCCCCTGTGGGCCTGTGCACTAACCTGACACTGGCACAGAATTAATAACTGCTTCTCCGCTTTAAGTGGGCTTCCAAGCGCAGTTTCATTTGCCATTTAAAGCAGTATGGAGTTGTCCAATTCCATGATTGCAGGTTTTAGCATACAGGCATCAGAACAATTTTGCCTGGTGTGCACACCCCTACCTCCCCTATGACCTTTAGTTTTACCAGGGCTTACATAAGCCAAACATGAGTCTTGTGCCTGGGACAATGCCAAGGAAGAGGCAGGCATGGTTCTGGTTGGTTGGGAGATCAGCCAGGCAGGAGCCCACAGTAGCAGTGGGGGCCCCTGCCTGACTGGGTCATTGCGTCACAGTGTCTGAGTGAGCGAGGTTGCCAAAGGTTCATTTCTTCAGTTTGACTCTCCATAACCGCCCCACACCAGTGGCACCAAGTGCTTCAGAGCATACTGCTCATGGGCTTCAACAGAACTTGCAACAGTTACAGAAAATATGTTAGCAAAGCATGGTTCCCCGACTTTGCATGAAACCAGCTGCTTTGAGGAACCACTGCTCCCCTCCACTCTCCACCCTCCACTAAAACATCCCTTTTTGGCTTGCTTGGCTTCAATTTTTCCCCCAAGCCCATTTATTCGCTTGGCAGTTTTACAGAAACCCGACAAGCAGTAACAAGCAGTTAATGAGCCTGCAGGATCATTAAGCATGCCTGCCCACTTTAAGAATATGGAGGAAGTTCTGTCTGCATTCATTTCCTCACAGCTATGACAGTTTCATAGTTGGTAGGGTTGGAAGGGACCTAAGCAGATCATCAAGTCTGACCTCCTGCCATGGCAGGAAAGAGTACTGGGGCCAAACGACCCCGGCAAGGTGTTCATCTAGCCTCCTTTTGAAGACCCCCAAGGTAGGAGCAAGCACCACTTCACTTGGAAGTTGGTTCTAGATCCTAGCCACCCTGACTGTGAAGTAGTGCCTCCTGATATCTAGCCTGAATCTATTCAGTCAACTTATGGCCATTATTCTTTGTTACTTCCAGTAGTGCTCGGGGGAACAGGAACTCTCCCATTGCCTGCTGGTCTCCCTTGACCAGTTTATAGACAGCCACCAAATCCCCTCTCAGCCTTCTCTTGTGGAGGCTGAACAGGTTCAGGTCCCTTAGCCTCTCCTCATAGGGCCTGCCCTGCTGTCCCCAAATCATGTGAGTAGCCCTCCTCTGGATCCTCTCCATGTTGTCCACATCCCTCCTGAAGTGCGGCGCCTAGAACTGGACTCAGTACTCCAACTGCGGCCTGACCAATGTCATATAGAGGGGGAGGATCACCTCCTTGGACGTGCTCGTGATGCTTTCCTGACTGCATCCTCACATTGGCAGCCCATGTTCATCTTGGAGTCTATAATGACTCCAAGATCCTTTTCTGCCTCTGTGCTGACAAGAAGGGAGTTCCCCAGTCTGTAGGTATGCTGCTGGTTCTTTCTCCCTAGGTGCAGTACCCTGCACTTGTCAGTATTGAATCTCATCTTATTCTCATCCCCCCCCCCGTAACCTGTCCAGATCTAGTTGTAGCCTGTCCTTTCCTTCTAGCATGCCCGCTTCTCCCCACATCTTAGTGTCATCTGCAAATTTGAACAAGGTGCTTTTCAGCCCCTCATCCAAGTCGCTGATGAAGAAGTTGAACAGTGTGAGCCCAAGAACTGAGCCCTGGGGGACCCCACTGCCCACATCCCTTCAGGTCAAAAATGGCCTGTCCACCACCACTCTCTGGGTGCGGTCCCCCAGTCAGTTGGCAACCCATCTGACTGTGTAGGCATCGACACCACAGTCTCTTAATTTTTTAATGAGAATGGGGTGAGAGACGGTGTCGAAGGCCTTCCTAAAGTCCAGAAAGCCTACATCCACTGCGACACCTGCGTCCAAGGATTTTGTGACCTGGTCATAGAAGGCCACCAGGTTGGTCTGACAGGACCTGCCTCTAATGAACCCATGTTGGTTACCCCTAAGCATACACTCCCTTCCTTGCCGCTCACAGATGTGCACCTGGATAATTTTCTCAAAGAGCTTCCCCAGGTCCGAGGTAAGACTAACAGGCCTATAATTTTCTAGGTCCACCTTCCTCCCTTTTTTGAAAATGGGGACCACATTGGCTCTTTGCCAGTCCTCTGGCACCTCACCAGAACACCACAAGTGCTCATAAAGCAATGCCAGGGGTCCCGCAATGACCTCTGCTAAATCCCTCAGCACTCTGGGCTGGAGATTGTCAGGACCTGCTGATGTGAACACTTCCAGTCCCATCAGAAGTTCCCTGACTAGATCCTCTCTAACCCTGGGCCTGCCTGTGCCCCCTGGGACCATCGGGGATCCCGGTGGGGGGGATGACCTGGTCCCTGCTCAGAAAAATGGAGGCAAATAAATTGTTAAATAGGTTAGCTTTGTCATCTGGTGAGACCACCAGATTTCCAAGCATGTCCTGCAGAGGCTCCACGTTACCCAGAACCTTCTTTTTACCCACTATATATTTAAAAAAGGACTTCTTGTTATTCTTGATCTGGGTTGCTAGTCCCAGTTATCTCCGCCTTGGCCTTCCTAACACTCCTCCCCCCCCCACACACACACAATCCTGAGCAACAGACGTATAGTCTTCCCTGGTGATGGCCCCTCCTTTCCATTGGGTGTACGCCTCCTTCTTAGCTTTGAGATGCTCCTGGATGCTTTTGGTGAGCCATGGGGGCTTTTGAGCATTCTTGCCCCCTTTGATCCGTGTTGGGATTGCCACCCTTTGGGCTTGGAGGATCGTCTCCCTCAGGAACGACCATTCTTCTTGGACTCCCAACTCCTCACCCCTCTGGGACCTCAGTGCCTCCCTGACTAGTCTCCTTAGCTAAAGGAAGATCAGATTAGGATAGCATTATGGTGCAAGACAATTCTCGGGCTCCCTGCCTGACCCAGCTGCACCACCAAGGGTCCTTGTTCCCACCAACACAGCAAACATATAGGCATGACAACATTTACAACTTTATTTATCATCGCGTTTCCTCAGAACTGGGTGGGACCGCACCACTCATATGCCAAGGAAGGCATCAGTCCCTGCTGCAATGTTATCTTTGGTATCAAGGGGCAGGATCATGTAGCACCATAAAAGGTATGTGTCCAGCCATTGACAGAAGTTGCGTGGGAGTCCCAAACCAGGAGTGCAGGTGCACCTGGGGTACAAGCAGGATCAGCAGCAGCAGGGTGTAGTGGCTTGGCAACTCCTAACCTGAAAAAACAGCTCATTGTGCACCACCTGGGGCACACACAGCAGTGACATGTTCAGGGCACATTGGCACTGCAGGGAGCAACCGTCCTTGAGGCACCTCCCTGGACAGGCCCCCAGAGGGGATGGTGGCTGCATGGCCAGTCCCTCACATCAGTTGTCCTGCAGTCCTGCATGCCTTCAGCCCAGGCACCAAGGGCTGGGCAGCAGTGGAGCAAAGCAGTTGGTCTGTATGGGCGGAGAGGGGGGTGAAGAAAAGGATTTGAAGCAGCGGCAGCAGTTACCTGTGGTCATCACCCAGTGGTCTGCCAGCATCAGTGGACCAAGCTGGAAAGGGGAAGCTGATTTGACAGCCAGATGGCCGGTTGACTTACCATTCTCACTGGGCACCCCTGTTCATGGCCAAGACCTGATCTGAGGAAAGGCCGTGGAAGGCATATGGAGCAGAGCATCTTATCTGTGAAATACTGTAAGTTTCACAAAAGGCTTCTGTCTCTTGACTCTGCAGAGCCAATGTTTGTATGTGAAGGAGAGTCCAGCTCAGGGTCCTGAACGCCTTAAAGTCATGTTAGAAATATTATTAATAATACATTATCAATAGCAGATTTAGAAAAACACAGCTGCTTAGCTCTCCTTGTCTCCTTGGTGGGACAAGGGGGGGTTGGAAATTGAAGGGAAAACTACCAAGGGCTCTTTGTACTAAGGTATCACTCTCTCTTTGTTCTGCAAATTTACTATCTCTTTGTTACACTAAATCACACTTTCTTTCATGGCTCCCACATTTCTTAGACTAGATAAAAATAATTACGATTTTGACCTTGAATTTAAACCCTTCATAACCTCGGGTCCCTTCTAAGCACGCGCAATAAGCTAATACATATTAAGCCTATCCGCCCCGCATACTTAAGTAGTTAATTATAATACACATGCGACGCATGATGTGACGTATTCACATGCATGTTTGTATGAACCGGAAATGAGTTGTAAGAGTTCCTGCTTCTCTACATGTGTTCAGGAGAGAGGGGATAAAAGCCTGCTGATGGGTGTTCTGGGTGGGCAGAGGGTTTTGATCTTTTGTCTTCTCTCTCTGACCCTATTTGCAAATATATACCCTTTTGTATCACCAACAATGTGTGCCTGAAGGATCATTAATATTCATTGAGCCTCCAAAGAAACGAACCGAGAGAGTTTTTTTACCTCAGTCACATGCAAAGAGGTATGATGTGAGGTGGTCCAAGAAGGCTTTCTAGCTGTGACAACCATCCAAAAGTCAGTTCCTTTTTTGAGCACATATATTTAGTACAGTAATCATGGGAGGCTTTGGAAAAAGGAAGACTTCCCCAGAGGTTTTCAGTTAGCCTGAACAGAAGTGTTCTTTTTGCCTGAATGAGTGTTATGGGTGACTGTGGCAGGGCACTTCCAGTGCCTGCCACTTCAAGGTTTTTTGTTGGCAGTACAGCGGCTAGCAGGTGGGTGCTAGCCTCATCAAAGCTAGCACATGACCCTAGGAGGACCCTGGGATTGGTTGAGGAGATGGAGCAGCCTCCATTTTAACTTAGGCCCTCAGAGAAAGGGGGCAGGTGGTGCTGAGCAGGTCAGAAAGCAACATCAGACTGAGCTGCACATGGAACATCTTGGAGGTAAGGGCAGGAGCTATGTGGATGTTTTGGGAGCTCCTGGTGCTGGGCATGACTTGAAACTGCACCTTGCTGGGAATGGGTGGTCTAGTGGGGCTGTTCATGGTGGAACAGGCCCCCAGAAATGCCAGGCCAGTTACTACCATGAAAGGTGAGGAGCAGTGCCTGAAAACCCCAGCCCCTGCCTATGGATGGGTTACCAACAAGGGAAGAGCCCTGGGCCAGGCAAGCCCAGAGGGGGACACTTGAGCCCAGTGTGGTGGGGCCAGGCACAGCAGCAGCCACCTGAGCCCCACTGGGTGAAAGACCCCAGTGGCCCAGTGAGGGTTTGGGAGCATGAAGCAGCCCAGGGAGGGGTTGAGTGTGGTCCCAGGGAGGGGCACAAGGCCCAGTGATGGGCCAAGCGTGTAGAGCAGCCCAGTTGAAGACTAACAGCCCTAGCGAGGGGCAGAACCACTGACTTGGGGAAACAGATGCATGGGTGGAATAATATGGAAATACTGGATGTGACAGAAATATTGGAATTGACTAAATGGAAATATTGGATGTGACACAGAAACAGCTGCTAGGAATGGGGCATGTGTAAGGGGAAGTCCGAGCGTGTACTTGGGCCCTTGTTATCAAAAGGTCAAACAATGGACAACCTCCAGCCTTAGAAATAACATTCACATTAACTTCATCAAGGCATGACAGGCAAGTGAGGTTGGGGTTTAGCCCAGAGCAGGTGGGCAGCCAGCACTGAGACCTGACCCTGAAGGGCCCAGCCTGTTACAGTGACCAATTCATACTTAATATATCAATCATGTTTAATTATTGAAATGAAAGTTTCTAAGTGCTTAACTTCATGTTCCATGTGTGTACTGGGCAAAGGGAGGGACTTGCATAACCTTGATGGGCAGGTACTTGTTTCTTTCAATGCGGGCCATTATCAGATATTCAAGCCAGGCTCCTTGGATTTGTTCTCCTCGCTTCCAAAACAATAGCAGAGGGGTTTAACCCAAAGTTAGCAGAGGGGTTTAACCCGTTAACCCGTACAGGGGATTGTAAAACTAGAAAACCTGTTAAAATTGCAGGTTGGCCTTGTGGGGGGAGGGAGGGTGATAAAAATAAATTTGGGGAGCTGGGGGAGCACAGCCCAGGTGAGCGCCCTGGCCAGGGCCACGTGTGATGGGCTCAGGTCACCATGCAGGCAGTGGCTGGCCATGGCTATCTGCTGACAAGCCATGTGGAGCCTGCATAAGAATAAAAATTTATGATGACTGGTGTCTACAGGCTGCAATCCTGAGACCAGCATGGTGCCATTAGCTGTTAAGGGCAAATTAAAGCACTCCTGGGTGTGCACATTAGGCACCCAAGTGGTTATTAAGCCCTTGCAGGAACCAGGGGTGGATTAAAGGGAAGCACGGCACACTGATTCACCCTGGCCATGGATATGGGGGGGTAGGGGGGGACAGAGTCATCCATGCCTGAAGATGGTGGCAGCTTTCTGGGGATGTGTGCTGCCTGCAGACAGAATGGGTGGCTTTGCTGTTTGCGTTTGGCCACCCGCACCAGTTCCGCTATGAAAGTACAGGACTGCCTGTGCGGGCAGCTGATGTTGGGTCTGCATCCCTACCACCATCCAGACTCCAGTCCACCATACCCCAAGCTACTGAGGTACTCTATTCTGTGCAATCCCCTCCCCCAGCCATCGTCTACAGGTGAAGCAGTCCTCTCACATTACTGCAATGTGTCTGAAGCAAGCCAGGGTATGTTTGGCTCGGTTATGTCACCCAGCACCCAAAACCAGACATGTACAAACCGTTTCCATTACAGCAAGCAGACATGGATGAAAATTCATTTTTATTAGACAACAGCGGTAATTTATCAACAATATCCTAAGCATACCTGAAATAATGTGGGATGCCCACTCCCTGATTTCCTATATAAGCTGCAGCGTTACTAACTAAGAACACCTCTCCCATCATGTGCTCGTCTTTCCCAGCCATGCACCTTCTGTCTGACCCTCACTCTCTTCCCTAAAGCTTAGTGACACTCTCCTGGCCCTGCTAGAATTGGGGTGCCCTTGCTTGCAGACAATGTGTATGTTCCTGAGGTTGTTGCTGGGGGAGGTCAGGGAACAGGCTCAGTGGTGTCACTGTGGATCACCTCCTGGATAGAGGCAGGCCTAAGATCTCACATGTTGGTTCTGGGGAGGGGCAGGGGGGGAGCAGGGAAGCTGCTTACAAATCAGGGCCTTGGTCTCATGTGTAAGGATCTCTTATCTAATCACTGCACAGGTCTCAATATTGGCATGGCACCGTAAGGCCAGCTCAAGGAATTGTTTTATGCTGTCTATGATATCCTTTTGGAATTCCCTAGTTCTGGTCATGCTTTCCATTTTCCTCTGTTTAGCCTCTCTAAGTACCTCCCAGACTTCGTCCCACTAGTATCCATGGTGGTCACTTGTGATTCTGCAGTCACCACTAAAGACTCCATCATGCTCTCTCTGGAGCATTGCTGCCTGAAACAGAATTCATGCATTCACTCTGCCCCAGTGCGAGCTGGTATCCATGGCTTCTACTGCGTGCAGTATCTTGTAACAGGAATGGGAAAACAAAGTGCTTGTAGTCAAAATTCTCATCCCTGCTTGCTAAACTAAGTGAAGGTTAACCCTCAGCTAAGCAACTTGCAGAAAACCCACAGCACATCCACCCCACTGGAAGCAAAACATTGAATGCCTGCTATAGTCTCTCAAATCAAGATAATGCCCATTCCCTAAAACTTACAAGTCCCCAGGCATGGGTCCTCTGGTGTCTCTGGAACAGAAACTGATTTTTGCGTCTCTGAAATTTCAGCTGTGTCACACAAGTCCTGGTGGGGTGGCAGCACAGTTGCATCAGATACATTCTCCTCCACCTCTGCGCTCATTGGCCAAAGTACTGGGGAGACTGTTTCCATGTTGATGATAACTTAATCTTGGATGTCCCCATCCACCAGCTCCTGCAAGCTGTTGTCCCATGCCTCCGACATGTTTCCTGTAGGCGTGTTAGGACAGGAGGTGGATTCTTGGCTAGGTGTGCCCTCCTAAACTGTTGTCCCAAACAAATGGAAACAAGCCTCGCCTGCGTCCTTGGCAAGAATGATGGCCAGCTGTTCACAGAATGGTGCAATTGTGTGTCTTAACCCAGAATAAGAGTTTTCGTCCTTGGCCAGATGAAAAGCACATTTCAGGGCCTTGATCTTGCTGCAGCACTGTGTCCGGTCCAGTTGTGCCTGCACACCTTCATTTCATTGGAAGTTGCCATATAGACTGACTTATTTAGTCTATTTTCCAGCTGCTCAGTGATCTTTTCTTCCAACCAAATATTGATCAAGTCCTTAAATTCTTCCCAGGTCCAGCTGGGCCCGCAGTTTATAGGTGTATCTGGATCCTGCTCCATAGCCTGCAGACTTGACTTGTTCTTTGGCATCAACATCGAGAATTTTTTCATGGCCAATATAAGTCAAGAGAGGGCTAGCAGTAGTGTCACCAGAGTTGCTAGATCTGGCAAAGTTTTTGAGCAGTTATATAGACATGTGTTTAAAGAACCTTTTCTGAAATTCCACGTATGCATATCTATGAAGGTGTGAACTGTGTCTTAGTACCAGCAGTCAGGGAAATCTGCTCAGCTGAACTTTCCTAACGAAACACCAGTGATATGCATAGCCTGCCGCAAATTGTCCTCCATTGTCAAAAAGCATAGATCATAATGGCTCACTGCCAATCACACCCAGAAGTCTTTGGCTGGCAGCTCTTCCTTCATGCACACATCCCCACTGTCCCACCTATCAATCACTCAACTGTTCTGGGGGTCTATTTGGTGTGAAGGGAAGGAAAAAACAGGGTTCGTCCATTCAGTGTTTGGCTTGGCACCCCACTTTTTACCAATAAGTGATTGTCAGATTTTGGGGGGTATCACCTAAAACCCTGAAACCCCAAGTTTTTGGAGCAAAGCTGTTAATTCTGCCCTATTCCAAAACCAGGTGTGGATCGATTTTGGTTTTTTGTTTGTATTTTTTTTTTGGACCACTGTGACTGCGAGATCACCTGATGATTCTGACACCTCCATGCCTGATGTAGGTATTGATGTGGTAATGGGAGCTATTCAAAAATAGCTCTGGCCCCACACACTCAAATTTTTTTTCCTTGGCTTATTCCGAGATGGGGTACATTGATGGGGTGTTACTTCTTGGTATGCCTATTCATTGGTCCAGTAAAGACCAGTATCTGCTCACCCAGCTGTATGACAGTTTTCTGGGGTCATTCTACACCCCACAAGTTCTTGGTGGATGGGCGGGACATGACCTCCCCTCCTCCCCCTCCCATAGACCAAAAGCTCTGCTGAGCCTATGTCCAGCCCAAAGCCTGACCTGTGTTAGAATTGAATTGTAAATAGCAGGGCAGTTATCATGCTAATAGATTCTTTTCAACAGACCTAGCTGTTCAGCCAACCACCCCTCCAGTGAATCTTGGTGGTGCTGTGTACTAAACAGTCACCCTTTGAGGAACCGTGATGGCGTAAGGAGGACCAAATGCTGTTGGACACCCTAGAAATGTTCATGGATGCAATCAAGAATGCAGAGATGCTGCTACTGACCACAGTGCAGGGTGTGATGAACCTTCCAAGAAATTGTAAAAACACACCAGAACATAATCATGCCTTGTTATGCCAGATAATAGCCTGTGCAGTGGAGTGGGAGCACCAAGATGCAGCTGTGGATCTGGTGGCTGACACGGCTCTGTAGACCAACCTAAGGAGCAACTATCACAGGGTCTGGGCCCATGCAAGCAACTCCGACTAGTGGGAGAGAATAGCACTATTGACTTGGGGTGATCAGCAATGGCTTGAGAAGTTCCAAATGAGCAGGGAGACATTTCGTCACAAAATCTCAATGCTGGGGCCACAAATTGTGAGGCATGAGACTGTCATGCACCAGCCCATTGCACCAGACAGGAGGGTGGCCATGGCCATCATGAAACTGGCCACCCCCAGCAGCCTCTGCTACATTGGGAACTAGTTTGCCATGGCTCCCTGCATAGCCAGGCTGGCAATATGTGAGGTGTACCAGCTGCTGCAGGATGTCATGATGAACAGCTTTATTTGCCTCCATAACCCCATGGAAGTTGTTGATGGCTTCTAGGCCATGGAGTTCCCCACCTGCATGGGTGCATTGTACAGCGCACACATCCTAGTGTTATCCCCATTGCAGGAGAGCCAGTCATTCACAAACAGGAAGGGATTTGCCTCAATGATCCTCCAAGCCATGGTGGATCATCACGGCCATTTCCCTAACATTTATACAGGCTGGGAAGGCAATGCAATGCATGTCCTTAGTAACTTGCCGCTGCCTCATATGTTGGAGAAAGGACAATATGTGCCTGGAGTCCCCAATAAAGTGATCCCGGGTGTTGCTGTCCCCCTGCTTATTATAACAGATGAGGCTTACCCCCTCCAGCCCTGACTCATGAAGCCATATGGAGGACATGTTACAGACCCACAAAAGATGGCATTCAACTATCATCTCAGCAAATGTAGGATGACTGTTGAATGCACCTTTGGCCATCTTAAAGCATGGTGGAGGTCACTGAACTACTGGCTCAAAGTGGAGCCAGAAAACATAACAGTTCTCATTGTGGCAGCCTGCATGTACCACAGTATTTGTAAAAGCAGGGGGGAGGTATTCAGCGAGTCTTGGGCTAAGGAATCATAGGAGGCAATGGGCAGACAGAGACATAGGCAGGCAGCACATGGCACCCCTCTACCCCCCCATCAGTATGCAGATGGTGGTTAGGTGGCCATTGTGCACACCTGGCTACACGCATGGCAGCTGCAGATGGAGACAATTTTCTCTACGCTGATGAATATGTTACCATTACCTACTGCTGAGTGTTTCTACAAATAAAAATAAAATTTTCATTGCAACACAACATTTCTGTCTGCCTCATAAGTATATTGTCTGTAGCAGTGGGGAGGAGGCTGCAGTGATGGGGGAGGGGGTGGGGAGGGGTGGTGTGGGGCTCCCTATAGGCAGCTGCTCCTTCCTACAATTACTTGAGCTATGAACAGCTGCTGCTGGGGCTGTGGCAGGGCATGCAGGAAGGAGAGGGAGACAGTGCCTGATGCAGGGAAGGGGGTAGCAATTTCAGGTTGCCAGGTGCAGTGCTGGAACCACAGCCCATGGTGGTGGTGGTGGCCCACAGGCATTTCCAGCCTGTGCCAGGAGCCAACTTTCTGCTGCTGCCTGACACCTGGCCCTGCCCAACACCTGTAGCTTCCCTGGATTTGGGGAGTCTTGGGACCGGATGGGCGCCATTTGCTATGAAGTGTTAATGAAAGCACTCCTGGGCACGCACATTAGCTAGCAAAGTGCTTATTAATTCTTTGCAGGAACTAGGGGTGGATTATGGTCCAGGGCCTCCTTTGGGGAGCCAAAGGTAGCACGGCCCAGGGGGGCACCCTGGCCAGGCCATGCAGGAGGGTCAGGGTGGATGACCACGCAGGTGGCTGCAGCTTGGCACGGCTGCCTGCTGCCAGTCCAGGAACTCCCATGTGTCTGACTGTGCTGTGAGCTCATGCACTCGTGACCACTGTGGCAGCACAAGGAAAAAAGAAGTTATGATGCCTGGAAGCTCCAGGCTGCAGTCCTGTGAATGGGCAAGCACCACTTTCTGTGAAGTGTTCATGGAAGTGCTCCCAGGAGCACATGTTAGTGGGCAAAACACTTATTAATTCCTTGCAGTAACCAAGGGCAGATTATAGGCTAACAGGGCAACTGGCAAACAAACTGGGGAGCTAGGGGCAGCATGGCCCAGAGGGACAACCTGGCCAGGGCCATGAGGAGGGAGGCATATGACTGTGCAGGCAGCCATGGCTTAATGGGGCTGACTGCTGCCAGTCCAGGAACATCTATGGGTCTGACAGTGCTGTGAGCATGTGCACTTGTGCTTGCCATGGCATGAATGGTTAATGTGTCCCCACATTTCCCTTGTTGTCCAGAAAGCTATCTTTAGCAAAAAAAATCGGTTGCTGCTGAGTGTATTCTGCTCTGAGGCTTTAACATAACACCTAATTGGACTTTAATAGGTCTTCAATGTTCTGTTGCTATCTGTAAAGCTGTCAGGCTTTTGCAACAACCGTGGACTCTAGGAACAGAACAACCAATTCTGCTCTGAGCATTTAACATGCCAATTGTAGTTTAACTGCCTCCCAAAGTCCAATGGTCTAGCAGCAGGCTTGGGTGGAACAGACCAAAGACATGCAGCTACCCACCCCAGCCATGCACTGAGGCAAGTGTGGTAATGAGTATTCCCCACAACCCTCTCCCCCACCGTATTTTTGTCCTGCTGTCCCATACACCCTTCCCCGCTCCCATAAAAATTATCAGTGTTGATGCTATTGTCACCCCCCCATAGTAGTTATCATTCAGAGACCCACTATGGTGATGCTTCCCCCATACCTCCCCCACTTCCCCAACCATACCCATCCCAGTATGAACCCCACCACCTGCAACACTGGGAACAAGAGGCAGAAGTGCAGCAGGTGGTAAGTTTGCCATTGTGGGGAGGTGGGTCCTTGGCACATGTTAACATGTTAGCATTTCGGGGTAACTTGCGTCTCTCTTACAATTGCCCTCCAGACATCCCTGTCTTGAGGCGGATGGTCGATGCAGCCAGCCAGACACCTTCAATGGGATATTGTTTGGAGAAATCTCCCATGGGAGATTTTTGTAGCCTCTAGGGGGAGGCAAAAAAGGATGAATTTGGGGGTATGGGGCAACCCCATGTCTTCTTCCCTGCCCTACACTGAGAGAACTTCCCTTAATAGTGTCAGCTGCCCACTGATCTTCAGGGACTCCAAAGTCTTCTGCCAGTTTAAATAGTTATTTTAATTTATTTGTGTGCAGTTGTGTTGTGTGGATAGGGGAGTGGGTATAGAGTTGTGTTTTCTTGTTATGCATTTTTGTTTGTTTATTTATAATTAAAATAAAGTTTTATTTTTGTGAGTTTCTGGCTTTACAATCAAGGTACACTTAGCATTGCTTTACCAATCTGCAGGGCATCTGTCTTGTGGGTTGCAGCTGATGTGGGTGGTGGGGGTCTCCATAGAGGGGGCACTGGTGTGATTTTGTTTGGTGTAGTGGATACTTCTGGCCATGCTTTTGGCCCATGAGGAGAGGCAGCTGCCTGAAGGAGCCTGCTGAAGGAGCCTGCTGAAGGCAGAAAATGGGCATTTAGTAGCAAATCAACAGCAGCTGGCAATGGGACCCACAGGGGGCAGGAGAAAAGGTAGAACCAGTTGATCTGGTTTTTAAAAAAAAACTCAGGCTCCTCTGGGGGGTATGGGGAGGGGTGACTGCACACTAAAAAAAAATTAATATGATGCCTACAGGCTACAACCTACAGTCCTGGGCCCAGGCACCCAATTCACCCCCCATTGTGGAGCCAGGGGCAGCACAGCCAGCCCAGGTGGGCATCCTGGCCAGGGCCATGCATGGGGGGGAACTGTTGGGGGGATACAATTGCCCATGCAGGTGGGGGCAACTTGATGGTGTTGCCTGCTGCCAGTCCAGGGACACCCATGCATCTGACAGGGCTATAAGCTCATGCCCTTGTGAATGTCATGGCAGCGCAATGAAAAAAAAAGTTATGATGATTGGTGGCTACAGGCTGCAGTCCTGTGAATAGGTGGGTGCCATTTTCTGTGAAGGGCAAATGAAAGCGCTCCAGGGTGCCCTTGTTAGATGCCCAAGTGGTTATTAATTCCTTGATAGAACCAGGGATGGATTATGGGCTGATAGTGCAGTTGGCAATCAGGTCCTCCCCTTTGGAAACCAGGGGGACATCCTGGCCAAGGCCATGTGAGGTTGCCTGTGAAGCCAGGAAGTGGCTTGGTGGGGTTGCCTGCTGCCAGTCCAGGAATACCCAAGGGTCTGACTGTGCTGTGAGCTCATGCACACATGAATGGCCTGGCACTACAAGTGGGAAAAAATTACAATGACTGGTGGATAAAGGCTGCAGTCCTGTAAATGAGCAGGCATTATTTGCTGTGAAGGGTAAATGAAAGTGCTCCAGGGTGCCCCCACTAGGTGCCCAAGCAGTTAATAATTCATTGATGGAATCAGGGAAGATTATGCATTGATGGTGCCATTGGCAATCAGAGCCCCACTAGGGGAAGCAGGAACAGCATGGCCATGCAGCCAGGGAGCCATGCAGGGTGCAGGCAGGTAACCATGTAGGCATCAGTGGCTTTGCAGTGCTGCCTGATGCCAATCCAGGAGCACCCATGAGTCTGGCTGTGGTATGATGTCATGCCCTCATGCTGGCACAATGAAAACAAAACAAGCTATGATGCCCAGAAACTACAGTCTGAGGCAGACAGTGCATGCCTTCTCCTCTCCAGACAGGCCAGGGCCAAGGGCTAGGAGCAGGTGTGGGGCTCCCTGCAGGCAGCTGCGGCTTTGAGGAGATGTGATTCAGGAGTGAGAGGATTAGCAGTTTGCCAGTGCTCCCTGCTGTAATTGAGTAACAAAGAGATCAGTGGGGTGGATTGTTATGTGCCATCTCCTGCTGTAACTTACTGTGAATAGCACATTGAACTTTATTTGATTTAAAAGCTGTCACTTGTACACAGAAATGGAACAAATTAAAACATGCTGTGTCAGTTTTAATAAACCCATTTAATTTAATGAGAATCAAGCCCCCATCACATGTACAAGCACCCTAGAATGTGTTACCTCTCAGCTCCATGTTCTTGGGGAACCCTGACACAGGATGCAGCCTGTCTGACTCACAAAGAATCCCCCTCCCCTCCCCTCCCCTCCTTTACCTAAACAGAAACTGACTAAAATGCAGTGAGAGACGCACCTAAAACCCTCCAGATAAGGGTGACAAGAGTGAAACAACTGCCCTAGGTCTCATTTGCATCTGAGATGGGAACAGATGACCATTTATTTACATGAGAGATGGAGAACAGAAAGCCTGAAGCGCAGAGATTGCAGTGAATTCTGGGATCATAGAAGCAGGGGAGCACTGCATGATGGGTAATCTGTGCTCCAAATGCTAATCAACCCACACACCCAGCTCAGCATTTAACAGATCAGTTCTAATCTGGATTTACAAAGGATTTCCTCCCCCGCGCCCCCACACACACAGGCCTTTAAGCAGAAGTAGGTTTACTAGGTATCTTGGGCTGTACATTCCCCGGTCCCACAATGGGAGGCCTGTGTAAACTTAATTGGCTAAAACTCGGTTGCCGGGTTAGGGAATGCTGAGGCAATAGACCGAGTCAGAGGGGGGTATGGGCAACATTTGAACAATGGTACAGGATTCATCACAGCGTCCAGCCCATTGGAGCCCTGACCACAAGTGTTGTCATATTTTTCCCGGGACAACTGGTGGAAGTCCTCTCCACAAAAGGTTATGAACACTCCAATAATTGCCTTAAGTCTGTTAAAAGACTATAGTAAGATCTGGAAAAGTCATGCTAAGCTGAGGCTTGTTCACAACAAGTAAAAATCCAAAACCCTGATGCTGCAAGCTGTCTATTGTTTCTGAAGAAACCAGGAGAAATCCCATCAGTATAGCTGCTATCCATAGGAATGTCAAGCTGGCTCCTAAGTATGTGTTTCCTGAGTATCAATCAGTTTCCTGAGATGTTCCAACCAGATAACCCCTTGTCAATAGAAAAGACAATTTGATTTACACTATTGAGAATGCTTGAAAGACGCTGAACTGAGGGTATAAAAATCTGTAAAAGCAGCACCAGTGTGTGTGCTGACACCACCCACTTTCTTCTGGAGAGGCTGAAGGAGGCAGATCATCTCCCTTCAAGGATCGTGCTGAGAACTTTGACCTGTCAGCTTTGCAACCCAAGTGCCTTGGACTGGTGAGATCTCAGCTCTCTCTCTCTTTTCTCTTTTCTCTCTAAGCGTAGATTTCTGAACCTGAACTGTATTAGTTAAGCTTGAACTAAGTTTCCCCAACTACTTAGTGAAACCAGGGTATCCTGTGATGGTTTGTGTTTGTTTTCCTTTGCATGTCTGTTACTGCTAGTGCCATTGTATATTTCATCTACTTAGCAATAAATAACTTTTATAGTCAAACTGGTAGTAACTGGGTATATTTTTCCTTCTCTACTTCTCCTTCCCCACTTGCTCTGCAGCAACGCTTCTTTTACCTAAGCTAAAGATCCCTGTGAAGCCCAAAAGTACTGTGGGGTCTGCTCATCAAGAGGCTAAAAGGTTGGGACGTGCTGAGTTTGAAACACATAAGGGGATCAGCTTGTACAGGCTGATTGACCCAGTTTGGCTCAGACGTGCCCTAATGAACTGAATGCTGGCCCATGAGGGTTTCAGCTGGACACCCAGCCAGATTCAGAGGTATTCTGTATAACTGTGTGCTTGTGTTTGACTGTAGTTATTGTTGCTCTGATGAACTGGTTCTTGGCATATAAGGGTGTCAGCCTGTCCATGCTGATCAACCCGGCCAGGTCAGGCATGTCACGTTAATCTGTGTGTGTTTGCGTGTATGACTGATTTGGGGCCTGGAGGAACCCAGCCCCACTGAACTGAGTCCTGCAAGATAGCTCCATTGGGGGTGAGGGCTTGCAAAGGGAGAGGTACAGCTCCGTATAGAAACACAAGTAACACAAGCAGCACATTAATAGAATTACCAAGACCCTAGCCCTAATGAATGAGCACATCCCAAAGTATTGGGCAAATCTGGTACCAAATGAGTCACAACAAACAATCCACCCCAGAATAACATTTTTACAGCATTGTCAGAGAAAGGTTGCACTTTAAGGCCTTAAGTACTACCCACTGGGTGCATCCACACATGCAATTAATTCAAAGCCATGAACTCTGGAGTAGTTAGAGCTTGAGTACACTGCCTCTAGGCACAGAATCTACATGTGTACCCAGGACAGTAACAATTTAAGCTAGGGTGGTGCAGGTCCCTGGCTGGCTGGGCTAACTGGACACGATTTACGCTACTGGTCAGTTTCTACATGTGCATTTCAGCTCAGTAAAGTACTCTGCTGTAAGAAAGCTCTGTCCCAAATAGTACTATATTACAGAAGAATTTATTAGTTTACTATATCCTAATACCTAATGTGTATGGTGACACTTCACTGTGGAGCTAATTAGACTACTCTGCAGTAAGGTGTATGTATAGATGGACCCACTAAGGAATTCCCATGGAGTCTCTGTACCTATTCAGCCAGACTCTTCTGTGTATTTAGGAGAGGTTCTTGCTAGAGCTGATTAAAATCCCTTGACACAAAAATTTTTTTGAGATAAAAAGTAGGCTTTTTGAAAAAAAATGTTGCTGTCTTGCAAAAAACAGAAGTTGCCAAAACCCACACAAGCTTGTGAATTTGATCTTTTTCATTGAGCATTTTTTAAAAATAAGGTAAAGTCTTGTCTCATCTCTTTTTCTTTGTTTCTTGATATTTTAGGTAAAATATCACTTTATAGCACTTCTTATTTGCATTGATATCCAGGAGCAGAACTTTTCGTTGTGTTAATAATTGGGGCAGGGAGGGGGAGTTGTCTGTGCAACTTTATTGGATAAGAAGGTAAGAATTCTGGTCTTTCTCCTAAGCCAAAGTCATTCTAAAGGTTAGGCAGCAGGTCTTCCCCGTCAGGCTAATCTCTTGAATGGCACTGACTTTGGAGACGGTGTTGATTTGGAAGATGATCAGGGACTAAACCAGCCTTTGACCCCACTGTGCTTTGGGCCTGCTCTAAAGGCAAAAGGATTTAACAGCTGGTCAAATACCCTTGAATTTTATTAGGAGGTACAAATGTAGCCATGAAGAATATAATAGGAAATTCCAAAATGGAAGAAACTGTACAAATTATTGTTTACTTTGTTTAATGTAACAGTTACCCAGGTCAATGTGTCTCTGATTTTGTCTTGTCTTTGGAATTACTGGTTTATTAGCCTTTAGTAACTGCACCACGCAAAGACTGATCTTGCATAAATCAGCATTTGTGCCTATGACATGCTTTTAATTCTTCATTAGATTGTTAAGCAACAGAAGAATAGTTACAAGTGAAATTACAGACCTTTCCTCTTCATAGTACACCAGACCTGGGACATTCTGAATAGCAGCAAAGGATGAGGCCCAGAACTTCTGATCCCAGCTCAGCTCAACTCCTAGCCCTATGCCTGTCTGTGAGGGGATCATTAGGACTTGGAAACTGGGAAACAGAAAAATGGACTGTATTTATTTGAAAATATTTTCAAAATGCCATATTAAGAAAAAAGTTTAAGAAACTGCCTGAGCAGGCAACAGCTCAGCTATAGTGTAGTCCCTTCGAGAGATACTTTGCAGCTAGAGTCAGCACTGGTTTCCTCACTTCCAGGCTCACTCGCTATCACACAGATAGAAATCCAAATGGAAGAAGGATTCTGAACCTTTACTGAGCATGAAGTGATTGAGGGCATGGGTCTTGGTCTATTGTAAATCAGACTGAACCGTGGAGTCCAGACATTTCCAGTGTTCAGGGAAATATGGGCCTGGGGGTACATTTTGGCCCATGTCATGAGTGCTGTATAGTGGCACCTGCTACAGCTTTATATTCCCAAGGCACCACGACTGTAGCCAACTATATCAGTCAGGTGCTGGGTCTCTCTCTTTCTCTTGGCATCCACAAGCCCTGGAGTCAGTTTTGCACACACATCTTCATCAGGTCTCTGCTAAGCTCTTGTAACTGCCTAGTATGGCAGCAGAACCCACTGACTCCTCTGGCTCATGAGCTGCACTGCTTAGATGTGGAAATAAAAATACTTTCAGATTACCTTTTGCCAAGGGCAGCAATATGGATTTTATTAAACCTGCTCATCAACCCTCAACATTTCAAGGAAGAAATCAAAGTCCCTTTTCATTACACCTGCTATTTAACAAAGACCAAGTATCCCCTAAGGAAATATCACTCTCTGAGAAATGGCAATTTAGGGCCGGTCAGCTGAAGTCCCTTATCTTTCCAGGAAGGTTCCTACAGACAGGCTGAGTGTGGCACATACACTGAACTGCCAGCAGAACAGAAGTAGAATAGTTTGTCAGGAAGACTTGATATGTCAGCATGCGGGCTCTGGTGAGGAAAAGGACAGCAGAGGTGTAGGTCTTGGTGACCACAGGAAACACTATAGTCCTGGGAAGTGCACACTTTCGTCCAGAGTCAGGAGCTTAACCTCAAAATTGACTCTTCGCAGCTCCCCCAGTTCCTGCATACTGCATACATCAGTCTTATAGAGACTTGCAATTAATACCCAGACAAACGTGATGTGGGATTTGCATAAGTTTGGATCTGAGTACATAACTGAAATGTGAAGAACAAAAACTGCCCCACACTCCCTGCAGCCCACAGCACTGTTATATTATAGCTTACAGATGGGGAAAATGAGGCACAAAAAGAGGAAGTGACTTGCTCAAGCAATCTCTGGCCAAACCCATATGTCCTATTTCCAAGTTCCAAGCTATAATCACTAGACCACATTTCTTCCCCAAGAGGTTCAACGGTCAGAGCCTGGGCAGCTCATCCAGCAGGCAGCACACAGCCTGTCTCTGCCTGTCTGGGGGGCATGTGCCCCCCATGCCTGTCCCAGAGTGCACACAGCCCCTCTCCCCCCCACTGCTGCTGCTGCCTTCAGACCTGAGCAGGATACCATGTGTGTACCACGTGCTGACCAAGTGCCTCTGCCTGTCCGGTGGCGGCAGGCTGATGGTGTCCTGCCCAGGGAGTCCCTGCTGTGGCCCAGAGGGCTCCATCCTGCCTGCGCTGCAACTGAAGCACACAGGCCAAGCAGGTAGCCTCCCCAAGCCTGGTATCCTGCCCCAATCAGATGGTGTTCTCATGGGCAGGGTGGCTGTGCCCCACCCCCGCACAGCTGCATAGCCCAGGTTGGGCCCCACCTCCAGTGCTGCTGAGCACCCCCACTGCAGCCCGAGTCTGCAGAACCCCAGGGCTGCCCCCACTACCCACCTGGCCCCCATTCTCCTCCAGCTGCCACCTTCCCAAGGGCTCGGCCAGGCCATCCTCCCCGCAGTGCCCCCGCACCTGCTCTCCTGGTGCCTCTCTCTTCTCTCCCTCTCTCTCTTCCCTCTCCCTCTTCTCTCTTCCACCTCCTCTCTTTCCCCCCTCTCATCACAATGTGCTTAACAAAAAAGAATACACAAGAACAAAGGTAGTACATGAAGTTTTATTTATAGTCACCAGGTTACAATTTTTAGAAAACCTGGAATTTACTGTAAAGAAAAGAAGCAACATTTGTGGTGATTAACTCTATTAGTATGCAGCTCATCCTGCCATGTACCCTCCGCCACAGTTTTGTTTTTCTGGTGTACCCGCACTCCAGCACCTTATAGGGTACACATTGCGGTTTTTTCGGTACTCTGGTCAAAAATGTTGTCTATCCCTGGTTTACACTGTCTTTTTTCCAATTTGCAATTGTTTTATTTGGCTATTGTAACTGATAAAACAATGTTTTATGATTACTAAATGTTTTGATATTGTTTTAATACAGGGGTTTTCAACCTTTTTGGGTCAGCTTTTTTGACCCCCCCCCAGCAGCCGGTTGAAAAGTTAGGAGTCCCTGGTGGCCAGATGAGCAGGTAGTCCCCCAGTAGCCAATTGGCTGATTGGCGAGCATGCCAGCAGCATGGCAGCAACAGAAGTGCTGGTGGCACAGCAGCACACCCGCTGCTGAGTACCCCCTAAGGCCGTCCCAAGTACCCCCAGGTAAAATTTGCTGGTGGTACGTCAGGCTGTATCATTTCAAATTGGTGGTACTCTGTCTGTCAGAGTTTGGGAAATGCTGCCTTAGCTCATTATCCACTGCCTAGAAGCTGGAAGTATCCCTGAGAAACCAGTGTCTCTTTCACTAGTGTCCTCCTTAAGTAAGGAGTCAGAATGCAGACAGCACAAAAGACTAGTGTGTTAACTTCTGCAGAGAACTCCATTTACCACCAGATATCCAAGCCCTGATACAAATTTCAGAGCACACAACCATAAAGGAGACACATAAATGAGCAGGACTGGTAGACAGGCCAGAGCAGAAGTGCCCTTGTACATCTAGAGTGGTGATGTTCAGTTTTGACAGGCTTAGGAGCCTCCTGAGCCGTCAATGTTAACACAGGAGTTCCCAAAACATACATACATCCCAAAGTGAACTGCTGTATGTTTCATTATTCATGACTGCAGGAGATGAATCCTCAGGGTACATACTACTAGAACACTCAGAAGACATTTTTCACAAAGAACCAGATAATACAGTGTGGTTCAGGAGCTGGGGTATAAACATTACTGATAGATGCTTTATTTCTTGTTCCCCTTCCTTGCTGGTTCTACAACAGTATGATCTCATTGTTTTCAGTGGAGACACTTCTGAGTTGCCCTGGTAGAAAGATCATAAGAAGGAAGCTCTTAACACAAGCCTGAATTCTGTTTCCCAATGAGGCACCTTGCACTCTCACAATTCTCAATTGTCCTTAATTTCTGAAGTCTCCCAGCTGATACTCTGCAGCTGTGTTGGCCTTGACAATATTTATTATCTAGCCTATTATATAGTGATTTTATACACAGGAAATCTAATAACCATCTCAGGACTGAAGTCTGTGGCTGACCCTTGGCACTGAGATGCATCTGTTCCCATCAGCCAACTGACCTTATACGGCTCATGACATAAATCACCCTTCATATCTCAGGGCTTTGTTTTACAGAGGCCTCAGTCTGGGCTTCCCTTTTCGTCCCAGCAAGTTTGCACATACTATCAACTGCAGGGACACATTGGCATTAATTAGGTAACTAAATACCTATCTGTGGACATAATCATGGAATGAGACACCGCAACAGCACTTCTCTCCCTTTTGGACACCCAAACAATCCTTATTTTTGTACTTTTTCCCCTTTTCTAAAATGTGAAGATTCACCCTAACCCTCAGAAGGAAAGGAATGTTTATTTTTTTCACTTCTGTATAGTGAACTCCTTCCCTGGAGATTCCCACCCTAAGGCAGTCATGGCACTATACCAGAAACTGTTTTCTGGAGGGAGTTGTAAAGAGCCATATTTTACACCCCACCCCCAATCCAGCCTCTTCCCATGTAACACAGTATTTACATGCCTCCACCACCTCCTTACCCTTATTTTAGCTTTAAAATGTTTTTACTTCCATATTTTCCTAATTATTGTGGTTCCCAACATTGCTGTTTTATCCTTTGTTCCCCTTATAGTGTATCCCATCCCTTTTTTTTTCTTCTCCCTCATAGTATTCAGTCCCACTCAAATCCTTTCGAATATCACTATGACTTCTCCCAGTCTCCTTGTCCTTTGGTATCTTCTTTTTCCTGGGCTTAACAGTTTGCCATTCAGTATTATAGTATTGCTTCTTGCTGTCTGTGTCAATCTCAGGCTAGATTCTAGGGTGATTTCCATTTACTTTAGTTCCTCAAGGATGTTAAGGAATTCTTTTTCCTTCTTTATAATGTCCTGCTGTTTTTGAAGTATAAATGTAGGTTTCAAAGGAAAAGTCCATCTGTATCTTGTATCTGCTTCTTTGAGAAATATTGTAATTTCACTTAGTTCCTTCCTTCTCCTTAATGTTGCCTAAGACAAGTCTTCAAACACTTGTATTTTATACGTTCCCAGAACAGGATCAGAAGGCTCTCTAACCTTAATTAGAATCTACTACTTTTCTTCAAAGCCGTGTAAATGCAGTACATGTCTCTGGGTTTGTTTGAACCGGGAAGACTGGAGAGAGCTCAGTGTGCTCTGTCTACAAGGACTGTTTGCTTTTGTTCTTAGCTGTAGGAAGAAATGGAATACCTGCTTTAAATATTCTGCTGGATTTCCCTTTTCCACACCTCTTTAGTTTTACATTATTTCTTTTCCCCAGCTTCTTTTATCTCTTCTTTGATTTGATCTGTGCCTCCATGGAGGAATTTAAAGTTCTGATTTCTGAGATTAACCCACCAAAGTCCTCTCTGGTCAAAGAGGCTGTTCTGTCTTTCTCTACTAGGCAGCCTGTTCTGTCCTGTTTCCCGCTGCAGCAACCATCTTTGATTCTCAGGCCCTGCGAGCTGTTGTGAATGAGGATCTTCCAGCAGGTTTCAAAGGAAGCAGTTTTTCAGAGTGATCCCCTTATGCAAGGAACACATTCTACAGAGGAAGTGTTTTTTTGGGAATTAGTGATGTTGGTGCCGCCTCTCTTCTGGAAGTCTAGCTTCAGGCAGCTGGTGGTGAAGCTGCTCTGATAGTGTCATGTGACTCCCCATCATTGACCTTGCAAGGGGCTAGTCTGGTATCTCAGGCCAGCACCCCAGCTAAGAGGTAGGCAGCTTTGTGACTGTGCAAAAGGAGGCTGTATATCAAAATGGAAACTTGCTGTTGATGGAAAATGTCATGTATCCTACATTCATAGAACACCACCCATGCTAGACCACCCCAGCCAGGACTCTGCTCCTGGCAATAAATGGAACACAAACAGAATTAAGTTAGGCCAGTGCAGGACATTGGTTTCCCCATTTCCTGGACATGATCCTGTTCTTCCTATTCTAGTTGGGGCGGACTTCAATCTTTGTTTCTTTCTTATCAATTTCTGGGATAAGCCTGGACAGGGAGATTCTGTCACACAAGTTAGGAGAGCATGTTAAGAAATGGGAACACTTTATAAGCTTTCTGTGGGTTGTATCTGTAGTCTTTGCTCAGGAATTTTGGTTCTCCCAAAATGATGAATTCTGCTTCTAGCAGTTTGGTCTTGACTCATCAACAATTCAAGCTGTTAATGACAGACTGAAAATGTGATAGGATGAATATTGGAGTCCTTCACCCTGAGAAGCAGCTCCCCAAAAGGCTACAGTACAGTATACTGGCCTACTCAGGCCCTGGAACAGTTATTCCTCTCTGTTCCTCAGCCATATAGAGAGGGTGATACTGATACTTTCCTCTGCAACACAGTGTGAGACCCAGACATGCAGAATGCCATGTCAGAGCTAGGTAGCCTGTGCAATGACCCTCTTGGGTTCTAGCTCCCCCCCTTACCCAGGGTGGGATTTGCACTTTATCTTCAATTTCCTAGCACAGTGCTCTTCCTACCACACTACAGGTCAGACATTGTCCCAGGGCTGGCGAACCTACAGCACAGGAAGCCTATGTAGCACACATCAGATTGGGGAGGGAGAAGGGAACATGACAGCAGATAGTGCAGGGAGCACCAGACAGGGAGGAGAAAGCAGAGCAACATATTGAGCAGCGGGAGAGATCAGAGTGCCACTTCTGAAAGGTGCGGGCACCATCCTAGCATACCTGCCAGAAAAGTGGCCCACACTGAACCTTGCATTTACTATTCATTAGATAAAGAGCAGGGCAGAGGAGAAGTTTCTGCTCCACTGGGAGGAGGGTCCAAGCTAGACCCCAGAGCTTACTCTCTCTGCTAAGACAGCAGCCATCACACTAAGCCATACAAAACCAGCTCCTGGCCTCATAACTCTCCCTCTCCTTGCTGTCCAAGTGGTCAGTTTCAAAAAGAGCACTGGAGAGGCTGTTTAGATCATACATAACTTGTGGTGCCATGGGACAAACACTGTACTTGGGAGGAAGAGTAATGCAGGTTCCAGTCTTCTCTGGGGAAAGTGGGGAACTAGAGCCTTGTCTCCCAGGCAAGTACTCTTACCACTCATGACAGGGCTCTCCTTCTCCCTTCCCTACTTCTCCTAGATTACTACATGACTGGCCACTGCTGAGCCTGCTCTGCAGGCTCAGTCTGAGAAGCTCACAGTTCTTGTCAGGAGTCAGTGCCAAAAACACCCAGGTACGTAGCTAGACTGGCACAACAGCACACAATGGGAAACAGAATCCTGCCTTAAGTCCTTTTGTCAATCTGAATCCTAAATTCGCCAACTCTCTTTTGAAAAAATTAGATTTAAGTCACTGAGGCACTTTTGTAACTGCCCCCTCCTCGCTTGCCCCGAGCAACGTTTTGTTGTTTTTGTTTTTGAACAAACTTCCCATATTTCACTTCAGGGTTATAAATAGCTCCTATAAATTACATGAATGCATGTGATAAGCAAGATGTGCAGTTTCTCTTCCCCAGCCTCTCACAATAGGGAAAAGCATGTGAATACCTGCTGTAGTATTTTGCTGCCCATCTGCTCTCATGCTGCCCATCTGCACATCTGCTCTCATTCCCCTCTGTTATACTACAGATGCAACAAGTGAGGCATCGGCTTCAATGCCATGTCACCCTCTCTTCATGGGAGTAATCATGATCCTTGCAATTAAATGCTGGGCGTGGAGGGAAACAGAAATGATAAGAGAAAGAAGCCGGGTAAGTACTGTTAAAAACACTTTTATAAAAACCCAGAGACAAAAATAAAGAAGCCATGTCAGTGCTCTTAGCTGGGATTAGGCTTTTCTGTGGGTATGATGCCACACACATGGTGGGGAGAATATTTTACATGTCATGTTAGTTATTAGCCTAACCAGTCCAACGTGCAATACAATCTGCAGGTGGGAAGAAATGGCTTCACCTACCACTGAGATATAAGCACCTGTGGTGCACAACTTAGTGCTGTTCAACACTACGTGGCAACAGCCCACACCAGCTGAGGACACAGAGTGAAGAATATCACACCCAACTGAAACTGTAGAAGGAAGATTCTGTTGACAGAACTGGAATTTAGCCAGGACTTCAGGAATACTACTTCTATTTATATCGGGTGCAGTGAGATCACAAGTTATTCAAATCTCCCTTCTATGTTTCATCTGAACAACAGCCCTAAACTAAGACCCTGGACCCTACTCTTTGCTAGTGGATTGGATCATTAAAGGGAAAAAAAGATCCCCTCTCTTAGAGTCACAGATAGTTCTCATGGATGTCTCCCATGCTCATTACAACTAGACTAACTCCTACTTTGTTTTGGAGAATGAGTAATAGCACTGCACAAAGACCTTTGGTTTTCAGAGCTGGTTGTTCTGAAGCTCTACTAAATGAAATGATGCAATGTCAAAGCCCTGTAAATAGCAGTGGAATATTTTCTCTTCCTATTATAATGGAAAAAATAGTGGAGACTGCTTGCTTCCAGGACTATGTGAGCTTTGATTCAAGGTGCCTGTTTCCTTTAAGGTTCTTCCATACAGCAAACTCTCCCACATTTTCTCATCCCTCCTGAAGCACAGGTGGAACAAGGAGGTTGCTGCACCTCTTTCCTGTATTTACCACCTTGGGAGAAGAAATCCTCTAGGCTGGGGACTTTGCAGGGTTCAGCAGGGCTCTGGATATTGCCCTTAAGATTCTTAGTTGCAAGACTTACTAATTTTTCGTTGCTAATATTTAATTTTTCCTTAAACTTTCAACAAACCCTTTCCTTTTTTCCTTGAAAAATCAGAAATCATAACATTTTATGATTAGGCCTGTAGGCCTAGCCACTGACTTTGCTAGATGCTGAGGGCTTAGACCCAAAAATCTAAATTTTGCTATAACAAATGAAGTGTGGAGGTCTAAAATAGCTTAGCATCTCTAAAAATAAACTAATTCAAGCACTTCAATATAGATTTAACTGACTGATATTAGGCTCCCCATTTGAAAACATTGACTTCTTCTGAAGCCCTCCTTCAAATTGCAGTGTCTGCAGAATTAAGTAGGGGTGAAGCTGGGAAGAGGTATGGAAACAAAATAGGATTCTGCAGAAATGACTCTGAATATCTGTTAAACTGCCTGGGGTAGCATGCTTGTAAAAATGCAGATTTCTGCAGAAGCAGAATTCTGGAATTACCTGTGTAGACTCTTTGAACCATTTATTTTCCACAATAGATGTGCAAGTATCTTTAATGCTGATTATCATAAGTACTATAATACTGTATCAAGCAAGAGTGAAACTAGCCCACAAACCTGTTCCTGGGGGTGACAAGTAGTAGATACTTCAGAAGAATGGAATAAGAAACAGGGCTTCAGTAGAATGCCATACTCTTGTCATTTTCTTCCAGTCACCAACAATTGGCTACAGCTCTGTCATGTATAATAGCCTCTGATAGAATACCATTAATTTATCTAGTCCTGCTTTGGAGCCAGTTATGCCACTGTCCTTCATAACATCTTGTGGCACTCGATTTGTTTTAGACTTGACACCTGACTATTTCATGAGGTGTCCCCTAGTTCTTGTATTATGAAGCATAGTAAATAATGGTTCCTTACTCACTTTCTCTAGTTATTCAGCACTTAGTCCCAATCCCTAAATAGCACCTAAACTTTGCAGCCCAGTAATATTAAAATCAGAAATCTCCCCTCTTTTGAAACTTCTCTCTCAAAAAAATCTAGGGACAACTGACGTTTTAAGTCTCTTGAACATGTTTGTTGGAATGATTTTTGTGCAACGTTTGGAATCCCTTCTGATTAGAAGCTCGCAGTTCCTGTCACATGCCTTAAAGTTATTCAAGTTATCCTTCGGCAAAAAAATATTTGAGGCATTAAATTATTTGGCACTTGACTTTGAAATAGCTGATTGCTACCATGCAGAATAAAACAGGAAACAAATCTTAGCTTTCACTGCTTGTGAATTTGTTATGTTTATTTCCCCCCAAAAAAGACATTTCATGCATTAACTTTTGGTTCAGAAAACTATTTTTGCTCACTCCCCCCACCCCATCTGACAGTCTTCCCCAGAAAAAAAATTAAAATGAGAAATGAGATTATCAAGGGTCCAGGAGTTAGCTAAAGAAAAATAACCATACAAAGCTAATTAATAAAAAGTATTTTTAAATTATGGTTCCTATAATTAGCTACAAAGTTGAAAAATTGGCAAATATATTTAATACTTTTTAGTTCACATCTGTTAAACAAGACAAAGTTGGCTCAGGTCTCCGGTCTGGTTGTTCTCTAAATGGGTTTCTGGGAAAATAGTGAAGTGTATCTAATCTACCACAATTTAGGTTTACAATGGGGCTAGACATAGAGCTAACACTTCATCATTTATAACTGGGCCATATAAATATAAAACATTGATACAAACTGATTCTTTGTACAGAAAATATCATCTTGCAAGGCACTAGAGTGGTGGGTTGTTGGGTGGTGCTGTGACTTAAATGGGTATTTTTCAAGCTTGTTTTGAGTGATGCTATCAGAGAAGTGAAAACATTCGCTGCTGTTGAATAACATCCCAGAGTTGTCCCATCTCCATGGTCAGTGAGTGACTCTTCCCGTTCCAATGCTGCCTGAAAGAATCCCCATCAATGGTGCTTATTACTTCAGTCCTCCTGGATGGTTAGTGGTTTTCCATGGCTGTCATGTGTTACCAGGTCATTCTAGTCTCTTCTGAATGGCCTTTGTTTTGGTTAGGCCATGACAGAATCACCACAGTGCAGAGATCTTGTGCGAGTTGGATTCTTCTCTCTGTGGCTGCTTCCTGTGTCCCTATGCCAGCAACCCGAGCCGGGTCACTTTGGCTGATAGAAATGAGTGGATAATGAAGACAATGGTCTTGGGGCAGGAGTGAAGGTCCAGTTGCTGCAATAAATGGGATATTTGCAAATGGTAAGTGCTTTGCTCAGAGCATTCAGCGTTTGCTCTGTTAAAATCAATGGGAAGAAGGACATGAATGATCAGGAAATTTAAGCTGGTGGTTTAACAGCCCAGAAAAGGGCATTCTGCTTTAGAACCTCACAGGCTGCTTCCCTCCCATGGACACTGCCCTGAAGAGATCCAGGAGCCCCTCTCCAGGGATTCTGAACAAAGCTAGGAGGCGGGAAACTGCTGCCTTCCTTCATGGTACAGGTGTGGGTAAATGCAGGCTGTAGGTCTCTGGCAAAGAAAAACCGACAGCCCAATGTGATCTCACCTCACTGTAACACGCCTACAGCAATTCTACAGCACATGGCCTTTTCTTTTGTACTCAACCTCTGGAATCAGTTCCGGGAAATGACCAGTCATCTCCCTGTGCCTGAGCCCAGCCAGCACAACTGCTCTCCCTCCTCACACTGCACCTGTGCCCTGATGGGGCACTGCTGCTTTGAATGCAGTGAGCCTGGTTTACTTGTACATCAGCAGGATTCTTAGCCATAAACATGGCTAACATGGTTAGCCACTGTCCATTGCCCAGTTAGCGCCCGGCTTGCTACAAAGGACCCCGTGGCACGGCAGCTACCCTCCTTCCCCTTCCTTGCCACTGGACATGCACTTCATCAACTCCTGCTGCCTGGCCCTCCCTCTTCCTCCCTGAGACTCCAGAGGGAGCACACAGACAGCAACAGCAATACAGAAGCTAGAAGCAAAGCCAACGCACAATCTCTCCCTCTGAGGCGCCGAAGTCCAGGTAGAGCATCTTGGTTCCATCGTCTGAGGACATCTGCAGCTTCTCAAATGACTGCTGCAGCAGGATGGTCTTGCTGAGGCCAGGCTCCACTGTGAAAATCGTGAAGCCCTTGTCTATGTGGATGGACAAGGTGCAGTCCCGCCCATTCCATGTACAGGCTGAAAGAGAAAAGAATCACCCAGGGTCAAGGCTCTAGCACGTCCTGGAATCTCCCCTGCCTCCACCATCCCTCTTGGCTGCAGAACCTGTAGCAGTTCATAGTTACAGAGCACCCAGGGGTTGTCCAGTACTGGGGCAGAGTCTCATTCAGCATACAGTAAATTGTGATGGTAAGGTAAGATTGGGCCCTGCAGGGCTCAGGGGAACACTGCCACTGATGCACTTTGTCCTGGACCAAAGCCCAACATCAGAGCTTTAAAGGAAAACTGCTCACTGTATTGCACCAAGACTGGAGTTAAACTTTTGAGCCCAATCTTCAGCTGGTAAAGAGCGGCATAAAGCCCCTGATCCTAGGGGAGCTGCCTGGGTTTACCTGAGCTTTGGATTTGGCCAATCCTGGTTTTAAAGCAACAACTACATCAGCCATGGGGGTCAGAACTAAGTCTGAAATGGGCCCCACCCTGAGCTTCCTCCCTGGGCTCTCTCCAGCAGGCAGCTTGTCAAGCTGTTTTGCTCCAGTCTGTTTGGGGGTAAGTTTGATACTCAGCCCCTCCTTCCCCCAGTAAACCCCAGCTGAGCTGGATTCATGCCTGGACAGCTTCTTCCTATGTTGGATTCTCTCAGAGGCTTGGAGACCAGGATGATTTCGAGTAGCATGGGGCACTGTCTGTTCACTTCTGGTTAGATGCTGGCTAGGCTGGAGTAGACAACAAACTGGCCTGCTGGTCACCACTGATGGCCAGGTGGCAAAAGGTCCTTACTGCACATTGCTCAGTTCCTTACCTGCAGGAAGCAGTTCTCTCTCACCCTGGAGCTTAAGAGTTTCACCCTGCAGCCCAGTGCCCAGAGCCCCAAATTACACTGTGGACCAGCAGAGTATTACTTCTGTATCCCTCACACCAGATGCCCCACTGCCCTGCTGCCTGTTACCCATTGTCATTTATCCCAATGTCCCGTGCGCACTGGCTTCTCACTGCCACTGCTCCTGATAGCTAGCATTCTGAGGGGACCCTCATGGCAAAAACCCTAACTCACTTTACACATGTGCCCCTGACCTTCTACCTGAGTCCAAGCTGCTTGCCTGGAGGAGCAGAGAGATGGGGAGCTGAGAACCCAGGGGACTCATTCGTAACCCAGTGAGACTGGGACAGCATGACCTCTGTGGTATTTGACTTCCCCAAAATCTCTGATCTCTGCAGACCTGTCTCTGCTGCCCTCCCTCAGCCTGACTTTGCCTCACAAGCTCCCCAGAACCTCCTCACTTCCTGACCTGTTGAGACTTCCTGAATGAACTCAGCCGCGCTGTGACAGCCGTCCACCAGGATCCGTGTCCATATTGCCAGGTCGCGGTGTGTCTCCACGCTGAACAAGTGAGTCTCCACCCCCTTCTTGGTTCCAGTCCGCAAGGCAAACGAGAGCTCTGAGTCATAGAGGAGGGAGCTCTTGGATGGGCCAGAGTGCACAAGCCTGCATGAGGAGTGGAGAAGAGCCCTAATAGTATGCGACTCACTCTGCACATAATCCCTTCCTAAAGTCACTGACCCCACTTCCAGGTGTGCAATGGGGAGAGCTCAGTATGCACTGGAGGAAGAACGGCCTGGTTTTTGGCAATGCCCAAGACTCAGGTTATCTGGGTTCAGTTCCCTGTTCTACCTCTGTCTTCCTAGGCAAGTCACTAGGCCTTGTGGGCCTCCATTTAGCAGCAGGGAAAGCTGCCATGTCCTCCCTCCCAGGAAGCCATTCAGGTCAATGTGTTAGTAGTTGGAAGGTTCTCCAGGGCATGTGGCAGAGGGAAGTGGTCTGTAAGGCACTCATTATGCTGCTTATTTCCTTTCCGCACTTCATGTTCTGAGAGGGGAGGCGACTTGACCAAGTCAGGAAGTCTGTGGCAGAATGAGGAATGGAACCAGTTCTCCTGGTACCCAAGTTAGTAGGCTGGCCCCAAGTCAGCCACTGCACAATGTTCTTGCTGTCCCCCAGTGGAGAGAGGGCCATCCAACTACAACACAATTTTCACTGAGGCTTTGAATTAATAATGACAAGAGTTGAAATGCAATTAAGTTTTTAAAAAGCAGAAGGCCACAATCCCCTAAGTAGGGCAACTGTGCCAGCCATTTTTATTCTGCAGTGACAAAAAATTGATTTATAAATGTACAGCAGTGCTATGCTCTGGGGAAAGAAATCTACATTTCACAGTGTCCATCCATACTGTTGTTTCCTTGCAAGCAGCTTGAAACCCAGCACTGTAAATCCATGTAAGCAAAGAACTACCAGCAGACAGTGCCTGCGCAGTAGGGCTGTGCAAAACATGTACTACTTGATTCAGATTCAGCCTGAATCAAGGACAGTGATTTGATCTATTGATCCCTGATTCGATTCGGCCGAATCTGAAGATTCGATGTTGATTTGGTGAATCAGCAATTCGGACACAGGCACAGCTTAAAAATTTTTTTTCTACATACCTGGAGGTAGCAGTGCAGCTCGTAATCACTGTAGTGCTGGGGCGGATGGAGTGTCTCACAGCAGCACGCAGGGGGCTCTCCAACATGCTCAGCAGCAAATCCGGAAGTGGACAGAAAGTATTTCTGGTCCACTTCTGGGTCTGCCAAGGAGCGCACTGGGCCCTGCCCCCCCATGTCCTCATGGCTTGGCGATAGGCCACAGGGGGATACCAGGTCCCCCCCCCCCCACCGGACCCAGGAGGCAGCAGTTGCTGAGCTGGGGGGATGTAGCGTGCTCCCGGTGAACCAGGAAATGGACCGTAAGTGCTTCTGGTCCACTTCCGGGTCTGCTGCCAAGCACACTGAGGAGCCCCCGGTTTGTCTGTGGGATGCTGCATCTGCTCTGGCACCACAGCGTTCAGAGCCCCAACTGTATCTACATCTGAATTGCCGAATCTGTCTGAATTGATTCAGAGAGATTAAAGCGTCCCGATTCGATTCGTATTTGGAGATTCGGCCACTGAATCGGACCAAATCTCCACCAAATTGAATAAGGAACTGGAACTTTGCACAGCACTACTGCTGTGCAACTGTGTGACTTCCTTTTCTACCCTCCTCTAGTTCTACTTATTTGCAAATTGTTCCTACAATACAAGACATTCACCAGCAGATGCCGCTATACCACCAGGCATGTATCATACCCCATACACTCTGCCTGTACAGGCCTCTCTACTGGATCTTGTTAACAGGATGAATCCTTGTCCCTGACTACATGTGCCTCTGTCCCACATAGACATATTCTAGGAATGTGAAACTGAATCTCCAGCAAATTTTATATCTAAGCAGTGACCCTGACACATAGCTTGGGCCCTGCATTTTGAGTCCATAATGCTCTACTTCTCTAACTCAGTGCTTCTCCTTTGAGAACCTTAAATACATGAACTTTCAGATCCACTTTTCCTCCAACCCAAAACATCATTATGTAGGAATATCTAATCAAGAAGCAGAGACCTGCATCTGACCATGCTATCACAGAGCCCCCAGAGAGGAGAGGAAGGATCATAGTAAAAACTATTCTGAGCACTTTGGGTAGAACCCTCCACCCCTTGGACTGGACAGGTTGTGGCACTTGCTCAATCCATTTTCCATTGCAGGAGGAGAGCCCACATTAGGAACATGGCTATATTAACATAGGTGTTGCCTTGGTTGTACGTGGTTGCTTGCGTCACCCAGGCTGTTAGTGTCTGATTTTACTGAGCACTGCAGCAGTTTATTCTAGAGACACTAGTATTTTTACTTTGGAAAGCTCCCCTTGTCTTACAAGCCTGTACGTGTTGCCAGTATTTTCAGGCCCTGACCACCAGAGGGCAGTTTAATCTTGGAATTATGGGATAAATGACCAGAGTTTGTTTAATCTTTTCATTTACATTAAAACTTAAAAATTCAAATTTAATTTTAATTTTTCTCTTAATTTGATTTCTGTTTCTCTATGAAAGAAACTACTGACTGAGTGTATGAGGGGAGAGGGCATCTCAGAGCACTATGCTGCTTCCAAGGGTAATGGGGAAGCCAAGTTTACTGCCTGATGAATAGAAGCTACTTGCTAATCCAGATACTCTTGCAGAATCGTGGTCCTAGCTATGGGTTAGGTGAAAGACACCATGAAAGACACATTTAGAGGAAGGTCTGCCTGAGGATCCATAATGAGGCCAGTTACCACAAGTTAATTAGCAATCACCAGCTGTAACAGAGCCCCACACTCCAGAATGACCCAAAGCTGGTTTATGTTTCTACATCTCATGCATCCCAGGTCTCTGCTTGCCTTTGCTTTGTTATCTGGGCCTTACTGGGATCTGAAACCTGGATCAAGATTTTAGGGTGGTAAACCCTGTGGCCTGCAGCTTATGGAACAACTCAGGCAAATTCAAGGCTTAACTCTCTTTCCTGAGATTCACTGGCCTGAGCACCCTGTGGCCAGGCCCTCTGAAAATGCCCAGGCACCCCCGTTCTTCTCTCAATAGAACATCTGATACCTCCACAGGCTTGGAATAGAGTCCAAGATCACAGACCCTAATGCTGGGTGCTACAGAGCCACATTCCTTGGTACCATCAAAACTACAATTAAAGGCTTCTCTGCAGCCAGACCTATCAAGAATAGTAGCAAAACATATTCAGTGATGTGGCAGGACAGGGGCAGGGACAGAGGCAAGGGCTATGGTGGGAACCAACAGCCACAGCACATGTTGCAAGAGGCTTTGTCCTGGCACACACAACTAGGCCAAGGATAGGTGGCTCCATGCACCTGGAGCAGCAGAGCAGGCTCACATACCTGGTGGCTATGAGAGGGTAGTTGTGCATTGGCTTGTTCAGGGTGTCCCTGTGTTGTGGGAGGCTGCAGTAAAACAGAAGGTCCTTCTCTGTGAGGATGGCAAGAATGTTCTTTGTCCCACTGCTGGGGAGCTAGAAAACAAAAGGCAGGAGGAAAATGGAAAGGCAGAACCAAGGTGTCCTGGGAAGAAGCTCCTGTCTAGAGGCACATAACAGGGAATGACATATACACGGCAGTGGGGAGCCCACCAATGTGTGTGATGAGCAGGGCTGCAGAGTAGGGACTGGAGAAAAGGAGGGAAGGAGCTCAGTGTCAGGGAGTGTGGGGGGCGCAGCTAAGGTGGAAATGCTGTTTCCTGTGACAACACCCAGGAGCTCTCCCTCCCAGCCCCTGGCCAGACAGTGTTAAGAAAGGGCCATTCAATATATTCAGTGAACCTGGCCCCGCTACAAGGCAGGGATAACCCACAGACATATCCCTCTGCATCAGAGCACTGAGGTTTCCACTCTAATCTCCACCCCAGCTGCACCTCAGCACACCACAAACCCTGAAGCCCAGCTGGCCCTACCAATATATGTGCACAACTGATCCACTTCATCTGCCATCTGCAGTGAAGCCATCTGCCATTCAGTCAGTGGCATTCAGTTGTCATGAAAAACTGGGATACTACAGACCCTAGAGACCTCAGTTTGGATGGGTATGATCCCATCAGGATGAGCCACGCACTGCTTGTGTGCCCAGGGCTGGAATAGCAGAGGCTGTTGGTTGGGATTGGGGTGCATCAGTGATGCTGTGAAGGGGCCCAGGACAAATATTGCAGGAGCTGTAGGTCAGGACTGAGGTGTACTAGCAGAGCACTGGGTATTGTGGGAGGCACAGAAGATGTTAGTGACAAGGGCTGGGCTGCCTGCCAGAGTTGTGTAGGAAAGCCTGTGCTACCTCCTCTTCTATTCATCACAATTCCCCCCCGCAACACAGCAATGTCCAAACCCAGCATATGGTGGAGGCACCTGCTCAGTAAGCCAGCCAACATGCTTGATCTCTTTACTTCCAGCAACCCCAGCCCCTGCCAGCAGGGCTCGCAGCTCCTCTTTGACTCTGGGCAGCAAGATGTTAGCACTGGTCTGAATAGCGTTGAACCAGGACTGGGCTGTCACTTCATCCTTAGCTCTCAGGAAGAGGGGAATACGTCCATCTGCCGAGCAGACTTCTAAGTACCTGCAAAGAAGCAGCATGCAACAGAGTTGGCTGGTGGCCAGGCTCTGCTCAGCAGAACTGTGGGGCTGGGAAGTGGGAGGCAAGTACATGGGCTGTAATCAATACTGCAAACCCCTCCCACTGACACCACTCCCCTCTCCAGCTCTGCTGACAACAAGTTCCTCTTTGGAAGCCCCACCACTGCTGGCTCAGGCCTCCTGTGGTGTTTCTCCTGCTGGGGGCTCAGAAATGTGTTGCAAGAGAGAAGGTCTCCATTTTGCATTACTCATTCTTGTTATGAGAGTCAGAAGGGCCAAAGCAGCACAGGAGCCTGGAGCACAGGGTGACCCTGGCCAGGGCTAAGTGAAAAAGGGGAACTGGGAGTGTAAAGCTCAGAGGTGAAGAGAAACCATAACAGTGCTCAAACCCTTAGCAAACAGGGTCAGAGCTGAGCTCAGGTCATCTGTCCACCGAGTCCAATACTTCACTTCCATCAAGGACCTGCAGGTGGTATTTCAGAACCCTCCAACTTAGAAGCAGTAAGCTAATAGAGGGAGAGCTTCCATCCTTGCTCGTTTTGATTGTTCCTAAAACATGGGGTTGACTTAACTCAGCTTATGAAGAGTCAAAAACTTGTCCAACCGCCCCCTACCTGGCAACACTTAACTGCCAGCAGCAGCAAATTTGGTGACCTTCAGAGTTATCACCTGCATGAGGACAAGCTGTAATTAGATGCCACCCCTTCCACTGGGCCTTGACTTCCTGGCCATCGGTTTTATCTCACTTATCCTTGTCTTCAGACTGCTTGAAGACAGACCCCGGTAACAGAGCCATGCAGAGATCATAACAAGGCAAGTTGTTCATGTGCTCCCTGACCCAAAACCTTGCCTTCTACTTTTTACCCTTCTCACTTGCCTGATCTTCTAGACTTGCAGTAAGGCTATAAACTGAACTCTTCACCAAGCTCTCAAAAAAGGATTCTGCCAAAAGGTGGAGAAATTAACCAGGTAATGTCACCAGCTGCCTTTGTATTGCAGGGAGAAATTCTGGCTTACCTGCCCTCATGTGGGCAGATAAGCATTTCATTGGAACCCCCCATGAACTGTTCATATCATCTTCTGCACAGACTGATGACTTCTGTCTTAAAATTAAGCTGAAATGAGGGAACATCACAATGCAGCATAAGTTTGTACTCAAGACACAAACATACAAACTGCAGGGCAGTTGCCTGTTTCTAGTATTTCTGCCTGCCTGCCATCTTCACCACCAAGTGGCAACATTGTCTGTGCACATGTGTGCTCTCCCTCTCACACAGAGAGCGCAGAATGCAACTATCAGACATAGACTGTTAAACACAGCTATAGAAATTACCTCAAATTTGGAGCAGATTCTATTTCACCTACTAGGAGCATAAGTAGATTTAGGCACCTAAGTGAGATTCAAGTCTATCCTGCTTGCACCCCAGAAGACTATTAATGCAAAAGCTGGGTGGGGTGCTTCTTACAGTTTTTCTGAGACTTAATTTTGAGGGTAAGATGGTAAGTTACAAAAGTGGATTCATTAATAGATTTTTCAGGATTTGAACAGGGTGGAACAGAATCACACTTAGGGACCTGAGTCCACTAAGATGCCCAGTAGGTGAAGAAGAAAATCTAACCCTATATTCCCATTCAGAATGAAACTGACTGTCAGTAATAAAATACACAGAAATGGCAAGAAAATGTAGAACTTATTTCCCTTGCTTTCAGCTAGGTATGATTTGTAAGGTCATGTTATCAGGGCATAACTGATTACTGCCATGTACACAAAACAATGTTTATGAATCCGTAAAGTGCCAAGGGCTTTGGTCCAAACAACAATTCTTCTGCATAGTCCTAATGGAAGGCACACTATTTGCTGCGTGTTGTTTTCTCATTTAAAAAGTTTTGGTAATCCAGTTGAAGAGGGAAAATGGCATCAGCTGACTCCTGTGACCAGTCCCAACTCATGCATATCAGATAACAAGCAGTGGAAGGACATCCTTCACAGACATGTTGCAAGGGCAAAACCATTCTGATATTTTTCCCAAGATTTTATTTTTGGCCAACTATAGTAAATCTTTGTGATAATGAACACATTCCCTCAAAATCAAGACAAGCTCAAAATGCAGCTGAATTTCCTCATTTGTAGAAAACAGTCCTAACAAGCAGCTTGGTCTCCCCTTCTTTCTTCATGTGATCTGATTCCTAATAAAAAAAATACTGGGAACTGAAAGCCAAGTGTGCCCAAGTGCATACATTGTCACTAAAACCTAGGAATTCAACAATTTAGAAGCTGGGGCTGATGGGAGTGCTGTGAAAGGCTTGGAGGAAGCTTCACTATTTATCTTTTCTTTTCCTTTGTAGCAAAGTTTTCTAGCCTCGAGCACATATAGTAATGTGATTCCAGTGGAGATCCATCCCATTTAAATGTCATTTCCTCTGATGTACATCTGTTTGCCTTGTCTGCTAATACATATAATTCTCTTTGACTGTAAGGATGCCCCCTGTTAAAGTATATGCTTCGAGGCACTTTACCTGGGAGAACCTGTACATAAAGGCATAATGCGTTAGAAGAGTAACAAGGGATGGGTGAGCAGGGCCCCAGACTTAGAGAGGACACCAGAATGGTGGCTGCTCTGAGGAGTCTGTGCCATGGCAACAGCAGCCACAGCAGCCCAGAGGCAGGGACCCCATAATGCTGCTGCAGAAGCAGCAATAACAGCAAGTCATGCAGGCTGCACTGCAGCAGCTGGAGACTTTGAGTCCTTGGGGCAGGAAAATGCTCCTCCCTCCCCCTCTCCCCCTTCCCAGAACTCTGCAACCTGTTCTGCGCTCAGCACACCCTCCCTTCTGGTACTTGGTGGTGGTGGCAGGGATTTGCCCAGGGTGAATACCTTGCTAGTTCCACCTCTGGATGCAGCTATTCAAATCCCATTAGCTGGACAGACAAGAAAGCATGCGACAGGCAGACCCTGGAGTGCCACACACAGAGGTCTCTTTCCTGACAAGCCCAGGAAGTGACACACTCAAATGCAATCCCTTGGAGCTGGAGGCTTGAGCCTGATTTCCCTCCCATTGGTTTTACACCAACATATAACCATTGCCATTCCTGGCTAGGTTTATAATTGCTCATAAAGAGCATTTGCATGACCCCAGTATTGATTCAAGATTGTGGCATACAGGATTCAATGGGCCTTTTGCATGTGCAGCCTGAACTTGCTGGGCTCGCTGGCCTATATGAAGCTGTCAGCAAAGGTGCTGAACTTTTTCACTAACATGTGGAGGGATGTGATGCGATCCGGTCTGTCCCCACTCCCACCTCCATCTCACCACTCTGGAGAGATACTGATCAAGGGCCAGAACTGCTTAGTTATCCTCAGACCAGCATGACTCACTGCCTGGGACAGGTAATGGCAGGGTTTACAGGTTGGAGCTGGGAATCTGAGCAAGAATCCCCTCCTGGATGCCTCCCTAAGCATGACTGCCCTAGGACCAGGTTACCTGTGCTCTGGGTCGTTGGGGAGACATTTCCTTGACACATAGCACATTTTTAAGGGGATGTTCTTCCCTTCCTTGAGGTCTCGCAAGGACAGGATTGGGGAGGCTTGCTTCTGAAGGGAGGCAGCTGGCAAGGGGTCCCAGCTGACTGTTGCCCCAGAGGAGGAGTTCTTGAAGTACGGTGAGATCTCCCTCATGTATTTCACTGGAACAGAGACACATGGACACAGTTACAGGCCAGACACCATTCAGAGCAGGTCCACACTAAAAGTGTTCAACCACCACAGCTTCCAGGGCTTCTCCCTGCTCACAGCCACAGGGCAGCCATGGTTTTGTATGTGTGTGTTGAACAGAACTAAGCATGTTGCATGGCTGATGCTAGCTTTACAAGGAAACTCATGGAGTAACAGGGAAATACTAGGATGTACACTGCAACCAGGATACTTGGGGACTGTCTATGCTGTCTCCCTCGTGTTTCCAAGGAGCATCTTTCTCAGGAACCCCTACCCACCCACTCCCACTCACATAGGTTGGAGACAGAGCAGGTCAGAAGTGGAAGACCCCCAAAGTGGCTGCCCTACCTCACAGTCAAAATTGGCACGTGCAAGTATGCATGAGTAGGCATAGTATATTCAAGAGTGACACTACCCAGGAGTACTGGGCACACACTAGAGACAGACCCTGAGTAACCCTGGGGCTCTGCATGATGAAGCCTACTGGCCCCACAGGCTGCTCCCAACAACAGGGGCCATGGGCAATTCAGGCCCCTTGACGAATCCTTCCTTACTCTGCACACCTCCAAGCCTGGTCCCAGAACCTACCTTTTCTCCAATTCCTGTCCTGGATCTTACCTTAACCTTGTGTCCCCCCCTCTTTTCTACTTCTGCCTGACTGCCTCCAATTTCTAAAATTCCTAAGCTCATGATCTCTGGCACCATCACAACAATTTCTGGATCTCAGACCATGGCTTGGTTCCTGCCTTTGACATTCTGATTCCTGACCACTGGCTCACTCCTGACTCTGACTCTACCCACCACACCAAACTGCCCATAGCTTGACCTTAACATCTTCAGATTCTTAGTTGGCCTTGGGCATTTACCTGCTACTGGAATCTTCCCTGGGTTTGGCTCCACTGCCACCCATTGACAAATGCACTTGGTAAAGACAGACATTTATCTTTGCTACACTCACTTGCTGATGCCCTGGCACCATTCATCAGTCAGAATTTCAAGTACAAGGCACCCAGAGTTGGAGTCAGGTTTCTAGCAGGTTCAGCTCCCACACAAGTGCCACAGTAAGTGGTCAGATTTTTTAAAGAGTTTGGCACATTGAGTGCAGCATGTTTGTGAAAAACTGGTTCCACTTAGGGCAAAAATGTAAGCATCTACAGTATTTTTTTCTATAACCAACTAGAAGACAAGAGGCAAGACAACCAGCACAACAAAACAGATCTCCAGAAAACAAATTATATGGTGTAACCTATAGAACCATCGTTTTTCTCTTTCCGAACACTAATCCAGGATGAGTGACACAAGTTCATGGTCCTGAGCATGCCTACAGTGGTCTAAACAATGTTTCTAGTCTCAGAAGATCACAGCTTTTAATGTGCCATGTCATTCTAGTGAATTTCTTACTCTTCTGTCCCCACTGCAAATGCAATGTGATTTTAGCAGCTGGATTCTCATAAGGAGCTAGAGCAGGGGTGGGCAAAACATGGTAGTGGGCCGCATATGACACGCCAGGCCATTCTATGCGGCCTGTGGGGCCCCTAAAAAATTTAGAAAATTAATATTTATCTGCCCCTAGCTCCTGTCAAAGATGACAGGAGAGAGGGGCAGTAGGACCCAGGGGAAGCCCTGGCAGGCTCCTGCAACAGCAGGGCCTGCCCAGCCCTGTCCCCCCAGCCGGAAGCCCCTGCCTAGCAGGGGCTTCCAGCCTGGGACCATGGGGCTGTTTATGGCTGCTCCAGCATGGGAAATTCAGGTAAGAAGGGGGCAGGACAGGCAGGGGAGGACCCTCAGGGCTGGGCCAGTTCTTGCTGAGCCTCACGGTCTGGCCGTGCAGCTGGGAACCGGCGGGAGGGTGGGAAAGTGCTAGTGGGGGCAAGGGGAAGTGGAAACAAGCAGTATGTGGGAGCGCAGGCCCTGTGCCGGTGTCCCAGGGCCCAGAGCAGGGTGGTAGGAGCATCGGGCTCAGGCTGGCAGGGGTCTGTGGAGCCGGGCTGGACTGCACCAGCAGGGAGAGGGGGGAGCTGTCCCAGCTCCATACAGCCCCTGCCAGCTGGGACCCTGCGCTCCTGCTGCCCTGCTCTGGGCCCTGAAATTAAAGTTATATTAAATTAAATATAAAATTAAATTAAAATATATTATTATGGATATTTGATTTTTAGTATGTTATTTTTTTTCCCCCCTAAGATAGCAAACCGTCTTTCCCAAAGGTGTACTTCCAGGGGCAAGGGGAGGGACTTCCAGTGGCAAAGGTCAGAGGTTAGGGGCAGGACTTCTGGTCCCAAAATGGCGACCAGGGGGCAGGGCACCTGTCAAGGGGTGGGGCTACCCTTGCGGCCCTCAACAGCTTGCCAAAACTTGGTAAGTGGCCCTCCGCCCAAAATAATTGCCCACCCCTAAGCCAGAGTTTCATATTAGGGTCTCTTAAATCAGCTGCGGTGATTTTAGTTACTGGTTCCTGTGGACTAGCATGGTTTGAAAGCAATGCAAGCTGCTGTGAGACAGGGCACATAAAATCTGATCAGAACTCAAAGGCAATGAGAACGCTGTGACTGGCAGAGCCCCATTTCCTATCAGTTACAAGCACTACAGAGGAATGGTGGATGCTTCTGGGAAGCTGAGAATCCCAGTCTCCACATCTAGCCCTGATGCTTGGCAAGACACTGAACCTAAAGACAATTGCTCGTCTTAGCAGTGCTTTCTTGATACCAGTTCATGAAGAATGTAATCAACACCAAAGCCTGAAGCAGTGTCATTCTTAATCCCTCCAAGGGTATAAATTTGATTCTGCTCCTAGGATGTGGGAAACTTACTTGGGCTTTCCAGAGCCCCACTACTTCTGCCCAGAATTTCCACTATTGCTCTGGGAATGGTTTGAGAGTCACCACTCTAAACTCCTTCCTTTCACTTGTTTAATACATCCAACCACCACTAGGGGGCTGCTATGAAAATGTCCTCCTCTATCTTCTGTGCTCAACAGGCCCACAGATGAGCAACTGAAATCTGCCTTTCATGAATAAATGAGTTTTAACAATTTGCACTTTTGTGCAGACCATAATCTCACATGCCTTGAGGTCCCCACCACAGCTAAATGATCCCAGAGGTGCAAGTGAATGGTGGAAGCGTGGAAGGACCTGACTACAAGGCAAATGAAACTGGTAAAGAGTGCAAGATTGAGTGCAGAAGCCTCTGTCTGCCCTACCAACCAAGGGAGTGGGGCTAACAGTGTAGCACACAAACAGGGTGGCTGAGACCTTTGGGGATACACTGGCCTGGTGGGACAGTGAGGATTTCATAGTTTCATAGTTTCATAGTAGCTAGAGTCGGAAGGGACCTAGGTAGATCATCTAGTCCGACCCCCTGCCTTAGCAGGAAAGAGCACCGGGGTCAGATGATGTGGGCAGTGGTGACTACTAAAAACTGTTGCTAAACTCCAGCCAATTTCAAAATGGCTTCAAGTTACGGCCTCTGGCATTCTAGGTAGGGAAAAGTATAGTGCTCATTGGAAGGGGTAACAGGCATACAGAGCTAAGTGTACCTTACCCCAGGGTTAATTTGGCCCAAGGGGCCTCTCCTCTGGGTTTGGTAGCAGCACACAGTAAGCTGTTTCATGGAGAAGTTGGACCTGGATCACTGGAGAGACATACAAGTTGCCTCCTCAAAGGGAATGCGGTTACAGAAGCCAGGGAGCGACACATAGTTTATTTTTGTTCCTGTCATAATTATTCCAGTCCCAGCTAGGCTGCCAGCTTCTCACTAACTTGTCATTCCCCAGCTTCCCCAAGACGAGGCAGTGGGCCCTCAGGCTTTCTCTTTCCACCTGCCCTGTCTGGGGAGCACAACTTGCTCTGAAGCCTGGCCTGACCCCACCCTGCACCTGTTTATCCCAATTGTTTTGGGGACCAGCTGATGTTCTGGAGTGTATAACAGCACAGCACAGCCCAGTCCAGGGCTGAAAAGCATGTTGGTAAGCTGGGGGACTCTGATTTACCTTAAACCAGGAAGGGGTCTGGGACAGAAGTTCCATAAACTGGTTTGATACAAATCAGTTAAGTCTGACACTACATTCAACCAGGTTTATCTTAAACCAGTTTTGGCCATTTTGAAACTCGTTTACATGCACTGAGCTTGTGTTCTGTTACACGTTTCTGATCACTTCAATGATCAGTTTACATGTACTTTCTGATCAGTTTATATGTAATTTCTGTCCCTAGCCAAAATGGCCAAAACTGGTTTAAGATAAACCTGGCTGAATGTAATATCAGACTTAACTGACTGAGATCAAAACGGTTTATGGAACTTCTGTCCCAGACCCCTTCCTGTTTAAGTTAAATCAGAATCCCCCAGCATCCCAGCATGCTTTTTAGCCCTGGACTAGGCTGTACTGTCTTCTCCAGAGAGCAGGGCTGGTCCTGCCCCTCTGCTCTCTACATGGAGCAGTGAGGGCTGGCTGACAAAGGTGTGGGGGTGGAAAACCTGGCTGGGGACAGCAGCCAGGTCTGTTTGAGTGTTTGGGGCAGGCCCTGCCAGACCTTTCCCCACTGGAGCAGAGGGTGGTGTGGGTGGGGGGCAAGGCAAGGCCTGAAAGGACCTGCCCCTCCCAGGCAAACCCCTGGTGGGGTCTGGGAGAGCCTTTAATCCCTCCTTCACCAGCTTAGTGTACTGGCTCCAAGCCCTGCAGGACCAGACTGAGAGGTGGGAGGTGTTGGCAAAGACCTAACACAATCATTGCATATAAGTGCTAAAGACAGAGGAACAGGAGAGGATTACAGACAGCTTGAGCTAGCATGACCAAAGAAAGCAGAAAACTACATTGGTAGCAGCACATAGTAAGCTGTTTCATGGAGAAGTTGGGCCTGGATCACTGGAGTGACGTACAAGCTGCAAAGGCTAAGTAGAACTTGTAAAAGGTGGGAGACTGGAATCTCTAAACAAGGCCTTTCTGAATACCTGGCTGTAAGGAGACATTCTTACCCTCAGGCTTATATAACACTTATGCAAGGTTTTCTCTTGTCTTTTTGGTTGATTACATTCCATTTTAAATTAGACTAAGCTGTGCACTCTCACTGTGTTTTACTGACCTGTATCTTAGCTTAGGCAAAGGTTTTTGGTTGTTCTGTTTTGTGCTTGAGATTGCAAAGTGCTGTGTTTAATACATGCGTGCTTCAGAGAAAGGACTATTCTTGTTCAAGTTTTTATGGATTCAATGCCACTACTTTTTTCCCCAACCCCACCTCCTCAGTCTGGCAGCCCTGGTGAACAGTTGCTCACTGAGCCCTTGATGTGGTCATCTGGGTTGCAGTAAGCTGATACCAGGTCCCCTCTCAGGCTTCTTTTCTTCAGGCTGAAGAGAACCAGATCCTTCAACCTTTCCTTGTATGGCTTGCCAAGAAAGACTCTGATCATACATGTGGCTCTTCTTTGGACTCTCTCAAGCTTGTCCATGTCCTTGTTAAAGTGTGGTGCCAAGAACTGGATATAGTACTCCAGCTGCGGTCCCATGAGTGCTGAGTAGAGCAGAAGAATCTCCTCCTTGGTTTTGCTGCCAAAGTATCATTTGTCCTACTGGCTACAGCATCACACTGGCAGCTCATATTCATACTGTGGTCTATTATTACCCCCAGGTCCCTTTCATTCATGGTGCTAGTCAGTTTGGTGTGACGAAGCCTGTAGGTGTGTTGGGAGTTGCTTGTCCCAGGTGGAGCACTTTACATTTCTTGATGTTGAACTTCTTCAGATTCTGATCCGCCCAACTTCCCAGCCTGTTTAGGTCTGCCTGTATCTGTAGCCTATCTTCAAGTGTGACCGCACTAACCCATAACTTGGTGTCCTTTGTGAACTTGGCCAGTGAGCTCTTCACCCCCACATCCAAATCACCGATGAAGATGTTGAATTGTGTAGCAGGGCACTGAGGTGCCTGCTACTTGTGAAGTAGTAATGAAGAAGCCCAGGTGCAGGTTGCTAGGGCAACTGGAGGGAGCCAGGAACCCACCCCTGACAGCGGTCAGCTGACTGAAAGGGGCAGGGCCTGGTTCCTATATAACTCCCAGGCTGAGGCCAGGCAGGGGTTCCCTGCTGGCAGCCAAAGGGGAAGGAACTCTGCTGAACTGAGAAAAGAGAAGAGGCCAAAATGCACAAGCAGTTTGGTACAGGTGAGGGATGGAGCACCCTTGGGGGTGGCTCGAGTGATGTTTAGCTGAGGAGCAGAAATTTATGTTATAGCTTAGGGGCTTGTGTTTTGTGTTTGCTGTTTACACTGGTGGCTTGGGAGAGGCTATGAGAGGAAGGAGGAGGCCTCATAAGGGGACACACGGCAGCGTGGGAACCCCAGCCCCAGAGAGGGGCCGTGAAAAGCCCCAGACAAAGGGGGCTGCAGAAAGCCTGAGCGCCCAGAGAGCCATGGGTGCGAGACGCAGGCTGTGGAGAGCTCGAGCACCTGGAGAGGTGTGGGAGCGAGACACGGGCTGCGGAGAGCCCGAGCATCTGGAGAGGTGTGGTTGCGAGATGCGGGCTGTGGAGAGCCCAAGCACCAAAGAGAGTATAAGATTGAACAACATCTGGTACATCAGCAAGGCTTGGGGTGTGGTAAAGGGCTGGTTGGAGCCACGCATAGCCCATAAGGCTGGGGTGTGTAGGAACACCTATTAGCAAAGCAGGGCTAATGTACAGGGGAAAACCGTGTCCAGGGAGATGAAGAGGGAGCCTCCCTATCATATACATTTGACGTCAAAGACATGGCGGGCGAGAACTGAGGGTGCTTTGTAGACAAACTGGACACAGTAAGAGGCGCTAGAGGAGAAAACAGTGACCCTTCTGCTACAAATAGTACTGAACCAAGCACTGACCCCTGCGGGACACCACTGCCCACTTCTCGCCAATATGACACAGATTTCTTCACTACAACTCTCTGGGTCCTATCCTGCAGCCAGTTTCTCACCCACCTGACTGTCTCGGAGTTAAGCCCACAATCCTCCAATTTTCTTGTGAGGACATTGTGGGATACTAGAACAAAGGCCTTTGGGAAGTCAAGGTATACAATATCAACCTGCTCTCTCATGTACAGGTGGTGAGTTTCCTGGTTATAGAAGGAAATGAGGTTGGTAAGACAAGACCTGCCTGCGATGAAGCTATGCTAGCTGTCATTCAGAATCTTACCTTCTCCAAGCTTATCACAGACAGACTCCTTGATTAACTTTTCTAGGATTTTAGGATGTTAGGCTGATTGGCCTATAGTTACCCAGGTCCTCTCTCCTGCCCTTCTTGTGCATGGACGCAACATTGGCCCTCTTCTAGTCCTCAGGGACTTCTCCAGAGTGCCATGAGTTGTGGAAGAGTTTCACCAGCGGTTCCACAATGACTTCAGCCAGCTACTTCAGCGCTCTCAGATGAAGATCATCCGGTCCCATATATATGTCTAACTTTTTAATTATTCATACACCAATTCTATGGGAATAGTAGGAAGATGATTATTCTTACCGTGCTCTGTACTCTACCTGGCATTGTTTTCCCCTTGGTTTGGTGAAAGACTGAGCGAAGTAGCTATTCAGGAGTTCAGCTTTCTCCTGGGTGCCAGTAACCAGCTCCTCTGAGTTGCTGACCAATTGCCCCACACTCCCATTTGTTTTCCTCCTGTTACCTATGTACCTAAAAAAGAACTTCTTGTTAGCAATGATTCCCATTGCTAATCTAAGTTCAGTTGCCACGTTAGCCTTTCTTATCTGTTCCCTGCAAATGCAGGCTGTCATGGAATAAACCTCCTTGGGGCCCACCCTGAGCTACCATTGTTTATAAACCTCTTTCTTCTTTCTTAAGAGGATCATGATTTCCCTTTTAGCCAAGAGGGCTTCCCAGCCCTTCTGCTACATTTTCTCTACATAGAAATGGATTTCCTTTGTGCTTCAAGGATTGTGTCCTTAAGGAACAACCAGGCTTAGTGCACACCTTTCATCTTTGGTCCCTCATCCTGCACCAGTTCCCCTACTAGTTACCTAAGTTTGTTGAAATTTGCATTTTTGACGTCCAAGACTTCAATTCCGCTCTCAGATTTGTCTGTCTCACATTGGACAGTGAACATGATAGTTTCATGGTCGTCGTCACCCAGATTTCCCATTATATTTAAGGTGGTCACCAGTCGTCTCCTTTGACCAGGACCAAGTCTAGGAGAGTGTCACCTCTGGTTGGCCCATGCACCTCCTAACTCTCCTATAAAATATGAAACATCATAGCCAGAAGGAAGCATATTTCTACCTCCTGCTTGCCACCAGACAACTCTGAGGTAAAAAAACTGTTCTAACTTTTATCTGAGCCTAATTTACACAAAATGAATTTTTCCAACCAGAAGACCTTACAACACCTTCAGCTCTCCTGTGAAATATGAATTTTCCTTTCCACCTAGGACAAATTTTACAATCTGTGTGCATTTTCCATTTGCCTCAAGAAAGGCAAGTGTGCCCGAAAGTTTGCAACTAAAGTGGTTTTTTTGCAAATATCTAGTTGGTCTAATAAAAGATATTGCCTCTGTTACAAGTTCTGATCCATTTTGCCTGTAGACCAATATGGCTACAACCTGTATCCCTGTTCAGTTGCTAATCAGTTCATTCTATGCAGCTTAGACTAACTTGCAAAGACTGAATTGATTCAGCCTCAGGCTTCCTGATTGTCTGTACTTAGCCAGGCTGACTCTCTGGCACCTTCTCCAACTTTGTCCTCCTGCAGCCTGTGCTCTTCTCCTCTGCTATTCATGTGATTACCCCCAAGCCCCTAAGTCATGACTGCTCTCAGCAGCTGCAGTGATGCAAGTTCACATCTACGGCGCTTGCTGGAAAAATGTATTTACCTAAACTCTGTGGAATATTGAACCAGGAAGGGCTGAGAGCTGGACCTGATGTGGTGCTCCCTGAGAAACAGCTTGGTGGAGTGGTGGGAGGAGGCAGGAAATGAGGGGTTGAGTCAGACCCAGGCAGAGCACAAGCAGAAGAAAGGTGCTTGAGGATGTCAAACCCAGAAACAGATAGGACCTGGAAAGCCTGCAACAGGGGCTCTGCATTACTGCCATCGCACAGTTCCTGCTTCCTGACACTGGAAGTTGCAAGGAAACCTCTGACCCAAAGCAACAGTCCACTTGAGGGCGTTATACTCTTGCTGCTGAGGGATGGGTTGCACTCCTGTTAAACTCCCATTGTTGGGGGATGTGTTCCCTGACCCCGTAGCTCCAGCCTCACAGGAAAACATCTTCTCTACTCATGACCCCAGGACCAGATTAACGCATAGGCAAAGGGTCCTAAATGAAGAAGGGGCCAAGTTGTGCTTATTTTACATATTATAATTATTCAGTGAAAAAAAGGTCCTATAAAAAAATTCATCTTCAGCTGGGGGCCCACATGTTTGTTTGTCTAGGGCTTAGGGCTCACTAAAGGGTTAATTCAGCCCTGCATCCTCCATGACAGCTCTGAGGATAAGCTGGCAGGTGCTGAAAGGAATAGACTCCCAGTAAGTCTGGCAGCATGGGGACATATAGCTGTTGCAGTGGAACTCTTCCTCCTGGTGCACAGCTCAGTCTTGGCTGCAAACTGACTGCTCCCATCCATCTGCTTAATTTACCTGCACAATGTTTGGCAGCCTGGAAAGCAATAAACCTGATCCCGCTTCTTATTCCCAGAATTTCATATATTTCACAGACACTAGGGCTGGAAGGGACCTTGGAAGATCATCAAGTCCAGCCCCACCCCCCAAAGGGCAGGAAGTCAGCTGGGGTCATAGGATCCCAGCAAGATAAGCATTCAATTTACTCTTGAAGGTGTTCAATGTAGTTGCTTGAACCGCGTCCGACGGCAGGCTGGTCCAGACCTTGGGGGCTCGGACAGTGAAGAAATTCTTCCTTATGTCCAGCCTGAAATGGTCTTGTAGTAGTTTATGACTGTTCAACCTCATCATCCCTTGGGGCGCTCTGGTGAACAAACGTTCCCCCAGATACTGGTGGTCACCGCTGATAAACTTATAGGTGGCCATCAGATCACCCCTGAGCCTGTGCTGCCAGCCTGTCATTGTAAGGTCTGCTTTCCTGACCTCTCATCATGGGTGTGACTCTTCTCTTGACTCTCTCAAGCTTCTCCACATCTTTTTTAAATTGTGGAGCCCAAAATTGGATGCAATACTCCAGCTGCGGCCTCACCAAAGCCAAGTACAGGGGGAGAAGGACATCCTGGGATTTACTTGAGAAGCATCTATGGATGCAAGCCGGCGTTTTGGTCGCTTTACTAGCCACAGCATCACATTGCAGGCTCGTGTTCATCTTGTGGTCAATCATGACCCCCAAGTCCCTTCCTTCCATAGCGGTAGCCAGCGTAGCACCGCCAAGCCTATAAGGATGCTGCAGGTTTTTTTTTCCCCAAGGTGGAGAACCTTGCATTTTTCGGTGTTAAACACCATCAGGTTCTTGTTCTCCCATTTCCTGAGCCTATCCGGATCAGCCTGAATCAACCGCCTGTCTTCTCGCATAGATGCTTTGCCCCAAAGTTTGGTGTCATTGGTGAACTTGGCCAGTCTGCTCCTGACTCCAATGTCCACATCATTAATGAAGATGTTGAACAATATGGGTCCAAGAACAGAGCCTTTGGGGACCCCACTGGTCACAGGACACCATGAAGATTGACTTCCATCAGTTACCATCCTGTGGGTCTGACCATGGAGCCAATTTCCCAGCCAGAGGATCACGGTGGACCCAAGGCCACAATTGTCCAGTTTCACAAAGAGGCGATCATCGGATACCACATTGAAGGCCTTTTTGAAGTCAAGATATATGACATCAATCTCTTCTCCCTTGTCCAGGTGATAGGTCACCTGGTCGTAGAAGGAAATGAGATTGGTCAAGCAAGACCTACCCGCAACAAACCCATGCTGGCCATCCCTTAGGATGTTGGCATCGGCCAGTCCATTAAGGATGGCCTCTTTAATAAACTTTTCTAAGATCTTCTCCGGGATAGAAGTCAGGCTGATGGGCCTACAGTTAGCTGGATCCACTTTGCTCCATTTCTTGAAGATAGGCACCACATTGGCCTTCTTCCAGTCCTCTGGCACTACACCAGAGCACCAGGAGTTTTCAAAGATCCGTGCCAGAGGCTGGGCTATGATGCTCGGAAGCTCCTTGAGTACCCTGGGGTGTAGATCATCAGGGCCGGCTGACTTGAAGGTATCCAGCTTCTCCAGGTGTTCCTTCAAGAGGTCAGCATTAACGGAGGGCAGGGGATCTCCCTCCCTTGGACCGCCTTGTCCCATGGTGGGCATGGGCGTCCCATGGGACTGATGAAAGACCAATGAAAAGTACCCATTTAATAGGTTGGCTTTTTCCTGGGCATCAGTTGTCAGTTGCCCCATCTGGTTTAGCAGGGGTCCACTGTTGCCCGTGCTTTTCCTCCGGTTCCCCACATATCTGAAAAAGGACTTTTTATTGTCCTTGATGCTCAAAGCTAGTTGGAGTTCAGTTGCAGCCTTGGCTTTCCTGGTTTGCTCCCTGAACAACCAGACCAGTGCAGAATATTCCTCCTTGGAGGTCAATCCCATCCTCCATCCTTTGTAGGCCTTTCTTTTTAGCCTCAAGAGGTCTGCTAGATCCCTAGACAGCCAAGGGGGATGCTGTGCTCCTCGGAGCCTATCTGCCTGCCTGAGCCACGCGGGGACCCAATGCTTCTCTCTGCAGTGGCGGTACCCACCAAGACTACCCAGGCTGGGTGCCTGTGGGCTGGTGCCATGTGGGGGGGTGCCACCGCTGCCGTGGAGGGAAGCACCGCCCTACCCTGCACAGCTCAGGCACCAGTCAGCCCGCTGGCAGCTTCCCCGCCTGCCACTGGAGAGGCAGGTAAGGATCAGGCCCAACACTTGTGTACTACTTCTGTTTAATTTGAAGCAGTGTTTTCAAAAACGCACTGCTTCAATTTAGGGAGAATTAAACTGAAGTAAATCCCCATGGCATGTACAAGCAGCCCCTGTCTCTAGCAGGTAGTGTGCCAGTGTGGTGTATGTTTGCATGCCATGTGTGGTTAAGCGGGATGTACGTGCATGTAGCAATGGATGCATGCCTAGTTTGTTTGTCATCTGCATGTATGTGCTTCCATGGGAGCATCTCATACTATGTATGTATGCATACACCACATGTGTCTATTCCCAACTGCTGTCCATGTGGCAGGACATTCTTATGCTTGTGACATCTGCTGGGGTTTGGAAAAATAGTGGGGAAACACGATATGAGTTGAGTGGAAACTATTTCAAATCATGATATGCACTTACTTGGCCAAGAATTAAGTCCTGAAAACTTTTCCAGTGCTGCCTTTTTGATTTGGGTTGCTTATGAGGAGCATGTAAGGCTCTGATCTGAAGAGAAATGCTGAGGAAGAAGCCTTACGTTTGACACTACAGTATCTAGAGTATTTCTTACACTCATTTCCAAGCCATGATGAATGTTCTCCCTGTGCAATCTGTTCTCAGACCACCAACAAACAGGAACTTCAAAGGCACTAGGATACCAGCCAAAATAGCTCCAGTATGGCCTAGCAGAGATGCTCTAAATGCTCAGACTCCCCTGGCTGATACAGAGAAGAATAGTTTGTGTATATAAATCCCCACATTTGTATTCATTTTTGTTGGAAAGGGATATCAGGTTAAAAGAAATGGAGGTGGAACGGGGGTCACATGTCCAACAGTCAATAAACCAGAGTCACCTTGCTCAAGGAGAAACTTTCACAGAGCTACAGGATGACATATTCATATCACATGAGAGGAATTCACTGGGGTTAACAGCATCACACAGCGGTATAGGACCAACTGCAGATGCTTCCTCAGCCTGATGAATGGTGTTTGTACCTGAAAGCTTGCAAAGAAGAATTTTTCCAAATATTTTAACTGGTCTAATAAAAGATATTGGATTTACCCAAAGAACTTTGCCTGACAGAATCACACAAACACCCAAAGAAAGGAGTCTTTTGCCATTTGTTGGTAATATTGTCTAGCAGTTGTAGTGGTGGCCCAGCACTCAGGACTCTTCTACAAATGCCTTTCTGCTACCAGCTTAATGCTTGACCTTGGGCAAGACACTTCACTTCTTGATAATTCTGTTTCCCAATACTATGAAGCATATTTCACTGGTGTTTCAAAATGCTTGGAGCAGTTTGAATGAAAGATGTTACAGAAGTGCAGAGAAGAACTATTGTGAAAGATAAAGAGCAAAAAGAAAAATTAAACTGATGAAATGCTAGCAAAGAATGCCACTGTGTTTCAATACTAGCTAGTCTGTGGCAAAGCGCTGCACTTCAAACGATACAAAGGCTTTTCTTATCAGTAACTTCTCACTCAGCCTGAATCCTCCTTGTGTAGGGGAGTAGGCCTTAGTTTCTCACAATCTGCCTAACATCCATCTGTGCCTAGGTTCACTTGAGAAACATAACTACAAAATTCCTAATATTCCCTCTAAGTTCTGAAACTCCTGTAACCTCCACCAGAACCTCAGCTCCTCCACACACTGCCTGCATGCCATAGAGATGAGACAAGACTTTCTTTCAAAGCCCTTCTTTTTTCCTGCAACTTCACCCATGATCCAAGAGAGTTTAAAATCTGGTGATTTTTACAGAAATAAATAGCTGACAATAAACTGCAATGATTTCCTACCCCATGGCACCAATTTGCTTAATACATATGAGAGAATCCAATTTCACTTTATACACCCAAACTGGACTTATCCAATTAGACTTATCCAGCTGCACTATGGCCAAGGAGGTATGTAGTTCTGTATGCATGTAATGGAGCATAAATCCCAAAATTGTAGTCTGACAAAACAGGAAAAAGGTCCCTCTTACCTTTTAGCCCAATAGCCTTGAGCTAAAGAAAACTAAGAAGCAAGAATTACAGGTTCTAGACCTTCCCCTTCCCTTGCCCAGATATTTAGACCCCACGTCTCTGACTTCACAGCACACTGATTTAATTACCAGGCTACAAGTCAAGCATCAGCCAGTCCCCTCTCCAGCCTCCCCCCATTGAAGCTGAGCCACTGCACCATGCATTTACTACTATTCATTACCTAAAATGGATGAAAAGCAATGCGGAAGTTTTTACCCCATTGGGTTCAATGGTTCAAGTTAGACCCAGGTCCCATTCCCTTCAGAGCAGCAGTCATCTCACTAAACCACCCAGAATCTACCTTGGTATCTTGTGCCTGGCCCCCATGTCTCATCTCTTGGCTTCCTGAGCTGAGGGGAAGCCCCAAGAAGGAGGCTATTTAACACCAGATATTCATAGGTTTTTGCTTTGCTACAATTTTGTGATTTACACTCACCCAGATACAAGAGTAGAGAGCCACATCCCTACCTGGCTGGACCACAGCCTACCGCACATGCTCTGTAATCATGTAGATACTTGAGTGTCCACTGAACATGAGACAAGATTTCAAACTGTGCCTAATTGCACAGCATGGCACTTCTGTGGCTGGGTAACAGCCATCTGAGTATGTAAATTGCAATGAGATTCAGCCTAGGAGATTCCTAAGAGAAGAGCTGTGTGGGAGTCCTACAAGTTACTAGGGTAAGCTCCACTATTCTTCCACACTGCTAATACCATAAGTAAAGCATTATCTTTGTGGATCTACTTCCCATTGTCAGGATGGCTGCTGGCTGGCTGAGAAACTAAAGAATTCACTTGGTACCTAAAAACAATGAAGTCTTTGGAAATTTATTCTGATTCGCTATACAGTCTATAGAGAAGATACAAGAATTTGGGATGTGACTCTTCTTCTGCACCTGTTGACATGACTCTACTGCCTTTCTCAGAATTACTCATGGTTCATGCCACTGAAAGGGACAGAAGAACAGACCCTTTACATATCAGAGGTTTTGCACTACAGTGAGCAATTTGTAGCACCTCCCTATGGGGAATCATCGACTAAAATAGAAAAAGCAGCCTGGGAAGCAGAGGGCAAGTGTCACTGATGAACAAGCAAAAACAACAGTGCAGATGGGATGTCCATCACGGAACAGAAACCCACTGAGCTCCAGAGCACCACAGAAATGCACAAGGTGATGCCTAATGACAGTCAAGCTAATGGCACACTATTCCACCAAACTACATGCTAGGTCTTATCATAAGAATATACTGAAAGCAAAATCAGAGCTAGGCCCAGCCCACAGCCTGGCTCTGAATGCTGAACTACAGAAGTGCTGTAAATGAACTTTTTAGCTAACTAGTTCCATGAATGGGCTGAATCTGTTTCTTCCTCTATCTTCTGGATGTTCTGATCCAGACCTAAATAAAATCCAACGATGATCTTGTCGGTTTAATTTTTTGCCAGCACACTGGGTATATCAGTGGTGATCAGTAGATGTAAAATCTGTTCCAGGCCATCAAAGACGAAGAACTCAAGTTGATGCCTGAATCCATGGCCTGATGGGTGAAAGTGACTGTATTGTTACATTTTTATCTATACAATTGGCCAAAGAGCATGAGTGCTCTTCCAGTGGCAAACAAAGCATGCCTGTGTCACAGAGGAGTCAGCGCACCCAAATAACAATGAAGGAGCTGAAATTACCAGGATTAGTTGGATGACTCAGGATTTCCTGAAACTGATCCAAACAGTGCCATTTGCTACTGCTTACTTTGCAGCTACGAGACTCCTCTGCTTACACTGCTTCTTCCCAGCACAGCCCCTCCAAAGTGTCCCCAGTTCAGGGGGTTGGTGTGGACCAGAAGGGCTGCTATCTCAAAGGGAGGGAAGGGGGATGGGCTGGAAAAAATTCCATTGCAAGGAGTTACCACTGACACGTTTTGCTGGGCAGTGCACATTGGAAGACCTGTTCCCAGCATCCCTATCTCTTTCTGCCCAATGCTGATTTAAGAAGCTTCAGTGTTGGTGTTAAATACTGAGCACCAAAGGAGAATGACCTACTGAGGTCCCTTCTGACCCTAACATCTATGAATTTATAAATCTATGAATGCTGAGACCTTAGTCTTCACTGGGAGGTAACATCCTGTCCTCTTCATCTTCTAGATGGGTTCACTGCTGAGGAAAATGTAAGCCTATGTAAACTAATGAGCCACCCCATTAATTGAGAGAGGAGTCAGCATTCAGGGCTTAACTAATTGTACAGGGAAAACATACAGGAAGGAGGGGGCAGGTTACGGGCTTGTGATTACAGGGGCAAACATATGGAACTGGAAGGGCACGTTCCAGAGAGAACACAAGGCAATTCCAGGGCTTCCATGAGCAGTTGGGATCCCAGGCTAGAGGATTTCCTGCCTCTTTTGCTTAACTTCACTTTGGTCTCTGAATACGAACCCGTTGGAAACTGCTAAGGCAGCAAATCAAGGTTACTTTGCACACTGTCTAATCCAAACGATGGACAGTTTGGGACTCCCACCTCTCAGCTCTTTCCAAGGCATGGCAGCCCACACATCCGGCATAAAGGCTGCCTCCAACACAAGTGAGAAAGAGGGGCCAGGAGCAGCTACATGTCAGCAGTCCTCAGTGCTACTATCCTAGGGAAGAGTCACATCAAAGGCTTGTATGGAAAACACATGGGAGGCAGCCCTATGTCTCGTGGGCTCTTCCACGTATGCCCATGGGGACACTGCATGGCACATCAGAAGTCCCCCAGGCAGAAGAACCAGTAGAACATAAATGTATAAGGGGGTCCTGCACGCTGGGATCCTTGCAAGATGCAGCGTCTCCACATCATTCCCGCCATCCATGTGCCCAGAACTCAGTTTTAACTCCTTTGTTGGGCTTGGTGTTTTAAACACTATATGCCCCCTCTGCTCCTGCAAAGTTTCATAGATTTCATAGACATTAGGGCTGGAAAGGACCTCGGAAGATCATCGAGTCCAGCCCCCCGCCCAAAGGGCAGGAAGTCAGCTGGGGTCATAGGATCCCAGCAAGATAAGCATTCAATTTACTCTTGAAGGTGTTCAATGTAGTTACTTGAACCACGTCCGATGGCAGGCTGGTCCAGACCTTGGGGGCTCGGACAGTGAAGAAATTCTTCCTTATGTCCAGCCTGAAATGGTCTCGCAGTAGTTTATGACTGTTCCACCTCGTCATCCCTTGGGGCGCTCTGGTGAACAAACGTTCCCCCAGATCCTGCTAGTCACCACTGATAAACGTATAGGTGGCCATCAGATCACCCCTGAGCCTTCGCTTTTCCAGGCTAAAGAACCCTATGGCTCTCAGCCTGTCGTCGTAAGGTCTGTTTTCCTGACCTCTGATCATGGGCTTTTCTCTGGACTCTCTCAAGCTTCTCCACATCCTTTTTGAATTGTGGAGCCCAAAACTGGACGCAGTACTGTTAGCATCGTGGGTGGTAATTATGAGGCCTTATTGGTGATGGCGGGCCAGTAGGGGGCACTCCTACATTAAGCCACCCATCTCACTGCGCCCAACCACCTTCCAGGCTCTGAGTGGCTCCCTACGGGTGTCTTGCGTCCAGCTGACCCCCTTCCTGGAGCACACTCGTTAGCCTGGGGGTAACGTAAGCTTCCACCACTCTGAGGAGGGACTCTTTCAGCCCTGTGTCCTCGGGGAACCACAGGCCTAATAGTCGACCCAGTACAGGCACTTGGGGCACTTCCCCAAATCAGGGGCCAAAAAGGAAAGTCCCTCTTAGTCCGCAGCCCTAAGGGGCCTCTTAGGCGTAATTTAGACCCACCCCTCAATAAGTCTCCTGGTCACAAAGGAGAACTTTATTGATTACAGGGGGTAGGGTGAAAATAGGGTACAAGATAGAGCAATCTCATAGACATCCCATAGAGCAAAACAGTCTGGCTGAGGTAGCCTTTTGATCACGTATCTGAGTTACTGCCAGCTATATATCTAACCAGATCTCGAGTAGCTTACTCACAAGCACCATCCAGAGGCTGCTGGAGATTCCTTCTGGAGGCAGGCTGTTCCTAGCTCATGAGTTATGGGGGAGAGACAGTAAACTCCTCTCTAAGTTTCAGATGGTAAACGCCTTTAAAAATTTCAGATGGTAAACTCCTCTCTGAGTCCCCCGCATGGCTGCTGCCCCCTCCTCCTGGGCAGTCTTAACTTATATAGCCCCTGTGACCTCATTCACCTGGCCCAATAGAGGCCAGCACCTGTTGGCTGTCGGCTAACCAATTTGAAATACATCACTAGTTGCCGGGCAGACTCTAGCCCACCAGGTAGAAGCCCCTCACCCAGGTAGCTGATACCAGTCACGGTGGCAGAGGGAGCAGGTTTCCCCCCTCCCTCAGGAATGTATCCATCTCAGGTTACCTGAAGAGATAGGGTAAAGTTGTGTCTCCTCTGCTGGGCCCATCCTAATCAAATTGTCACAGAGCAGAGATTTTGGGGAGAAACAAAGGTGGCTTCCTGCTACACTTATGACCTGTCATTTCTGAAGGCAAACATTTCCTGTCTCCTTATAGTGAGGAGCTTTTTCTAGGAGCTGACAGGACTGTAGATCTAGGTGAAAAAGGAGTGCAGGTCTAGGTGTGCTGATCTAATGGACTCAGATTTCTCCAATGCATTTGACTTAGTGTCATGTGACATCTTGATTTAAAAACTTGCATTAGAGTTAACAGAGCACACACTGGAAGGATGAAAACTGGCTTACGGACTGACTTCAAAATGGAGTCATTACTGTGGAGATGCCAAGGAGTCCCGCAGGGATCTTGAACCAATGTTATTTAGCACATTTAGCAATGATTTAGACCAGGGGTAAGCAACGTTTTTTCGCCAGAGTGCCAAAAAAGCCACAATTTCTACCTTGGAAGGTGCCGAAGTGCTGGCATGCCAGAAAAACAAAATAGGCGGGGAGGGTGGAGGGTGGGATACATGGCAGGACATACTGCATATTAGTATATTTAATCATAATAAATGCTGCCTTTGTTGTTGTGTGTTCCTTGGGAAGAAACAAGATTTGGGTTCCTTGTTGCTGTGCAGCTCCCTCCACCCCACTCCTTCCCTACCTGCATGTTGCAGTGAGAGAGAAAGAGAAAAAAAGAGAGAAATAAGAGAAAGAGGAGAGAGAGAAAGAGGGAAACAAAAAGAAAAGAGGAGAGAGAGAACCAGACACATATACACACACAGAACCACATGTGAACAAACACAGAGAACCAGAACACAGCCAGAACAGACACATGCACACATACATCCAGAGCCAGACACATGAGCACACACAGAATGAGATGTGCAGGCGCACAGAGCTGGGCTGCAGGGTCACCGGACAAAGTCTGACCCATCAATGCCCTAGGCCCGCTGGAGTCCCTGTCCTTCCTGGGCAGTCAGCCCCTGGGCTGCAGTACGGCCGGCCAAGGCCCCAGCCCGGAGCCTGCCCATTAGCCCAACCACGCATCCACTCCACACAGCTAAGGCCATAAGCTGGCAGGACCATTCAGGACATCTAAACTGTTATCCCCAGAGAGGCTGGGAGAGTGCACGATGACGCATCCCCACCACAGCCCCTCCACCCTGGTGCCATGGCAGCAGGCCTAGGGGGGCATCAAGGAGTGTTTTCCTCCAGGAAAGCAAACCAGACTGGCTCTGGACTGACAGTGCTGTGTCACTGGACCCAGGAAACAAATCCCACCTTCACTCTAAGCTGCAATGCACAAAGGCATGAGGGAGTGGGGTACTTGCCCATGGCCATGCAGGATGGCAGTGGTAGAGCTGGGGCCACTGGTCTGGGGTCCCAGTAGGAGACTAGAACAGCCCCAGGCTGCATTGACCCATGAGTGGCAGCCACGTGGCTCTGCCCAGAGTCTGAGAGCTCAGGTCCGGAGGAGGAAGCTCATTCCTTCCAACAACAATGTCCAAAGGCCAGATTACCTCAGATCCAGCTCCCAGCACTCCCCAGTTCTCTGGAGGGGCTGTATCTGGATCTCCGGAGTGCCCAAGCTGTTCAAAACCTTGAAACCATGCCCCAGCCCCAGCGTCACAGCTGTGAGCCCAGAGGCTCTGGGACTGGAACCGACCAAATAAACTCAGGAATAAGGTTCCTGGGCTCTGGGCAGCTGCAGCTGGGAGGCTGCAAACAGCTGCACTGGGCTCCAGAACCCAGTCATCACCTCTGTATGGGTGCGTGCATGCATGCCTCGGAGCAGACAGTGGGGGAGGGGCCTGAGGCAGTCTGTCCCCCACTCGGGGCACAGAGCTGATGACTGGGCTCTGGAGCCCCATGAAGCTGTTTATAGCCAGCTTGGGCTCTGGGCAGCTGCAGCAAGCAACGGGCAGGCTCCACAGCTCCAGCATCAGCTCCATGCTGGTGGCGACTGTGCACGCAACTCAGGGCAGACAGCAGGGCAGTGCAGCAACGCACCCATACAGAGCTGATGACTTGGCTCCAGAGCCCAGGGCAGCTGTTTGCAGCCTCCCAGCTGCAACCAGTCCCAGCTCTCTGTAGCTGCTGCCAATCATGGAGCCCGGGCTGCCTGCAGCAGGCCTTGCAACCTCCCAGCCACCTGCTGGGAGCAACCCAGGCTCCATGGCTGGCAGCAGCTACCCAGAGTCAGGGCTGGCCATGGTGTGCTGAGCAAAATGGCCTTGCGTGCCATCCTCAGCAGACGTGCTAGAGGTTGCCAATCCCTGATCCAGACAGAGACAGAACATTTTTCCTGATAAATGTGTGCAGATGATACAAAGACTGGTGAGAGAAAAACTAAAGAGGATCACAGGTTAATTTTACTGACCAATCTGAATCACCTGGTTAAAAGATCACAGTCCAACAAGATACATTTTAATACAGTCAATGCTTCTGGAACCCAAAAGCAAAATGGAGGTTCTGGCTTGAGAGTAGAAACTCAGAGAAGAACTAAGGGACCATCACAAATTATCACCTGCACAAGAGCTCTCAGTGCAAAGCTGTAGTGGTAATCCTTGACCACATAAAAAGGAACAGCAAGTACAAAAAGGAGAGTACTCCTGTCTCTGTACATGACTGGTAAAAGGTAACTGCTAGAATACTGTGTGCAGGTCTGGCATCTGCAATTTTCCAAGGAGACAGAAATACCAAAATGGGTGCAAAGGATACTACAAAAAGATTCAGAGAATGGAAAATCCAGCTTATCAGAGAAAAGGTTGAGAAGCTATTTGATCGCTGAATATAGAAACTTCTACATGGAAAAGATACCTGATAGTAGGAGCATTTCAACCTTGCCGAAAAAGGTATAACCTCAGTGGCTCAAAGATTAAGTCAGATAAAATCAACCTTGAAATAAGACACAAACTCCTAGCCATGAACATGTTTATATTTTTGAACAGCCTACTAAAGGAATCACCATCACTGGCAGACTTTAAGATGGGACTGCCTGTCTTTCTAAAAGATACACCTTGATCTAGCTTCTTGGAAAACTGTCTGGAGTATGTATACAAGAAATCTGACTGTCAGTCATGGTGGTATCTTTGTCAGAGTTAGAGTCTATATGACTCCTGACAGACAATACACTTAAAACATGATTAGCGGTTAATTTTGTATTAAGTAGTGACTTGGCCACACATTCAATTAGTTAATGGTGTGATAAAATGAGTAATAAGCCACAAAGTTATTATACAAAATTTGTGTAATAACTTTGTGGCTGGTTATCATGTTTTTAATTGAATGTGTAGCCACTGTCCAGCCTTTGAAATACACAGGAGCCTGTCAAAACTACCCATGTGCTCCAGAGACTAGAAGGCCCCTCAGCTGACTGATGCTCCACTGGATGGAGCTGTTAGATCAGGTGCAGACAAAATATGGCTCGTGGGCTGGATCCAGTCCACCAGGCCATTCTATCCGGCCCATGGGGCCCCTAAAAGATTTAAAATATTAATATTTATCTGCTCCTGACTGCCTGTCAAAGATGAAAGGAGCCCAGGGCAGCAGGACCCAGGGGAAGCTGGCAGCAGAGCCCGAAAGCAAGGCCCACCTGGCCCTGCCCCCCCAACCCCAACTCCAACCCTCACCCCTACCAACCAGAAGTCTTTTCCTAGCAGAGGCTTCTGGCCTGGAACCCTGGGGCTGTTCCTGCCTCCCTCTACCAGAGGGAGAAACTCAGATAAGAACCGGGGGGGAGGCAGGGGTGGACCGCAGGCAGTCACCCCCTCCTGAGTCCTGTGGTCATGGCCATGAAGCCGGGAGCCACTTGGTGCTGGGGCAGCCAGCAATAGGCAAGAAAGCAGGGAAATGACAGCTACAGATGGGAGAGGGTAAGGGCAGCAAGCAAGCACGCAGGAGCACAGGTACAGCTGGGCAGGAGCACAGGCCCCTGCCCCCCCTCCAGCACACGCGCACATGCACACACCAACCACTACCTTGCCTTAGAGGAAGCATAAAATGCCAGTAAAAGTAAGTATGCATGTAAAATGCTTTACAAGGGCAGGTTAGTATGAACCTTATTCTACATATGAAGAAACTGAAGTAGAGGAAGACAAAGCAACATATCCAAGATTACAGTAGCAGTCAGTAACAGAGCTGAGATTCCCCTACCCTGTCTACCAGACCATGCTGCCTCCAGTGACAGGCCTCCCTGCGACACCATCTCCTGTCCCCATCTTTGCTACCACCAGCCAGGCTCAGAGCAATCTCACATTCTCTCCCACACAAGCTCTTGCAGAGGTCCTTTTTACTTTCCATCCAGCTAGGCGTTTGCAGCAGCCCTTTATGAATGACCACAACATCCAAATGCTTCCCAGACAACTTCTCCCTCTGCTTGTGTCTCTGTGCTAGCATATGCAACCTCCCTCAATTTCAGAATGTCACTGCTAACACTCATTATCCTGGCATGTTACTATAATGGCCCTGACTCTGTCTCCCTCTCCAGCTCCCCTTCTTCGCTGCATCAGACACAGCCATTGGTTTGTAAGGCCCTCTACAGCCTAGCCTTCCTTGCCAGCTATTAGACAGTACTAAGTCAAGGGTGCCTCCCTGCCTTTGCTCTGCAATGCCAGGCCTCACTGCTTTTTCTTTCCATGTTCCTCTCCAGCACCCTTTTTTGTGAAGCTCCTCCCACAGTCCTCTTTGATTGGAAAAAGCCATGTAAAACAACCAACATGCAGTGCAATGACCATTGCAATGCCTCCCTGGTTACTGTTCTGATGCCTCAAACTCACTGATGAAGGCAAAGCAAGTGGGCAAGAGTGTAAGTGAGATGTGCTTATGGTGCTACTCAAGACTGTTTCATTGTTTGCTTTGTCCCATTCCCCGCACAGATTCTCAGCTCTGTGGGGCAGGAACTGCTTCTATTACATCAGTGTCATGGGGCTTGGTTCCCAACTACAAGTTCCAGCACTTACTGTAATAGAGACCCAGCTGGGCCAGGAAAGTCATGATGTATAGTTAATCAGGTTATTTTGCTCTGGGAATATGTCTAGGTAAAGAGCAGGAGAGGTCACGGCATGTCATGGTGAATCAGGGTAAGTGTGTTCCCCTTGTGATTGATGTTCCTAGCGAGGCCCACATGCCAAGTGTGATGCCTTTTGGAACATGCCCGGCATGACCTGACACACTGCCAGAGAAAGGGATGATCTATAAAAGGAAATGAGCCTGTGAGGCAGCTAGATCAAGTTACTCAAATGTCCCACTACCTCAGGGTGGAGCAGAGTGCTTGATGAGGCAATGTCTAGCCTGGGATCCTCATGTTCTGTGCCTCCTGTTATAAATAGCAGGCTCCTGCTCTAAGACATTTGATCTGTTCTCCGATTTCTCCCTTAGTCATTAATCTTGGCAGATAGTACCTGTCAACAGCACAGTGCCTGGGAACTAGCAAGTTTCAAAAGAAAAAATTCACATTTTGAAACATAAACAGAATCTTTAAACCTGCTCCAATGAATGGCATGGCTTCCAAAGGAACCGAGGACTTCACTGTGAATTTATGCTGGTGTAAATCAGGATTGGTTTTACTGAGGTCAGGAGACCTACATTGGTGTAAGTGAGATTAGAATCAGGCCCACTGATGAGAAATTAAAAAGTGGAAACAATATGGTAAGCCTCCATCTATGGACTCCTGGAGAAGTCTGTACTTGAAGGTAACACTTTAATGTGCAGGAACACAAACACAACTGCATGTGTATTTGCATACACAAATATTTAAGTTGCATGTGCAACCAGCCATACCACCAGCTCTTAGTGAAGGCAGGTTAAATGAACTGAGGACTCACCATCAGCACTTGAAAAGGATGGTTAGACAGGCAGCTGTTTATGTACACAGTACATAATTTTAAAACATTCTCTTTCCCATGTTAGCAGGACATAAGGAAGCATCCTATGAACATTTAAAGGGAATGAATCATTTTACCATGAACCAACTCTTAAGTTTCTGAAGACTTACTGTTTTCTTCTTCACAGATTTTCAGTAGGAAGTCCAGGGTGTAACTCATGTTTTTCGAGTTACTGCTTTCCATTAATGAGGCTTTCAAAGAACTGTGTTAAGTCCACAGAAAATCCCAGGCGGAGAAAAATGATGGTAGAATCATCATAGAATATAGTAGTAGGGCTGAAAGGGACCTCAAGATGTCGTCTAGTCTAGGCCCACGGTCCACATCCATCCCTTGAAACAACATTATTCAGCCCATGCAGCTTGGAAGCTTCTGTGGCATTTTGGCAATAAGGGATTTCATTTAGGCAGCAGGGAGGGCAGCACTATGGAGGGAGGGTGTGGGACAGCAATGACTTCAGCTCCACTTCTAGCTCTCGCAGTAGTGGTCTGGGTCAGGTTGGAAGCATCATGTGTTCAGAGCTAAACCCACTTTCCAAAACATTGCCAATCCCTGATCTAGTTCAATCTCCTGCTCAAGCTAGGATCATCCCTGATGAAACCTTCCCAACCATGTGTCTGTTGTTAAAAATGCCCAAGGGCAGAGATTCCACAACCTCTCTGGGTAACCTTTTCCAATGTGTAACCACCCCCATGATGAGAAAGTAGTTAAAGGCTGCTATCAAATCCTCCCTCAGTCTTCTCTTCTGCAAACTAAGTAAACCCAGTTCCCTCGGCCTCATCTCAAAAGTCATGTGCCCCAGCCCCCTAACCATTTTCACTGCCCTCTTCTGGACACTCACCAACTTGTCCACATCCTTTCTGTAGTGGGGGCTCCAAACTGGACACATACTCCACATGTGGCCTCACCAGCACCAACAGAGGGGAATAATTACTTCCCTCAATCTGCTGGCAATGCTTCTACTAATGCGGCCCAGTAAGCTGTTAGCCTTCTTGCCTACAAGGGCACACTGTTGACTCATATCTAGCTTATTGTCCATTGTAACCCCCCAGGTCCTCTTCTGCAGAGCTACTGCTTAGCGAGTCTGTCATGAGACATCAATGAAGTCTGCCACTGACTTTCAATAGTGAGACACAGACAAGGGCTGCAATGAAAACTGCACACTGCAAGACACTGCTAAGGCCAGCCAGCCAGAGTAACAGTCATTAGGGACCCAACCAATTTACCTGAGATGAAAGGGGTAAGAAACGCACCGTATCTCCCTCCCCAAGTGCTCAGGAAGAGGCAATCCCTGAATAATGTACCCCAGAAAACAGGAACATACCATGTAATGCCAATAGCTTTCCTCTGCCTGGATCAAAATACACAAGTTGCCATGGGAGTGGCCCCATGTGGACTGTTTATGCCTGGCACCTGCATCTGCTACTGAACTCTATATCTATGCCTGGCAATATGGAAGCCAACAGAGAACCAGGATACACAGAACCCCAGGTGGTGACCCTAGCAGTGGGCCCTTGACTACAGAAAGTCAACAGAGGCACTTGTACACATGACAGGGCTTAATCCTCATTAAATTAAATAGGTTTACTAAATTTGAAATGGTTTATTTTAAAATGTTGCATTAATATTTGCACATGATAGCCAACAAATTAAGCCTGGTGCACAATTCCCAGTAAATTCCAGTACGGGGAGCCACATACCAGTCCACCCCCTGCTGTCTTCCGTGGTGCATTTAAACCAGTAAACCCAGGAGGTAGCCAGGTAGCCTGTTCCCCAACCCGCACTGCAGTTGGCCGAGGGGCACCTCACTTATCAAACTCAGGCTGAGTTTTGTTCTCCTGTTGCAGCAACAGGAGCAGTTGACAGAGGTGTTTGTGAAAAGTTTACCACTGTTCTTCACTCCCCAACCCCACCTGCTGTCCTTTTGTGGACTGAAGTCTCATTACCACTCTGTGTCTGAGGCAAGCCAAGGAATGTTTGACTTTGCTTTCATCCCCCAACACTCCTTGCCCAGCCTGCCCCAGCCCTATCAGAGTAACAGATGGACACAAGCGGGGGTGGGAGCCAATGTCCCATTACTAATCATGATGTGCCTGAACTTGACAGAGCCAGCTAGCATGGACCTTGTATGCATGCTGCCATCCACGGCAGTCCCCTGTTATTCATGACAGACAATGTGCGAGAGAGCCCGCTTCACAGTGTTCAGCTGACATGCTTGATGAATAGTGGGTTAGAAATTGTCCAGATTCACAGAAAGTAACAGCTGGAAGGGAACTGGAAAGATCATCCAGTTCAAACTACACTACCCAAGGCAGGACCACTGCTGAGATCAAATGATCCCAGGAAGACATACGTCCACCAAGGTTGGGCACCACACAAGCACTTTGGGTAGTCTATTCCAGATTCTGGTCACCCTTACAGTAAACAGGTTCTTCCTTACATCCAACCTGAAACAGTCCTCTAACAGTTTAGGGGGCATTCCTCCTTGTCCTCCCCTGGGTGGACATGCCATATAGCTAACATATTTTTCATTCATTCATTCTTGACTCACTGCCTCACCAGAAGACTGTGAAGAAGACTTAGCACATGGGTGACTTGTGGTAGCCCTCTTTTGCGCCATGGCCCAAAAGGGACCCTGCGGGTAACCCTCCTTGGCATACCTGTCAGTACATGGCTCATTTTTTTTACCTACACAGATTGTAGGCACCTTTTTTGCAAAAAAGTATGGACAAAACTAACAAAGTTGCCAGGATGGTGCCAGCATGTCTGCTGTATAGACCTTCTGCACCAAAATGGGCGGAGGTGAACTTTTCCTGACCTGCTGAATAAAAGCCATATAAATTGAGGGCCCAGGGGCCCCTTATTGATCTGAGATGTCTGAGGCTGAGGAGAGAAGACAGCAGACCAGGGGGAGAAGAGAGCCAACCAGGGCACATAAGACTAGGACAACTTGGTCCTATGAAGAAACTAAGACCCTGGTGCAGGTGCTGGGGGACCCTGAGATGTTAAGCCAGTTAGGCATCAGCAACAGCCTGACTATGAACTTGCATATCTACCTGGATGTTTCCAGGAGACTTTCCCACCAGGGGCACAAGACAGCAGTCCAGTGCAGGGTGAAGTCCAAGAATATGGGAGCTGCTTTCCAGTGTGGAGTAGCAAGATCTCATTGGAATGGCACCCCCATGCATAACATACAGCATTATCAGTACTTCCAACCATTAATGGAGCTACTCAAACACCAAGCCAAATAGATGACTAGAGGTATCCAGGCTATCCTCTGCTCCTGAGAGCTCACCGACCATGAATCTGACTGTGAGTCCTGCTGCGTCATGCAAGGAAGACAGTAGCAGTTCACTAGAACAGGATGTTGATGAGTTGCCAAAGAGAAACCGGGGACATCATCCTCCACAACTGATATGCTAAGCAGTGGGGAACCAGCATCTGACATGACACCTGAGATTAGGCTGGGCTGTGACATGCGGGGGGAGGACTGCATTCAACTGACATGAGACATGGAGGGGGGTGTTAATTCAACTGACAACTAAGTGACAGGTGTGAGGGACTGGACTGCAAGAAGGTGAAGAGCAACGCAAAGCATGGAGGCTCTGCTAGGGACTTTTTGCAGCCTTTCAGGGCCTGAAGTCCAACAACTTAGGCACGCAGGCTGGCAGGTAGGCAAGCACTTATTGGTGGGTTTTCCAGAATGATTCTTATCCGCTCGTCTGATTTGCAGAGCACAGAATAATTCCCTGCATTCCTTCCTTCCTTGGTTTTCAGCTCTTCTTGGTACACCTGCACAAAAATGCAGACCACATAGGAAGCCTGAGAACAATGCCCGAACAGATAGGATTGTCACCATCATCAGTACCTGTGTGGTGCTGTTGCAGGAGATAGCAAGACACGCACATCGAGTCTGTGGCCAACTGTCAGCTGGGCAATGCGGCAGGAGGTATTCACGAGAAAGGGAGAGAAGGGCAGTCCAGCTTGGAAATGCAGAAAAGCAGTATTGGCTATATGCAGTGATAGTAGGTGAGTATTACTAATTATTGGTCATCACCTGTTTGTTGATTTAAGCATAAACAATGCCTATGGTTACTGCATGCTTTTAAAAAAGGTCTTGTAATGAAACTTGCTGTGTATTGCCTGAGGTTTAAAAAGTTGAAGAGTACTGCTTCTTGCTAATAGTTACCTTGAAAATTCTGTAATGGTTGGTTGGTTATTTATGTAAGTTATGCTTAAATCACTAAAGGTTAATTATGTTTAAAACGGGTTTCTGTCTTCTTTTCTTTCAATGTGGGCGGCTATCAGGAGATCATCAGGCTAGGGTCCCAGGCTTTGTTCCTGGCTTTGTTGCCATCACTGCCAAATGAACAGTTGTTTGCAACATTAAGGAGGGCTGCTTAACCTGCAAAACTGGAAAAACCAAGAGGCAACAGTGCAGTGTGGCATGGGGGGGGGGTACCACAAGTTGGGAGTAAGGGGCACTGCCAGGGGTGCCCAGGTTGTGAGTTAGGAGCAGCAGGATGGCTAGGGTCCCAAGTCCTAAAGTGATGGACAACAGACTGGGCTGGACCAAAGCACCACATTTTTTTAAATGGAAATATGGTAACAATAATGAGGGTGACATAAGAGCTGGCTGCCTGCTGCCACTGTGCAATTCTGACTGTGGAGTAAGACTGTGCAATCATGAGTGGCGCAGCAGCACAAGGCAATGTGGCGGCTATGGGCTGGCTGCACTCAGTGCTATGAGTGGGCGGGCGCCAATTACTCTAAGCGCATTTTGTCTGCTGCCATGGGTCTGACTGTGAGGTGACCTTCCTTGTGCAATTGAGAATGGTGTGGAAGCCTGCACAAGAAAAAAAAGTGGTAGCTATGGGCTGCATTCAGTCAGTGCTATGAGAAGGCAGGAGCCATTTGCTCTGTCTGGCTGAATGGCAAATAAAAGCAGTCCATGGTGTCCCCTTTAGGCATCCAAGCGATTCTTCATTCCTGGATTGAACCAGGGGAAGATTACATGGTAACTTTGCCATTCTCATTAAAGGCTTCCAGCTGCCACCAGTCTGACTGTGGGGTGAACTTGTGCAGTCGCGAATGGTGCAGCAGCCAGCACAAGAAAAAGATTGGCAGCTATAGGCTGCATTTAGTCAGGGGCTGGGGCAGATTATGGGGTGACAGTGCCATTGTCATCCTGGCCAGGGCATGGCTGGGTAAGTTGGGAGGGGAAGGGAAGGGCGGAGGGTGGCACAGGTGTCCATACAGGAGAACAAACATTGATTCATGTTGGGCTGGGTGAACCTCAGCATCTGGCATGCAACACCTGGCATCTGAAGAAACACATTACACACAATTATCGCAACAGGGCACATAACCTCTTCCCCTCCTATCTGTAATTTGAAGGGACATCTGGTGGACAAAGGGGTGAACTACACAAAAGCTGCAGCTCCATCTGGTGGACAAAGGGATTCATTACAAGTCTTTGAGTGCATTTCTGTTTGCCCGTGATGAATCCATGGAATTCATGGTGACCCAAACTAAACTACATTGGGATAACTAAACTACATTGGATGTGTTTTACTTTAAAACGCCAAGATCACTTTTAAAACATCAGGAAAACCCACACGTACAAATTGTAATGTGGCTGAAACAAAAGAAAGGACAAATTTTGTCATGTGTACAAGTGCCCCGGGAAAGGGGCTGTGATGTCACTAGACACACTCCTCTCCAGGATTCATGCACAGCCATCATTGCCTGGTCAGTGACTGGGGATGGGTACATGTGCACTGATTTCATAGCTCTTTACAGCAGTCTCCATGTACTGGACTCTACAAGAACTCCAGGACAAGATAAAGCTGCTGCCTTCTGGGAATCCACCCTGTAACAGACCACAACTTGTGCTCTGTTACTCACAGGGGCATGGGCAAGCAGCATAGCAGCCTGCAGGTGGCTGCACTCCCAATCAGGCACAATTGCCTGACTGGGAAAAGAACCCAGCTGTTTGTCATAAAAGCAGGCCCTGAACAGTGGAGCCAGCAGCTTGCTGCTAGAAACCAAAAGGAGAACATCACATGGCCAGAGCTGCTGCTCACGTTACATCTTGGAGGTACAGGGCAGGAACTATGGGAATTCCTGGTCCTGGGAAATGACCTAAAACTACACCCTGCTGGGGCTGGATGGCATGCTGGTGGCAAGACAGTCCTCAGGAAATAACACATCTGTGCCTCCCCAATGAAGGGTGAGTATGGGGTGCCAGAAAGCCTCAGTCCCCACTGCTTTGTGGGTTACCCCACAGAGGGGAAAGGCTAGGGGAGCACACCCCAAAGACAAAGCAAAGGCACAGGGTACTGTGTGGAGCCTGAGGCAGGATCCAGGTCAGGTGAAGAGGCCAGAGACCGCCCAGATCCACAGGAAGGCTTGAGGCATATAAAGGGTATGAGGCCCCAGGGGCAAGGGATTGAGGCCCAGTGTCAGGCAAGGGATGAGGCCCCAGCAAGGAGGCATGAGGGGACCAAGAGTGTCCCAAGGTGGGCAGGGAGCCTAAGGAAAAGGGAGGGGCTGGAAGCCATGAATGGCTGATATTGTGAGCCCAGTGTGAGGGCATGGGAGTGAGAGTTCCAATGTGGAACGCTGGAGTGAGAGTCCTAGAGTGATGGCACAGGATTGTAGGGCAAGTGTTAGATCATGTAAGTGAGAGGCTGCATGTTAGGCCATGGATGCCACCTACAAGGCATAGGACACAGTATAAGGGGAGGTTCAGAGCTGTGTATAAGCCCTTGGCATCAGGGCAAGTAAATGGGGAGCCTCCCTCCTGGTTAACATTTTCCAACTAGTATCATGAAAGGCATGGCAGGAGAGGTAGGTAGGCGCTTAGCCCTGAGACAAGTGGGCGGGCCAACAACTAGACCGGCCTTTGGACACCCACTTGTTACGCACCCAATGCTGAAAACCTGGAAATGAGTATGTGACAGAAGTGGGCAATTATTTCGGCTGGAGGGGCACTTAATGAGGGACACTTAATGAGTCCTAGGTGGGACCTGTCAAGGGCCATATCCATTATCGTCTCTCACTCTCTTTTCTCTCTCTCTACTCTTTTCTCTGTCTCTCTCCCTCTCTCCACTTCTCTGTCTGTCTGTCTCCTCTTCCCTTACTGTTTGTTATTTATCTCTCAACACTCTCTCTCTCTTTTCTATCTCTGTCTCTCTGGCTGTCTCTCTCTCTTCTCTCTCTCCCCTCTTCTGGCTGGCTGTCTCTTCTTTTCTCTCTCTCCTCTTTCCCCCTTCCAGAACCCAGCCAAAGCTGTATTTCACCAGGAGCCCCAGTGCTCAGCTTTGGACCAAGGCAGGAGCTCCTGGGGGTTGGTATCAGCTTCAGCTGGGTTCTGGAGGACAGAGAGGAGAGGAAAGGGAGAGGGAGAGAGACAAAGAGAAGAGACACAGACAGAAATGCTGCCATCCTGCCTGGGTCCACAGCAGCAGCTCCTGCCTGGGTCCATGGCTGACACCACTGGCAGATTCTGGGTTGGGGCTCCAGGCAGGAGTTTCCACTGCACTGGGAGGGCGATGGGGCAGCTGTGGGTGCCACCGACAGGTTCTGCATCCAGGCTCCTGAACCTGCCCACAGTGTCCACAGCAGACACCACCGCCCACCTGCTGCGGGGAAACCCCTCCTGGGTCCACAGCTGATGCCTGATGCTGTTTGACTGAAGCAGTTCCCCCAGCCTGCCTGGCACCACATGGCAGCTGAAGTCTTCGGCCGCCCATGGGCCAGATCCAGTAAGGTGGCAGCTGCCCACCTGTGGGCTGGATCGAATCTGTTGGTGGGCCAGATCCAGCCCACAGGCCATATTTTGCCAACCCCTGATATATGACATGTCCTAGTGGGAATTAATCTGCCCCAGATGCAGCTGCCTTTCTCAGCAGGGGTTGGATCTAGCTCTCCAGACTTAAAATCCCTCAACTGTGAAGTTTAATATTCATTGCACAATCCCCTGTAGTTTGCAGTTCACTGTGATAAGTAACTTCAAGCTGTCCTGAACAAAATCTCCCCCTGTATTATCAAAGAGCTGTGGTTTGCCACAATCCATACAACCTCACTACTATGCGACTCCCTGGGCCAGAGAGCAGGAAGGAATTGTTGCTCTGCCTGCATATGGGCTAGTCCAGCCCCATTTCTGACTGCCCACTGACCACCACAGCACATTTACAAAAAGGATCAATGAGACACATGGGAAAAGTGATTCCACTGGAAAGAATAGGGCAGATGGTCTAAGCACCACACAAGCTGCTTACTAGAACTCAACACTCACATTGTTATAACCACAGCCATACTTATCTCTGAAAAGAAATACCAGGAAGAGCACCACCCATGCTGCCGTGGCTTAGGGATGAAGGAAACCCAGAGAATCAGGTGCCTCCAAGTCCAGTGCCAGGCCAACAATCAAATGATTGTCAGCTCTGGTCCTGGGACTGTACCCAAGTCTCAAACTAGCCCTGAAGTGGGTCCAAGGCTGAGGTCAATAGTCAAGTGACTTGTTGACCCTAGCCCTGGACCTGCCACATGTTCAGTTTAAGGCGCCATACAAACCAGCCACAAAAAATCTTCTACATCATATGTGGACCATTTTTATGGCTGGTTTGCCATTTTATGGCACCTTAAATTGGATGCACATGGAGCGGCCTTGCCACTTATGCTACAATTACCACATGGCATAAATGTAATGTATACAGAAAGCCTCAGTGTTACCTGCCCTTGATTTCACCACTGGGACTCAGGGGGTTTGTGCTGCCTGGGGAACAGCCCTTGCTGTTCCATAACCACGTGGATCCTATGTGAGATTCACTGTTTGGTAGTTGACACTTAAAAACAAGTGAAGATGTGAAACTATAACAAACTGACTCTCCTACCCCCTCCCTTGGCCTCTGCAACCCCAGAAAATGTCCACAGTCAGATTGGGATGCTGCCCATCTTTGTTGCTTTGCATATCTGCAAAATGCCAAAAGACAAACTACTCCTACTGAGAACAGGCAGGAATGCTCTGTGCTGGAAGAGCAGAGGCTGGGCATAACGCTGGCACTGGCAAGGCACTCCCCAGGGAAATTACTCCCAGCACAAAGGGTAGGGAGGCATGTGAGGAGATGCACCCCGAAGGAAAGGAGCACAGGACAGGAAGAAAAGAGGGAGCTGATCCAGCCCCTAGAGTTCTGGCCTACAAGTCAGGAGACCAGGCTCCAATTCCCTGCTCTCCCATGAACAGGGAATTGGAGCTTGGTCTTCTGACTTGCACCTCGGGACCTCTCTGCACCTTAGTCTCCTGACTTGCACCTCAGGACCTCTGTTCCCATCTATATAGTGGGAATAATAGTGTTCCCTGCCTTGCAGGAATGCTGCAAGGTAGAAAACATTGAAGGCTAAAAAATGGTGACAGAACAGAGGGGAAGACTGAGTACAGAAAACAACAGTACTCCCTGGCAGAAGTACCAGAGATGGGGTATTGGAATCAGGCTGCCAGCACAGAATAGGAATGCAGGTGGCTATGGTGGCTTGATATTTCATAGGTTCTGTGTGCCTAAGAAATCATCAACTCAACAGGCAAATCCCCACCTTTGGTCATTATGAGATCCTCAGCTGCAGGACACTGCATGAATGCCTGGTGTGACTAACACCCCGAACTAATGTCAACTCTCATTGCATGAACCATGTGGGCATGAGCTCACCTTGCTCAACACACCATTCTGTAGCCCTGTCGGTGGGGGCACAGCCACAAAATAGCTTGCAGGTAACCTGTTCACCTCTGTCCAGCCCCTCACCCACCTCCCTCCCCTCACTGATCATCACCTTGCTCCTTCACTCTCATAGAGAAACCTGACTTTAAACCACTTCACTTCACTAGCTACAGCAGGCTCTGCACAGGGTGTGGTGGGAACATAGGGAGAAGATGCAGTATTGGCTGCTCTGACTGAGCTCCAAAGGGCATCAGCAAGGGTGCGCTGCACCCTGCCATTCAGCAGTATTCCAAAGCCCAGGGCAGCTGGCTCAAGATCATGCAAGGGCAGTACAGCAGAGCTGCACTGAAAATACACGCTCAGTCTCATGGCTCCTAGTCCATTGCCTTTGCTTCTGCTTTCTTCCCAGGACTAGGAACTACAGCAAGCAGGCAAATGGCCAGAGAACAGCCCTTTATGTCCATTGTGTTGGAGCAAGTTCCCCTAGTCAGTGTCTTTGGAATTGAAAAACTAAAGACTCCCTCCACTCATGGCTATTGCCAAGTTAGGAATGCAATGGCAAAGTATGTTTCCTATCATTCAGAGGTGTTGCAGCAGTGATAGCATTTTGAAATCTGTTGTACACCAGGATGTGTTCTAGTTGGATTCACAAGATTATTGTTTATAACCGAGCTCCCCAGGTTAATGCGCTTAACGGGTACTATGCACCAAAATGAAGTTACACGAGGAAGATCCTGCCTCCCTGTGGAAGACGCTTGTATCATATTGTCCACTACCAAAAATGCCAAGAGAGACAATGCTAGCTACAATATGGGAGTGCAGCCATGTGGCATTCTGCCACTGATGGGAATGGGGGGCTGAGACTCTCTCACTCTGCTCCCAAATCATTTCTCTAATTTAATTCCCATTTCAGTTCTTTGAAATACAGCCCTTCAAAACACAGGATTGATGCATTACTAAAGAATTTACATTCATTTGATTGCCAGACCTCTTCTGGATGCTTTGATTGCAGTCCTACCTCATAAAACACTGCTTCTCCCCAAAAAAATTTCTCCCATCTCCAACCCACATACAGGCAGTGGATGATTCCCTAATACTGATCTGTAGCAGTATTGTTCCAAGCTACAAATCAAAAGATCTATTCAAACAGAGATGCACTAGAACAGGGGTGTCCAACCTTTTTGAATGTGGGGTCAGATCATGAACTTTTTATCACCCAGTGGGCCGGCGAGCCATATTCAAAGACTTCACAGGAAGTGGTATCACATCAGGAAGTGATGTCATGTGACCTTTGACACCAATGAAGCTGCAGGAAGTGACAATGAAATGGGTCTAACTAGTTCAAAACTCTCCCTCTATAGCATCCACCTCTGCCACTGTTCGGAACAGGATACTGAGCTAGATGGACCATGGGGCTGACCAAGCATGGCACTTTTTATGCTCTTATGTTCAGAAGCTCTTACGTTCTTTGGCTGAGCTTCCAAACTACAGCTGAGATTTGCAAAAAGGGGTAGAGAGGCATGTTACAAAGTTGTCATAGAAGATTTGGAGTCCTCTAAATCCCATTCATTTTAATGGAAATTGGCCTTTTGACTCAGCTTTGAAAATCTCAGCCCAAGGTGCCAACCAAATAAGTCAAAATATATTTTGCATTTTTATGCAGTGCATCTATGCAGGCTCTCCGAGCATTTTACAAACATTAAATGAACCTCAGGATGAGCCCAGCCGGAGCAGCAGGGGCTCAGCTGCACTTTCCCCCTACCTGCGCTGGTCAGTCCTGAGCGGCACATGGCTCTGCCGCCGCTTCTCGTGGTTGGTGCTGACCTGGGCAGGTCTGTCCCATCCAGAGCAGCACGCAGCTAAAGCTGGCTTCCCGTGTGCTACTGGGGACGAGAGGAGTCCAGCCGGGTCGGCACCGGCCACCAGAAGTAGCGGCAGAGCCATGTGCCGCTCAGGACTGACCGGCACAGGGAGGCGGAAAATACAGCTTAGCCCCTGCCGCTCCGGGCGGGCTCGTCCTATCCCGAGCGGCACACAGTTCCACCGCCGCTTCTGCTGGCCGGTGCAGACCCGGCCAGGCTCCTCTCATCCCCAGCAGCATGTGGGAAGCCAGCTTCAGCTGCATGCTGCTCCGGATGGGAAAGACCCACCCAGGTCAGCACCAGCCAGCAGAGGCAGCAGCAGAGCCGTGTGCCACTTGGGACTGACCAGCGCAGGTAGGGGGAAAGTACAGCTGAGCCCCTGCTGCTCTGGCAGGACTCATCCTGTCCCGAGCAGCACATGGCTACTCCTCTTCCCACGCGCACCGTGTCAGCAATGTCAAGCTGACACAGTGCGTGTGGGAACACTGTCCCTTCCCCAGCCCTTCAGCAGCCATTAGGAAGCTACTGAAGGGTTGGGAGAGGGACAAGGGGTGGGAACGAAAGTAAACAGTGTTTACTTTTGTTTCCTGTTGCAGCACTGCGGGCCACAGAAAACGGCTTGGTGGCCCGCATGGCGGCCCGTGGGCCATATGTTGGATAAGCCTGCACTAGAACATGCACTGATCTCATTAGATTTATGCTACACAGGCATCCTAACTTGTTACTATGCCTATAACTTGAGTCTAAAAAGTACTCTGGAAAAACAGGGCGCTCCCCAGCCAATTTCTTCCCCACTTGTAAAGCTTGAGAACGTGGGCTTTATATGCATGTAGATGCTGCTGCAATTGGAGTACGATGCAGAATGCCCCCTGCAGGCTGAGGAAGACTGACACAGCTGCTCTGTGGCTGCTATTCACAACTTTTTTATTTTTTTTTACTTATTTTAGATAGAATCAGAAAGGATAGTGGGTGAGAGCAGTGATGCTCAACCTTTTTGGCCGGCAGGTTGGACAGTCAGTGCCCAGGCTGTCTGCAAGCCGGATCTGGATGGTGGTCCCAAACTGGCATGGGGCAATTGTGGTAGGGCCCAGCTGGCTGCATGGAGGGGAAGGGGGCATCCCTCGTGGGAATGGGAGAGGGAAGGACATGGCCCAACCCTATGGGTAAAGGGGCATGGTCCAGCCCAACCCAGCCCCATAAGGGCAGGAGACATGGCCCAGCCCAGACCCACTCTCCAGGGTGGAGGTGTGGCCCAGCCCAGGGGAAGGAGTGGAAGGGGGCATGGCCCAGCCTCAACCTGGCCCCAACTGGGGGATGGGGGGAGAGGGCTTTAGTCAGCCCCAACCTGGCTGCACAAGGGAAAGAGGGCATGGTTCAGCCTCATCCAATCATGGGGGTGGAGGGAGGGGACAAGGCCTGGCCGCCACCTGCTGCATGGGCTAGGGTTTGCCAGTTTGGCGGGGGAGGGTGGCTGTATTTATTTTGGTGAAATTGAAGCTCTTGTCACAGCTGACAAGCATCTGATAACAGCATCTAGGAAACTGAAAAAAAAAAATCAATTTCACTAAGCTGCAACACCTCTGAATGATAGGAAACATACTTTGCCATTGCATTCCTAACTTGGCAATAGCCATGAGTGGAGGGAGTCTTTAGTTTTTCAATTCCAAAGACACTGACTAGGGGAACTTGCTCCAACACAATGGACATAAAGGGCTGTTCTCTGGGCATTTGCCTGCTTGCTGTAGTTCCTAGTCCTGGGAAGAAAGCAGAAGCAAAGGCAATGGACTAGGAGCCATGAGACTGAGCGTGTATTTTCAGTGCAGCTCTAGGACTCTTCCATCATCCCTGGCTCCAGGACAGGCCTGCTAGGTGCCTCCATCCTGAAGAGAAGGACACAGCTTCAGTGGTCCCCAGCTCTGAAGCAAACCAGACCACAGATTGTGCCAGGACAGGAGATCCTAACACTTCCTCTCCAGGGCAGACCAACCAGGAATTCAGATGTAGTTTCTGGAAACTCTGCCTTGATTTAAGGGAAAATCAAACCTATGATATACTGAAAAAACTATTTCAGGGCAGTAAACTACCATTTATATGAAAAAAACTTTGGCGAGAAAATCTTGTACCAGCTCTAACAGAGGACAGAGCAGAGCAAAGGATTTCTCCTGTGTGTAACTGTAACTTTTGATTTTTCTGAGTCTATTGCCTTTGGCACAGCTTGGGATATTGTTGGGGTCATGTGACCCCAGCCAGGTACTTGTCCAGTCTCCTCTTGAGGACCCCGAGGGTAAGGAAGAGCACCACCTCCCTTGGAAGACCTAACCATGAAGAAGTTCTTTCTGATATCCAACCTAAATCTACTCTCTATGAGCTTGTGGCCCTTGTTCCTGGTTATCTCTGCAAAACGTGAAAAGAACTAACCTTTGCTGGGATTGTTAAGATCAACAGACTTTGAATCAAAGCCCCTGAATTGCCTTCCATGCCCAGGATAGGGAAACAGCTCTTTATTCACAGTTACCCATTTTGGGTGGTTTTTTGCAAATAACGACTGGGACTGAACTGTAGTGGCCAGAAGAGAAATACATTTTCTTCCTCAAGAACACAAGGAAAGGGTGAGGGCTACTTCAAACAACTTCAATCATCAGAAAGCTCAGCCTTGCTCACCATGCTTAGGCAAGGATTTGATGGTGCAACTATTTGCAGCTGAGAGGCTCACAGGATATAGTCCCAAAGAGGCTGATAATGACATATTAGATCATGTCACAGGTCTCTTCTAGGTGGAAGGATGCCAAAAGTCTTTCCACAAGGTGACCCTGGTTTGATGAAGATCCATACACAACTACTGTGGCACAAGTCTGAATAGACACAAGTTTCAAAACATGCCAACTTCTCCTTGAAAAGTTTCATAAACATCCTGCTCAGATAATTCTGCCTACATAAATTTCTTGCTGGTTCAGAATTCAGTTGGTCTTTCTGTGTTCCTAATCTATTCCCATATCTGTGACAGTGTTGTTGGTTGTAGCCATGTTGGTCTAAGGACACAGGCAGGCAAGGTTCTTTGGGTAGATGTGATATCTTTTATTAGACCAACTAAAAAGTTGGAAAAAAGTTCTTTGCAAGCTTTCAGGCACAAACACCCTTATTCAGGCACAGGGATAATACATAACATCAGCAGAGTCTCTAAGGTAGAACTTCACAAACTTCACTTCACAAATTCACTGGATACAAAAAATCATGGACTGTATAGACACTGGATTTATGACACATTACAATCTGCCTGACATCTGACACCCTAGGTTACCTACCTCCAACTGACCATTTGCATTCCTTCACATATTTCCCTCTTCCCCACCTCCCTTCCCTTGCCCTCCCATCTTCACCCATTGTCTTCCTAACTTCCACTCATTTGCATTTTCAAAGACATGCTTGTTGTAAATTTGCTTCTTTTCTTCCTCAGAGAACACACAACATCAGCAGTCTCCCTATACCTGAGGAAGGGTGCTTGTGCCCAAAAGCTTGCAAATAACTTTTTTCCAACTTTTTAGTTGGTCTAATAAAAGATATCACATGCAGCCAAAGAACCTTACCTGCCTATGCCTTTGACATTCATTTGCTATAGAAATGACTGTGACATCACAATCTGATATTAAAACTAAACATGCATAGGCTGAGGCTCTAAGGTAAATTTAATCAAAAATGTCAAAAGTTATTCTTATGGTTCTTCTCAGCAAAGTGTCCTAACCACTAGTTCAATAGTGAGGCAAGACCAATAAATCCCTCCAGCCTTCTGGTGAAGCAGGGCTGAAACTGATACCTTGGGATCTACAGGGAGACACCCTGACCTTTATCCACAGTACATATAATAATCCTAGATGGTCCAGAGAATAAACAGAGTTAAGGGAGAACGAAGCAGGCAGCCACAAATCTTCAGGGAATGTATTATTCCATCAAAGTTATATTGTTGGATCAGCCAGAGAGACTTAGCCTTCCTGCCAGCCACCAGAGTTGCACACCATTGTTCTGGAGTATGCTGTTGTTTTCCAGTACCTGTTTTCTCAATTCATGTCAGTTAAAGCCATTATGCAAGACAGAAACTTAACAGTGTTTACTGGCTCTTGATTAAAGCCCAAGTGGCCTCCAGTACAAGCATGAAGTAAAACAAAGTAACCACCGGATTCACTTAAATCTTCTTTAATGGCTTATTCAGCAGTTAAAGCCAAATCAACAAAATAAACAGTACAATGCTGCTCTTGCAGATGTGCTATTCAGTGAGTCTAGGAAGCTCTTTAATGAGGAAAGGTAATACTTGAATAACACTCTCAAGCACAGGGAAAGCATCTAAACTCAATCATTAATGAATAGAAAATAATACTCAAATGGATAGAAGTCATCATGATGTAGATTGGTAACATAAGCAAATCACCCCACATGTAACGCCACCTATTACAAAATACTCTATAGCAGTGTTTCTCAACCTTTTAAGAAAGTACCCCCTAACTTCTGAAAATTTTAATAAATACCCCAACGCTCAATTTTCCAGGGGATTTTAGATTTACAGACATATATATATTTACATGTGTGCCATATGTTGGAAGAAGGGCTGTGTATATAAGGCCGTGATATGACAGAAGTCCGATCTACTGTGGGTAGGGTTGCCACCTTTTACGCCGGGGTGCATAACTCAAGTATGTACCTGGGCTAGAGGTGATATTGGCCAACGCTAGGAGGGCTGAATGCCAAATTATTACTGTAGGATTTAAAGCGCCGCGCAATGCACAGCGCACCAAAAATTTTCCCACAGTTTTGAGAGAAGGAAGGGGCAAGACAGAGAGGAAAAGGAAGCGAGAGAGAGAAAGAGAGAGGAAAAGAGAGTGACAGAGAGGGGGTGCTGGGGTACCCATGTACCCCCTTCCTGTGTCTTGGGTACACATACCACAGGTTGAGAAACTATGCTCTATAGAACTTAGAAGGCTATGCAAAGATGCATGTGGCAGTATAGCAGAGTTTTGGGAAAGAGATGGTATCTGACAATTTGGTTACCATGGTCACTGCAGAGAGCAGACTCTCTGGTCCCATCTGCTTCAGGTAACCCTGAGTTGTAACCTGAGCTGGACATATTCCTGAGGGAGGGGGGAAACCTGCTCCCTCTGCCTACATGACTGGCATCACATCCCTGGGTGGGGGCCTTAAACTTCCTATTGTTCTAAGATATGCCAACTTGACTGGGAAGGGGCTAAAGACCCTGCCAGTCTACCCAGCAACCAGTGATGCATTTCAAATTGGTTGGCTGGCAGCCAACAGTTGTTGGCCTTCATTGGATCAGGTAAATGAGATCATAAGGACTATATAAGTGAAGAACTGCCCAGGAGGAGGGACAATAGCCAGGATGAGAACTCAGAGAGAAGCTGGACCATCTGAAACTTGCTCTCTCTCTTGAGACTCATGGTCAAGGAACTGTTTGCCTCCAGAGGAAATCTCCATCTGCCTCTGGATGACACTTGTTTGTAAGTTACCCGATATCTAACTAGATATATAGCTTGCAGTAACCCAGATGCATGATCAAAGGCTACCATGCCACTGTTTGCTCTAAGGTATTTCTCCCATATTGCTTTACCCTGTACCCTATTCCAAACCCTTGCCTGCAGCTCCCTTCCCCACCCTTCCTGCAGACAGCACCAAGGGAAGGGCTGCAGCCCAACCCCAATCTTACACAAAAGCAGACAAAAGTTAGATGAAAATGCTCCACTTTGGAGCACCTTCTTCTCAACCCTCATTACATGAGGGTTAATTTGTCATGTGATCGGGTACTTTTAAAGTGCTCTGCAGCCATGCACTTCTGTCAGGGCACAGCTGTAGAGTGCTTTCAAGGGGCTGATCACATGACAAATGTCACTTCTGTCAGTTCCCTAAGTCACTGAACATACTGCTTTTTTAAAGATGACAAAGAACAGTCATGCAGGAAGCTGGTAACACCAATCTGATGCTACCAGTCAGGCAGCCCAACAGAAGTAAGGGCAATACCTGGCTTGGATCAGTTTTGTTCTGAACAAGGGAGCTGCTGTCCTCACCACCACTTGGAGGGTCAGACTTTTAGAAATAGATGCCTGAAGTCCATAAACCACTAAGCTGTTCAATATCAAACACTTCTGACGTGTAACTAAATCAGGTAGAGCCATTCAACTAGATATACCTAAAAGCATACCTCTTGGCATACATACCCTGGCTACAAAGGGCTGGGAAACCCCAGAAACCTCCAAGGACAACTCCTTCCATTTTTAAATAACTTAGGGGAGGGAGTAAATAGCCAAAGAATGTCAATGAGGAAATAGAATATCATAGAAACAAGAATGTGATTAAGTCAGTTGGAAGCAGGGAGCTCAGAGACCCTGTGCCAAAGGTTTTTATCTCCCAAGACCAAGAGCTGGGTCAAATACAATGGGTATAATACTATTTCCCTTTGTGCATCTAAGTGGCAGTTTTCTAACTATCTACCTGGCCATTTGGGGCCCATACTTTATATGGTGGATGTATAAACACACACATGTAGATTGAGCATGTGCAATATGACTATGAACTGGGCACGCACACATGCAACTATGTGCACATGTACCTGTACACAAGTCCCACAGAAATAATGGGGGCACAAGGACTGTCCCATGTTTAGGCCCTAGAACTGGGTGGTTATAGCACCTGTCCAGGAAGATTCTGACCATTTCTTCTACTTTCCAGTGTTCTAGTCACCACACCACAACTTCAGAATTATCCAGACCCATCTCTAGCACTCCTTTTGAAGCTGAGGCACTGCCCTGGCATTTATCAGTCATAGTCACTACGTAGAATAGATGGAGAGCAGTGCAGTGGGGAAGCCTGCATGACACTGGAGACACTGGTGCAGGCTAGAACCCTGGGCCTGCTCCCTTCTAGGCAAGCATCTATCCCAATAAGCTTAGCTTTTCTTCCTCTTGGACCTACATGTCTCTCTCTCTTGGCTGCTCAGGGGGCAACATCAAAAGGAAAGCCATAGATGAGTCCTCCTCCTCCTGAGTCTATCACCAGATAGTAACAGGTTTCTCATCACTGACATTTTGGGAACTCCATGGAAGTGACCATCCAAAACAGACATACGTATGAAGCCAGATATGTACCCAACCAGTACCAAGGGGACTGTATAAGCTTGGTCTGTAGGTTACACACAATTGAGGGGAAATAGAATCACTACCTGCACGTAAGTGTCAAAAATGCCACTTAGAAAGCTACCATTTAGATGCACAAGGGGAAAGAGAATCCCTTCTTATGTCTCTTCTTGGTTAATATTCATTCTTAATCCATGAGAGTTTGCACAGTGTTTGCTAGAGCTGCATCTAGTTTAGAAAAGGCCGATCATGTCTGCCAGTGGCCATGGCACTAGGGCTACACAAAGGACAATAAGTCTCCCCTGAGGACTTCTAAGCCATATGGTCTCAGACTGAAAATTCAGCAGAAAACAGGATTTTTGTATAAAAAAAAAAAATCTCCCTATCAGCAAGGACTGAAGGACTTTGTCAATGGGGAATCAGTCTGAACATGAGCCAAGCCCCTGCCTTTCCATTCCTAACTAAAGGGAAACTAAATTTCCCTTCCTCCCAACTGCTTAACTTTCAAGCTATTTCAACTTTCAAGGCACTGGAGACCTTTTCTTGTGGGACTAAATCCTAAACAGCTTTGAGAGAGGTTCAAACCACATCCTTGGATAAGGAGCTAAGCTCTGGACCCTCTCCCAAATTTGCTGGCTGGCTCATAATTGCATAACGGGCAAATCAAACCAACTGGGACAGCTCAATGAGGAGCACCATAAAAGGCAACAAATTAATCCTGTTCCAGAGCTGAACTCCAAGTCTAAGGCATTTGGATATGGAACTCTGCAGGATACTCTAACCCCTGGGGAATGCCATGCAACAGGACACTGTTTTAGTTTGAAACCTCCTCTTTCCAAGTGGTTTAAGTCACATATTATTTCTTTCAATGTCACCAGTATTCTAGTATTTTACATTAAAAAAAACATGCCTTTTCCCCCTGCTCTCCATGGCACTCTGCAATTCCCAAAACTACTCCAATTAGCCTAGAAGCACTGTGTAATCCAGTTGTTCTCAACCTTTTTCAACTCAAGGCACCCCTCAACAGAATTATGGCATCCCATGGACAATGCCAGCTCTTCATTTTCACTCATTTTTTGACCACAGAAAAATAATAAGGCAATTCTTCTGTTGCAAAGAATTCAGAAAGAACACAACAGGGAAAAATGTTTTTAACATTATGGATTCCTATTTCAAATCTCTAGGTTTATCTTATGAATCACATTTGCACACCTAACATTGATAACATTGGCTGGCACCCTGCAGTCCACCAAGAAAGGATCTCAAGGCGCTACAGAGTGCTGGTTAAGAATCACTGGTGTACCCTGAGAGTGTCCCACTCTCCCCAACCTCACATTTCTAACCACTTGGCCAGCTAGGGACCTGTGATCACTGATCAGTAACACGTAAGCCAGGGGTAGGCAATTATATCGGGCAGAGGGCTGCTTTCATAGACATCAGGGCTGGAAGGGACCTCGAGAGATCATCAAAAGCTTACTGAGCTTTGGCAAGCCATTGAGGGCTGCATGACAGGCAGCCAGGGGCAGATATATATTAATTTTCTACATTTTTAGGGACCCTGCGGACCAGATGGAATGGCCTGGCAGGCCGCATTTTGCCCACCCCTGATGTAAGCCTAGTATGGGAGATCTGGGCTGCTGCTGCAAGTTTTCAAGCACGGACCATGTGAAAGACAAAAAGCCACATTTACAAAAGGGGTGAAGAAATTGGCAATGAAAACCATGTGGACACGTACATGCTCCCAGATACATATGCTAGCAGAAGCCTGATTAAACTTTTGCTTGTAAACAATTCACCTGCATACACAGATACATGATCTGCTCAGATTTCACAGGTACAGCTCAGGCACCTGGCTTTGAAAAGGTGCCTCTTAAATTTAATCCAGTTTTGGAGAGTATGTCCAAGTTCTTCCACTTCCATTAAATCTAATCTTACATGTGCGCGCGCGCGCACGCGCACACACACACACACACACACACACACACACACACACACCTTGGGCACTTCACAGCTGAGTACTCCATTGATCAGCTCTTGCTTTTTTCTGAAAATCTACAGAAAGTCTTAGTTTGATCCCATTGTTTCAGAGGACAGAAAAATTATTTTCTGCCCACCTCTAATCTGACCCCATAGTAATGATCATTCTCTTCCCAGAAACCAATAACACATTATGCTCAGTCACCATTTTTCATCCACATTTCTGGTACATACTGCAATTTTAAAAATATTATATATACAGCTATCAAGAGCTGGGAGAGAGTGAGATCACTACAAAACTGAAGGGAATGTTTTTTGGGTACAATCTTTTTCTGGGAATTCCATCAGCTACAGCCTAATTAAGGATGCACATATCCCATCCTTTAACACACAGTTGCCGGCTTCGCCTCACCACAGAATGCCCTTACCATCCAGGAACACCAACCACTTAACTTCTACCTCTCTCTGTGCCCAGAGGCAAAAATATTATCTAACAGCCACTATTCCAGGATGAGTCAGACCTAATGTGTTTTACCCACATACAGGCAGACCAGAACTCTCTACACATCAGTACTTTTTTAATGGAACAAAGATACCACAGCATAAGGCAAGGACAGAATGGGCAGATACACTGGGTGAGAGTTAAGGTTAGTTATGGGCTTATAACAACAGATTTTCCACATTGAAATATGCCTTTAAGATGGTCTTGTAATAATGTTATATTCACTTAAGGGTTTGGCTCTTACAAGGTTTTCTAAATTAGGTAACATCATGGAACTATACATGCAGAGACAGTGTATTTTAGGAGAGTATATACAATCTGTCTCTTTAATGGCAAGGAGTCTGGTTATGGGCAGTGAGGCAGAGCTGCTCATTAGGGGTCAGGCTCCATGGTGTGTGGGCTGACATGATTAGAAATTGCAGAGCTGACTCAGCTTTATTTTTGCTTTGCTGTGTATCATTATGGAGATGGTGTGGTCTTGGACGCATATGGAAAATTTTCGAAGTTAATTAAAAAAACATGGGGCTGGCTTGGGAGCAGCACAACAAACTGGAAAAGGAACTTAAGCAGAGCCCTCCTGGACCTAAAAGGGTGAGGAGCTGGAGGCACACAGGAGGAGAACCTAGTCAGAGAGCAGCCACCTGTTACAAGTACCATTGTGCCCTTTAAAGCTGCTTGCACAACATCCCAACCCCTGTGTCAACTCCATGCCACAAACAGGGAACCTGTAGTTCCCACACCAAAGGGGACTGCCCAAGAGGAAGGCTAAACCCTGAATACTGGCCCCATTTGGTAGGTGCCAGAAAAGTCAAGTGATGGGCCTTATCTATACAGGAGCTTGTATAAAGAATAATTTCTGAAGAAGACAACCTCATCCTTGTTCTGGCCACAGGAGACGACCTGGTGACCAACTTAAACATAGAAAGCAGCCTGGGCAATAGCAACCATGAAACCATTATGTTCACTGTCTGTTGCAAGGCAGACAAATTAAATAGTAGGCTCGACATTTTGGACTTCAATAATGCAAATTTCAACAAGCTCAGGTCACTAGTAAGGAAAGCACTGCAAGACCAGGGACTGAAGGTGAAAGGAGTACATGAAGGGTGGTCATTTCTTAAGAACATGATCCTTGGAGCACAAAGGAAGCCCATTCCCACAAAGAGGAAAGGTAGCAAAAGGGTTGGAAAGCCCTCTTGGCTAAACAGAGAAATCATGGTCTTCTTAAGAAAAAAGAAAGAGATGTCCAGACAATGGAAGCATGGGACAGGCCCCAAGAAGGACTATACAACAATGGCTCGCACTTGTAGGGATCAGATTAGAAAAGCTAAGGTGGCGACTGAACTAAAATTAGCAACAGGAATCAAGGACAACAAAAAGTCCTTCTATATAGGAAACAGGAAGAAAACAAATGGGAGGATGGGGGCACTGCTCAACAACTCAGGACAGCATGTTACCAGCACTCAGGAGAAAACTGAACTCCTGAATGACTACTTTGCTCCGGTCTTTCACCAGACCAAAAAGAAAATCACGCCAGATAAAATACAGAATGAGCAGGGTAGAAATAACCCCCTTCCTACTATTGCCATAGAACTGGTACGTGATCAATTAAAAAAATTAGACATTGTAAGTCAGCAGCACTGAATGAACTTCACCCGAGGGTGGTGAAGTACTGGCCAAAGTCATCGCAGAACCCCTAGCAAAGCTCTTCCAAAACTTGTGGTGCTCTGGAGGGGTCCCTGAGGACTGGAAGAGGGCCAATGTTGTGCCCATCTTCAAGAAGGGGAGAAGGGAGGACCCGGGTAACTATAGGCCAAATAGCCTAACTTCTATCCCAGGGAAAATCTGGAAAAATTCATTAAGTAGTTTATGTGCGATAGGCTTGCAGAAGGTAGGATTCTGAACAACAACCAGCATGGCTTCATTCCATGTAGGTCTTGTCTTACCAAACTCATCTCCTTTTATGATCAGGTAACTCACCACCTGGATAAGAGAGAGGAGGTTGACACTGTATACCTTGACTTCCAAAAAGCTTTTGATCTGGTATCCCATTATGTTCTCATGAGAAAATTGGAGGATTGTGGGCTTTAGTGCAAGATAGGTGGGTAGGAAATTGGCTGTGGGGTTGGACCCACAGAGTTCTAATGAACTGATCTGTGTCATCTCGGTGAGAAGTGGCCTCAGGGGTTGTTGCTTTGTCCAGTACTATTCAACATCTTCATCAATGATTTGGATGTGCGGGTGAAGAGCTCACTGGCCAAATTCACAGAAGACACGGAGTTATGGGGAAGCGTGGTCACACCTGAAGATAGGCTGCAGATACAGGTGGACCTAGACAGGCTGGCATGTTGGGTGGATTGGAACCAGATGAAGTTCAACATCAAGAAGTGTAAGATGCTCCACCTGGGGATGAACAATCCCCTGCACACCTACACACTTGGCAACACCAATCTGACCAGCACTACGAATGAAAGGGACCTGGGGGTAATAATAGGCCACAATACAAATGTGAGCTGCCAGAACAATACTGTAGCCTGCAGGGCTAATAATAACCTGGCATGCATGAATCAATGCATCTCCAGCAAAATCAAGGAAGTGATTCCTCCACTCTACTCGGCATTGGTGAGACCTCAGCTGGAGTACTGCATCCAATTCTGGGCGCCACACTTTAACAAAACTTGAGACAGTCCAGAGGTAGTAAAGCTTGAGAAAGTCCAGCGAAAGGCCACCCATATGATCAAAGACTTACACGGTAAGCCATACGAGAAAAGGCTGAGGGACCTGGGACTCTTCAGCCTGACAAAGAGAAGGCTGAGAGGGGACTTGGTAGCAGCTTACTGCTACTACACGGGCACACATCAAGGGCTCAGTGAACAACTGTTCACCAGGGCACCCTTGGGTAAAACTAGGAGTAATGGTCACAAACCCCTTAAAGACCATTTCAGGCTCAACATTAGAAAAAACTTCTTCATAGCTAGAGTGTCCAGACTGTGGAATAAGCTCCCTCCAGAGGTGGTGCAATCACCTACCCTGGAAATCTTCAAGAGGAAACTAGACAGTTACCTTGCTGGGGTCGTCTGACTCAAGCTGTCTTTACTGCTTGGTGCAGGGGCCTGGACCCGATGATCTTCCAAGGTCCCTTCCAGCCCTGCAATCTATGAATCCTGCTTCCTGCTCTCTATAGTGTGGATGACAGTCCCCTCCTGGTACCCTATAGACATCCCACCTTGAGTTCTAATCACAGTAAATGAGAGAATACAGATATGGGAAGTCTGACCTCTAAAAAGGGAATGCCAATTACCAACTAGCAGAAGTCCACTCCAGTGTCCAGACACCAGTGAAGAGACGCACCTAAAACTCTGGACCGTACTCCACTGGTCAGGTTCTTCCCTGAAGGTCAAGTTCTTCTCCCACAGGTTCTTCTCTACACTTGATTCAGGAAGGACATACATCTCAGACACAGCCAGAGTGACTCTTTAGCTTACACAGTAAGAGATTATAGGGGATTTTTAGGCCCAGTGGTTGCAGGTTCAACCCCCGCATACAGTCATGCTAGCAACATCACAAGGACACGAGTAGTTTCTGTATTACTCAACAGTCAAGACACCCACACAAACTGTTCCACACTGTTTGCTAGGGTGGAAAGCGAGCAAACCACTCCTATACTGAGATCTACCATGGCCAAACAAATATCTGACCCACTAGACCATCAGCTAGTAGTGGATGTGCCTCATTATTGGAGGATAACTAAAACTGCTGCAAAAGCAGCAAGACTCCAAAGCAGAGGAAACAACTAATACAAGTCTGTCAGAGTCCCTGAACCAGGTAGACATCATGGGTAAGGAACTGGCTTGGACATAACAAATCCTTGACTCACTCCTCGATGCATTCTGAGGCTCCAAAGAGTCTGCTTAATTGTCATTCATGTTCAGCTCTCTAATGCCTGACTCTGCCCTACAGAAAGGGCAGCAACACCAAGCTCTCTGCAATGTTGCCAAAACACACCCAAGGGAGCACCAGAAATCTCAACTTATTTCTCTTCCCATGTGGCTCCCAGCCACATTTCCTGCAGATTCTACAGGCCAATTATTCTGAATAAAGCACAGGTCAGAGACAGATCTAAGCTAAGAAGCACAGATCCAGATCTGAACTGCCCGAGAGCTCAGATCCAAGGCTCTTCTATTGGGAAGAATCATTGAAACATCTGTGGTTACTGACAGTCACTCTCTTATTTAACTCCTCAGGCATTAAGGGCAACCTGCTTCCACTCAAATATCACAGCCCTGCACAGTGAGTGACAGTACTCTGGTTACAGCAGCAGCTCTGCATGGGACGGGATTTTGAATTCTGTTTTACCTTTCAGCACCTACTTGTTTGATTTAGGTGGTGAAATAAGCCTGCCTAACCCCCGTTCTTTTGCTCGCACACAGCACGCACAGGAACCTGAGACTTCATGGCTACAGCCAACCCTTCTGCATTCAATGCATGGAGGCTGAGAGCATTTTCTGGCAAAGCCAACAATTCAGCAGGTTTGCCTTCCTCTCTCTCTTGAGAGATGAACCCAGCACTCTTAGCTCTCCTGCTTTCAGACAAATGGCGCCTTTCAGAAGGCTGCAGGCTCCCATCTGCTAGGCCATGCCTGGGAAAGCTCAGCCAACTGAAAGCACTTGCATGATATTAACATCATTGTTACTTTTCTTTCAGCTTTGGAACAAACACAGGGCACAGCTGTAAAATCAGGAAGCTCCTCTCTTCAACAAACTTCAGCCTACAGAGTTCAGCAGAGCTCTCAACGGCTATTTGAGTCAGCCTGGTTCACTGCCCCAGCTTCAAGTGTCCTTGCCCTGCACAGGTTGTTGGCCTGTTGCAGTTACAAAAGGGGATTACTTTACATCCTAGTTTCCGTAGTGGATATGAAGAACAGGTGGTACGGACAAACAGCTGAAGCACTGCTAGTGACACCAAAGGTATAATTTCATCTTCGGAGGCACAGAAAGAAACTGCTTGGCATAGAACTATGTCACACTGCAATCATTGTATCCCCACTTGCAATGGCCTGGCTGCTGTGTGATGAGCTCTTCTACTCACCATGGGCAGAATGCCACACTCCAGAAATACGATGACTTTTGCCCCTTGTTAGAATCACTAGAAGGAAGCGAATAATGCACTGCTCATTAAGCGCTTGGATAGCCTGGGATAGAATGCGCTGCAGGGACACTAAGTGCTTTTGTCAGAGGCCCACTTATTCCAGATGCACACAAGAACCAACCACTTGCTGGCATAAAAAAAATTATGCTATCTGAAAATCTGGCTGATGGGGCAGAAGGAGAATGATTCCCAAACTAAACCTAAGGCTACTGACTGGATTCTTCCACTCCATGGCTAGGGACAGACATTCAAAAAGCCTGAGTCTGAATTGATTCAATCTTTGCAGGTTATTCTAACCTGGCTAGGCTGACCCAGGTTGTAACCACACACACGTCCCCTCTGGATTGAGGAAATTCAGGCATATGCCTGCAGTGGCTCAGGCTAGAAGCCAGGAGGCACTAGAGTGGCCCTCCCTTCCCTTCTACAGTGCTAAGCTGAGGGGGACAGTGCTTAAGCTGAAGCCCCGGCAGGACGTTCTGATTAGGGAGGGGTTCCCCGCACCTTGTTGATAACAGAACACTTATCTAGAGATGCACCAATACATCGGTCCGATATTGGATCGGTACCAATATAAAAAAAATTGGCTGTATCAAAAACCGGCCTGAAGTAGCTGATAATTTGGCCAATAAGTGCCTGTGCATGCCTCCCACGCACTGGGAAGAGCCGGGCCTGTGCCAGGTGGGTGATGGCGGCACTGGAAGCGGGGCTATGGCAAAATTTGGGGTGGCCGCAACCCCCTCCCAGTGCCGCTGCCACCCACCCTGACCCCAGCCCCAGTGAGAAGAACCCAGCGTAGCCCCAGCTCCAGCCTACATCTGCAGCCCGCTTGCCCCACCCCACCCCATGCAGATCCAGTGGCACACATCCCACCCCTATTCCCTTCTGGGGTGCACGCAGCAGCAGGAGCCACACACACCCCCAACAAGCTGTGGCTCTGTTCCATACCCCCCACACCCCAGCTGGGCAGCCCTCCCTCACTGCAGGGGGCATTGATCTGTCCCACCACCTCCCCTCCCCCTCCATTACAACACTTACAAGCTGTTGTATCAGAAATCGGATCGGTATCAGCCAATATGCCTCCTTACATATCAGTTTTCAGTATCAGCCCCCAAAATCTCTATCAGTGCACCCCTACATTTATCAGATCTGTTATCAGCATTTAGCACTCCATCAGAAAAAAGTCTCTCTCATTAATTCAAGCTCTGCTTAAACAGCTTTTTCCAAGGAAGGGAGGGACATTACCAGCTGACCTGTTGATTAGCTCCAAAAAGCCCTAAGCGTACACTGTCCTTTCTGCCGTTATTCTGTCTGCTTTACACAGACACCTCTCAGCATTAGCTAGCATACCACATGATGACAACAGTCCGTGTTGTGGGAGAGAGGAAGGAGGGGGATCCCTGCTTGAGTAGTGAGGAGTGAGGGTGGGGATGGGGCAGAGGGAAGCCAGGAAGAAGCTACTGTGCCTAAAAGTTTCTGCCAGAGCTCCAGCAGGGGAGCAGAGGGGAGGGACCAGCCCAGCTCTCTAAAGCAGAGAGCCCAGCCAGGCCCAGACAGCATGCCAGGATGCTGGGGGATTCTGGTTTAACTTAAAGCAGGAAGGGTCTGGGACAGACATTGCATAAATCGGTTTGACCCAAATCAGTTAAGTCTGGTACCACATTCAACCAGATTCATCTCAAAACAGTTTCAGCCATTTTCAAACTGGTTTATGTGCTGGATGTCTGTTCTGTTATAGGTTTAAACCAGTTTCTGATCACTTAAACCAGTTTATGTGTAGTGTCTGTCCCTAGCCCATAGCTTCAGAGTACTTCCCTGGAAGGAAACTAAAAACCACAAGCTTCAACCTACTACTTTTTTCATGTGTTTAGGGAGGGGATGTTCTGGAAACAGAATTCAGTTTTGACTATAATCTAAGACACTTGCTTTCTGCCAGGGACTTATCACTAACCAGTTCATTAAGAAGACTATACCTTCTTTATTCACCTCCCCACCCTTTTTAGGACTGTGTAATATTTAGGACTTGGTTTAGAAAGAACAACTGAAAACAAAACAAAGCATGTCTTTGTTTAATATTCCATTGGCAGCTGTACAATCTCATCTGATCACATCAGCTATGCAGGGATGTGCCTTGACAGAATGTGGCTAGGAGATGATCTGGAGTGTAGCAGGTGGGGAAAGGCATGTGATGCTATTGGTTTAAGAAAGCAATGAAACTGCTGTCCCAGCAATTCTCATTCCTGACCCTCTCCTCCATGCCACCTTCTCTAACACCCTACATTAACTGCTCAGGGAGAGGCAGTTCTGAATAAAGGCCAAATATTGCACCTGTCCCAAAATCTCAGACTTATAACAAGGTTATTTAGTGACTCAAAGTGCTGGAGCTGTCACACCAGGCCTTGATATCTCACTAATGTGAACAGACACAAAAATGAATGTACATTGAACTTAGAAACCTCATCTCCTCCCAGTTCACTCCAGAAATCTGAACCAGATCTTCCTTGATGAACTGAACAGGGAAGAATCATTGAAGCTACCTATCTCCAGCCCAACTACATTTCAAAGGCACACTGCACCAACGGAAGCCAATTCTTTCTGCTGCTTAGCCAGAGAGGCTGCAAACTAATCAAATAAAGATGTAAAGGCCCCTGAATGTTGGAGCATAACCATTACAGCTTCTCTTTGAAATTTGCCTGCTGGGAGTTTTAATTTATTCAGGAAGTCTAGTGGGGCTCATCTGATCTTAGTGAACTCCAGCAAAACGTTCTCTGCAGGTGCCTCATGGGACTGGGACCCTGTGCTGATTTCTGCTCATTTTTGGTGCTGTCCTCTTATCTGTAAGCTGTTTAGGTCAGGAGGAGTCCCCTGTGATTTCTGTTTCTGTAGAAAGAAAGCAACATAGCCCTGCTCCATCCAGAACCTTTAAGAGAAAAGGGAAAGAAATCCACGCCAAAGTAAAGAAAGAGAAATAACAGAGAGAGAATGGCGCATGCCCAGCAGCTTGAGGAAGGAATGTCATAGGCTCTGAGAGAAAGAGGTTCTTGTGTTTCTCTGTGGTTAAAAAAAACCCAACTTCTAAGACCTGTGCAGAGCAGCACATTCCATGGGATGATGTGTGGTTCTGTGAGTTCCAAAGAAGAGAGAGCCCAAGCAACAGAAAGGGCTGAGCAAAGCTAAAAGGGGTTGAATAAAACAATTTGGCAGTGGGGGTGGGAGGGAGAGGAATGAGTAGGAGGCAAATCCAAGGAACACAGAAGGCATTTGGAACAGAAAAGGATAACACTCCCCTAGAGTACTCCTTGTAACTCAGCACCCATTTGGGCTCCCTACTTAGCAGTTTCCAGCCCAGAGACCTCATATTCTCCCTCTTCATCTATTCAAGGAAGATCCAGCTGAAAAAGTGTGTTTAGATGTGCATGGAAAAAGGCCCCAACATCCCCCACTGGGCACAGCTGGGGCTGTTCCTATTCTGTGCTGTCATGTGGGGCTGATGGGACACAGATGGAAACAGTACAGTTAGTTTATTGTTTCACAGACTGAGAACCTGAAAACAAGGGAGTCCTTTCCTCCCACACACCCTTAGCTGGTTTTATAGAATCTCCACAGCTTCTGGTCCACTAGATCTCCTCCCCTTCATTAATCGCTGTGGTATTTCACTTGCTAATACCTATCCCATCTAGTAACTTAATAGGAACCATTTCTCACTTATGCCATTTATTCGTTGTTGTGAGAACACATGACAAGGAGGCAGAACTCCTGGGTTTTGTTTCCAGCTCTGCCAGTGGGTGACCTTGGGCAAGTCACTTCATTTCTTGTGCCTCCAAAGGGATACAGCAAAAATAAGATAGGTAGGCACAAGGAAGCATAAGGAATGAGATGAGAGGTCTGGAAAGACTGATGTGAGAGGATTTAATGAAATAGCTTTTACTTCTTATGGGAAAAAGAATATGATAGGGAGATATGTATTCACTATATCAGGCATTATTTTGTATCTCAGATGTTTCCATTAGCCTTTTGTTATATTACAAGAATAAGGACGAAGAGGCACACAGTATTAAAAGGGAATAGTCCCTTTATGCTACACTTAATTAGCCGTATGGAACTGTCTGCCACAAACTCTAGTTCAGGTGAACAGTTTAGCAGGATTCTGGAAAGCATTGGATGTGTATATGAATGATAAAAATTCACAGCTACACCCGTGAGGATTACAAATGAATCAAGGATCTCAGCTTCATGGCTTAAGATGGAAAACAACTGGGTACCTGGAGTCCAAAAAGAAATTTCCTCTACAGTTTGTCAGTGTCAGGTTATCTTTTACAGGGGCACACTCACTGGATGACATAACACCATTCTCTGAAGCAGTGGATACTCGCCACTGCCAGGATCAAGATACCAGGCTAGATAGAAAGTACTGTAGAACTTAAGTGCAGTAGAATTGCTGTTGCAGGCCAGTGGAGCACAATCTTTTTGGCCTACGGGCCAGATGGGCAGTCCCCAATCCCTCCGCAGGTAGGATCCGGCAAGACCCCATCCAGCTGCCGGAGCGGAAGAGGGACAGCCCAGCTCCAATCTAGCTCCATGGTGGAAGTAGGCTTGGGCCAGCCCCAACCCGGACCTGCGGGGGGGGAGCGGCGGTCCACAACCTGGTCCCAATCTGGTTGTGGCCCAGCTCTGCCCTGCCCCACAAGCCTTGGGATTTTGGCAGTGGAAAGGGGTGCCAGTAGTCACTGCTCCCCTGCCACCAAATTTCCCAACCTATGGGGTGCTCTGCAGGTCTTATTCCAAGGCTCCACAAGCCTCATTTGGCCACAGGCTGGAGGTTGAGTTCCCCATTCTACATCGTGCTGCTCCCAGCTTGTCCCTACTTCTGGACACATTTCAGGGTGATGAACTGGTATAGGAGCACGACCAACCACTGCTGCCAGCTAAGGCAGTTATCCTTGGGTAAGTGGCAAAAAAATAGTATTTCTGGAGCGCTCTCTGCATCCCACAGATTCATCATATCCTGACCTGACCTTTTCATCAAGCGTGCAACCACAGACACAGTCTCACACTGCAATGGTGCTCCCAGAGGGGCACACCCCCCATCAGGAGAAAGACTACTCATAAAGGCATTTAAGAACTAAGCCAGAGAGTTCTCTCAGGTTGTGCACATGGAAAGGACACCTCAGGACACCCCTATTTGCCTCTGTCTGCAGGGAAGCTGGGAGTGCCCCATCTGCAGCACCATGCCCTGTCCCCATGGAAGGCTTTCCAAGTCTCCACATGAGTGGCAGGAGATGCACAATGATCATTCTCTCCTCTGGAAACTGGAGAGGAATCTTCACAGAAGGTTACTTTTCCTATGATACTGTCTGCCCTGTGGAACCTGGCTCTACAGAGAAGCAATTCCTTCAACAGCATGCCCAAGTCTCCAGTTAATCCCTGGGGAGCCACTAGGTCTCAGGTCCCAGGCATCTGCTAGTTCACCCTTTGAAGGAACTTTCCTCCACTGAAGTATTTCCGGTCAGTAAAAGGCTTGGATCTTCTGGATTAGCCATTCCTCTACAGCTTAAATGGAATACTGTCTCCAGATCAAGCACACAAATGACAAGGTCACAAAAGCCACCATCTCTGCTTGTCCTCTCCACACCCGGACCCAGCAGAGACCAGAGATTGAGCTGCCAGTAGGGCTTGCAGAGCCTGTGGCCACAGTGCACTTGTATCTTGTCAGAGGTCTCTCATGCATGCTTGCAGGATGGTATGACACTGCTGCTACACATGCCATGCTGGGCTTGTGTATAGATAAAGGCTTCTTCTGCCTGACAGGATGTCACTCTCAAGGACTTAGCTGCAATTTTTGGCATTTATACTAGGAGTGCACTGATGGAGATTTTTGGGGCTGATAACGATTGCCGATTTTTAAGTAGGCATATCAGCCGATGCCAATCTGATTTCCGATACGCAGCCCAGCAGCTTGAAGAGCAGCGTCCAGCTAATAAGTCTGCTGTGGTGGAAGGAGAGAGCGAAGGGAAGGGATGTGGGGGGGGGAAGATTGAGTCCCCAGTGGTGAGGGCGGGAGTGAGGCTGGGACAGAGGCCAGGGCAGGCGCCACATAGCCAGGGCAGGACAGGTTGCGGGATGGAGCCACAGGTCATCCAGGGGGCACAGGGGCGGGAAGGGGTGACTCCCACCACTGCATGCACCTTGAGTGGGCACGGAGGGCAGGTGCCCCCAGATCTGTGTGGGGCAGGGCTGGCTGCCACTGCAGGCTGGGGCCAGAGCAGTGCCAGGCTCTTCCCGGCAGGGAGTGAGGCTGGGCTGAGCTCAGGGTGGGCGGCAGTGGCACTGAGAGTGGGGCTACAGGTGGGCTGCATCCATCCCAAAATTCGCCGTAGCCCTAACACCCCCTCCCAGCGCCACCACCCACTCCACCTTGAGCACAGCCCAGCTCAGTCCCCCCGCCGGGAAGAGCCCAGTGCAGCCTCGGTCCCAGCCCGTCCTGCCCTGCACAGATCTGAGGGCACACCACCCCCTCCTCCCCATCCCTGGCCCAGAGTGTGCCAATGGCAGAAGCCACCACCCTCCCCCAAGGCTCCATCCTGTGCCAATTTCGGATACAATCGATTATCTTTATATCAGTGCTAATCTGATATTGGACCAGTGTATTGGTGCACCTCTAATTTATACCCAATTTGGATTCTATTTCCACCTGTGGCAGAATGAGACTGCCCAAGTATGCACATGCCTATCAAAAGTTCTGGCCCCAGATTCTTCCCACAGTGGGCAGGATTTTGGCCAAAGATTTTGTCCAAATAAGTTTAAGTCAAAGTGCAGCACAGTCATCATAGAAAGGGACCAGAGCCTAGGCCCCTGCCCTTCCAGGACAGCAGTTAATCTCAGGTTATGGACAAATGTACCTTGAACTGCTTTAAAAGTGCGGGGAAGCTACTCAGGAATGTGCAGCAGCTGTTACAGTCTGCTATCTCTGCATCAGCCTGAAGCCATACAGGTGAACTAAACTGCCCCAAACAAAACAGGATTAAAACTGGAGCCATCTTCCTACACTTGTATCACTACAGAATCAGGCTTATGCTTCAGGATGATGCACAGGAGGGATGGAAAGAACTCCAGGCAAAGCTTGGGCCCCACAACTTCTTGGTTACAGAAGTGATTATCAACATTTTTTGTGCCAGGACCCATTTGTAAACATCGATAGCCAGTCCCAACCCAGTGCCCCTCATTACCAACCTGCTGCCTCCAGCCCCCAGCCCCCAGTGTGTGGGGCAGGGGGTATATGTATGGGATGAGGGACCCCAAGCAGGTCTTTGCAGGCTGGAACTCTGATAGCCCGCAAGGGAAAAACCACAGTCTCCCATGTTTTTCATTTTTAAAGTTTCCTGATCCATTTTTAAAGTTTGTTCACGACCCTTTCAAATATTCTTGCAACACACTTTTGGGTCATGACCCATGAGTTGAGAAACACTGGCTTAGAGCATTTTCTGTGAAATGGGAGATACAGGTTCAAATCCCCTCTCTATGAAGGAGTCTTAGAACCCAGGTCTGCCACTCCCTGAGCAAGTACCAAACTACGGGGCTAAAAGGTGAGAGGATGGCTACCACCACCTCCAACACATTTTCTGCAACTGACGTTTTGGGACTCATCCAACATCATGCACGCACCCAGGTAAGTCTATTCCATCCAGGAGCCTATGTGTACATAGTACAGCCTTCTAGATACTCAGAAAGGAAAGAGAGGCTGAGAGTAGCTACAAAGCAGAAGGAGAAGCCAAAGTGTGCATATATTGCAGTTAGCCGATTATGTCAGTGCCACTTCAGTTCATAAAGGTGAAAAAGGGGTTGTGCTAGTTCACTGCTTCATAGTTTCATAGTTTCATAGTAGCTAGAGTCGGAAGGGACCTAGGTAGATCATCTAGTCCGACCCCCTGCCTTAGCAGGAAAGAGCACCGGGGTCAGATGACCCCGGCAAGGTGCTCATCTAACTTCCTTTTAAAAATCTTCACTGCTCAATAATTCTGGTTTGCTCAGGAGGAGGTAGGGACTCACTCACTCCTTTTCATGCAGGGCAGACCGATTACTGGAAAGCACAGACATCAAATACCAAATGATCTCAGCTCTTCCACCGCACTGCCTGGATAACTCACGTTTCCAGCTGATACAATATTATTGACCTATTCCAGCTCCCACAGAATATACAAAATCCCTCACTTGTGTACCAGTCACACCACATTTGACATAAGTCTCTCTCCACTAAGTGCAAGGTTACAATTCCTGCTGCCCAGCATTTCAGTTCAGTGGCTCCAGGATACCTCAAAAGCCATATTGGTCGATACCGATCCAATTGCCAATATGCAGGTCTGGCTGGTAAGTCTGTTGTGGGGGAGGGGGAAGGAAAGGGATAAAGCAGGGCAGATCGAGGCCGCTGTGGTAAGGGAGGGAATTGGGCTGGTGCTGCATAGTCAGGGCAGGGCATAGGATGGAGCTGTGAGCAGCTCGTCCAGGGTGTGCACGGAGAAAGACTGGCTCCTGCCGCTGCACACACCTACAGAGGGGGCTACAAAGGAGGCTGCAGCCACTCCAAAATTCATCATGGCCCCTCCCAGACCCCGCGTTTTGGGGGGCCCTACAGAGCCTGGCAGAATGGCACTGATATCAGCCCTCACAGGCTGATTTGCCTCAGGCCCTGCACCCTGCTTGGGTTGTCTCTGGCTATAACCTACAAATTTGCCACATTATCTGAAGTGTCCCCTGTAGATTGTGGGTCAGATTCCATCCCCTACAACACCTTTACACTGTTCCCTTGGTGTAGGGGCCTGTTCTTCCTATCTTTGGCAACTGCTAGCATGAGGGCCTGCCAGTGTGGGATGGGGCAGGAGCAAGAGTGGCTAGCCTGCTCTGTACTCCAACTGTTCTGACACTAACCTGGTGTGTTTGTTTTTTAAAGTAGCAACAGATCTTAAAAGTCTATCTCTGGATGTGGACAAACTGCTTTAGGGGAGCTGCTGCTCGGGAAGGTGGATCCATTGTTTTGATGGCATGTCTACATGATCCTGTAATGATACAAGTTAGATAAACTGCCTTACTCTGATCCTGAACAAAACAGGGTTCAGGCTGTAGTAGTCTTGCTATATTTATATCGCTACAGATGGATTGGCTGCATCATATCAGTTTGCATCACTAACCACATAATTGGTACATCTGTCCATGCCCTTTCAAGCAATGCTTGGAATAGGGAGCTGACAGGCACACACAGGGCACTTTGTTTTCACTTGTGAATTGGTTCAAATCTCACCAGGTCACACACAAAAATGAGTCTAGTGGTCTCAGAAAGTCTCACCCTGACTGTGACTCCCTCTGTGACCTTGGGATAGTTATTCTCTTCTCTACTTCAGTTCATCTCAGAGCAAAAGGGGAATAACCTTCTGACCCTACCTCTCAGTGCTCTTGGGAGGGTCTGTTATTTCACGTCTGTGAAGCACTTGAAGACAAAAATCAATATCATCATTTCCAGATGTTCATCTCAAGCAAAAAGAACATACACAGAGTGGGCAGAGTAGGACAGAGTCCTGTACTGAAATCCCAGGGGCTGTGGCAGGTCAGGCCTGGGTAGTGGGGGTGTGCCAAAGCTAGAAGACAAGGGGAACTACTGGTGTGGCTTGCACTGAAGACAACAGTAAAACCAAAAGGCAGCCACAACTGCAACTTCAGCAGATTAAGGTGATAAAATCAGCATGGTAAAATCAGATCAAGAAGATAAATATCCCAAGACTTGAGGTGAACAAGGTGATATACAGTTAGACCTGAAATATTGCAGTTGACACAAAATGCAACCCTAAGCAGCTTGCATTCCCACTACTATCTGCAAGGAAGAGGACAAAACTGTAACTAAGGATTTTACTGATAGTGGATAAACAGAATAAGCAATTCTCTCTATCTGTCTGGGAAGAAGTCAGCAGTTAGTTCCACTCTCAGGATAACTTGTATATGATCCTTTTTAATTAAAAACAGTATGTAAATATAAATAAATTAGGTCCTCAGGCTCCAGACAAAATACCCTAGAGATGTTGAAAAGACTGGATACCCTGGCTACTTCAATATTGTAGCACATTTGGCATGTAAAATCCCTTACTGTTCAGACTGCATCTCAGTAGCCTACCCCAGCAGGATGCCTCAGCACAGGGCCCTGTGGCTTTGGCAGAGACATCAAAACCCCTGGTGTGCTCTGGATGGAAAGGTGGGTGGGTGGGGCTTCCTTTCTATCAAGCATCTCAGGGTGGATGCTTTGTTTGTCACTGCCAACCACTTAACCGTTCTGCCTTTGTAACTGATCTTGCAAGGACCAAATGAGACCTACATGCCCTGCAGTCTGCACAGTACCGTTCCTTTCCACCGGAAGCTGGTGTGTGTGGGGGGAAGCTACTTTGTCTTTCTTTTGTGCAGAAATACAAGTTAATAGAAAATGCCCTTTGGTTATAGTGGCAAAGTTACTGCATGTCCAACAACACCTGAGGATAGGAAACAAGGATCCACAGAAAGAACATACACAGTCTCATTGAAGCATTTGTCACACTGAAACACAAATCTGCTCTTGTGCTTACCCTCAAGGACAACCTCCTTGCCAGTCTTTTTCAGTGCTTGCACAGCCTCATCATGCGTCGCCTCAGAAAGATCGGTCCCATTGACAGAGAGGATAGCATCTCCCACATACAGCGCCTCAGTCTGATCTGCAGCCAGCCCCTTAAAAATCTTGGAAATCAAAATGGGCATTTTATTCTCACGGCCACCTTAAAGCAAAGAGAAAAGAAAGAAAGCAATTACAGGTCAATTTACTTATAAAATTGCATGCAGTGGTGTGGCAAATTCTACTCCAATACCAATCGGGCTAGATAAATCTAGACCTTTGTACAGAAAGGTGGCCAAACTGTGGTTTGCAAGCCACGTACAGCTTTCAGGTAGTTTAAATGCACCTCCCAAAAAAAGTTGTGTAACAATTAATTGTTACCTGAGGTGGTGCACTGGACACCTGATAACTGACTGACTCCATGTCTGAATGAACCTCTTGAAAGTTGTGTGTCTAAAGGCTCTTGATCAGGCTAAGTTTTGGCTTGCAGTTTGAAAGGTAAGAAGGCTGGCCACCCCTACTATACACCAAGACTTAGCTCATCTTTCCCAATAGTGAATATTTCTGTCAATTTTTAAGGGACTGTAACAGGGAACCCTAGCCCTGTTACCAGAAGGCAGGTCAGCCCCTTTAAGATCAGAACTTTCTGGACACAGCGTGCTGGTAAGGTGGGGGTTAAAAGCTGAGCCAGACCAGTTAGTCAGGTGACCGGAAGGGGGCAAGCCAGAACTATAACAAATGCTGGGTTGGGTGGCAGTAGAGCGGAGCAGCCAAACGGAAAGGGGTGCATATAAGAGCTCCACAGAGAGACTTGATGAGCAGTCCAGCTGCTGGAGCAGGGGAACTTCTGAGGACCCCAGAGAAGTGGCAGCATCCCCAGAAGGAGGACTGTAGCAGACGGTGGGAAGCAGAAACACAAACCCCTGAGAAAATGTAAGCTGGCATGATGCCTTCTTTAATTATACTTTTTTGGTGGCACTTATAGCCCATGGACAGACTGTTTGTATTTTTTTGATTGATTAACACTGCTGGTTTGGGTGAGGCTACTGGGGAAGAACGAGGCCTCATTGGGGCCCCACTATAGCGTGGGGACCCCGGCACCAGTGTGGGCACAGTATTCAGGGTGCATAAGCCCCAGCGCCAGAGAGCGCAATCCTAAAAGGCCAGGGTGGCCTGGTGCACCTGGGTGTTTTTTTTCCCTGGCTGGGACGGTGGAGGTTGAGGCCATTGGCCAGCTTTCAACCCCCTGGCTGTGGGGCCGGTGGGTAGGTTTTTGGGCCAGAGAGGCTGGGCTCCAAACTGGAGCAAAAAGGAGGGCCACGAGCCCCAAGACTAAAGAGTCAGAGCCTCAGAGTCAAACCCTATCTGGTGGGTTTAGACATGGAGGCCTAGCTAGAGAAAGACAGGGGTCAAGGCCCGTGGTGGCAGAGGACCCCAACATAAAATAAACAATAGGCAGTCTCCTGCTTACAAGAACATCAGTATAACATTTCCATCAAGACATGGCAAGCAAGTAGAAAGCGGGACATGAGAAACCTTAAGGGGACTCCAAGAGTGCCCCACATAGGTCGCGGATAACATGTAAGATGGCGCTGGGGAGGGCGACCTGTTACATTGGTGCATTGGCTGGAAAACTTCCTACGGTAACGTGTACCCTGAGACAATGGTTTGTCTGAATAAAAGGAAGAACCTTTGGGTCCAAAAAGAAGGCAGAAAAGACAGTGCAGACCCAAGCCTCAGATCGAGGGTCACGCCTGTGTCAAGCAGTCCAAGGTCTGCAGGGACAAACAGAAAGACAACAGGCATTGTTAGAGAAGATGGTGAGGGGCATACAGACAAACTGAGCCCCCCCCACAATGAGGGCATTTGTGGGTATGGTGCCAGGGTTCACCCTGAGCCAGGAGAGGAACGGCCTGCACTAATGATGGATGTGAGGTTGAGGGACAAAAGATACAAGCTATGTTGGATTCGGGCTCATCGCAGACAATAGTGTGGAGAGACATGCTACCAAGAACAGAGAGGGAAGCAGCGGCTCAGATTATCATTCAATGCTTGTGCAGGGAGGCCCAAAGACGAGACAGAGTGTGGGTTACTCTGCAAGTGGGTGAGAAAACACACTGAATGCTGGTCGGAGCAGCTGAGCACTTACCCTATCCGATGATGCTGGGATGCGACTAGCTGGTGCTTCTGACAGTCATAGCCCAGGCATATAGTTTGAGAGGGGCGAGAAAAACTGGAGGTACCCCACAACGTTACCCCATTTGGACTAGGGGGAAAGCATCTGAAGAGAAAAGTCAGAGGTAGGAGAAGGCCCCAGCTGGAGACCACTGGGAGCAGGAAAAAGAGGATGCAAGACAGTGAGGTCTGAGGTGGTACTTGAGGATGATCTTATGGCTGAGGCATTCGCCAATGAGGCTGAATGACCTCCATCAGATGAAGAACAGAACAGGAGGTGTATGTGGCGCACTTGTGGGAGGATGAGCATTTCCAATTGGAACAGAGCAGAGAGGAAGGATTTCGGTATGCCTTCCAGGAACACCTAGCCCAGCGAAATGGGGAGGTGCTATGACCAGAGCTGATGAAGACCACCCCACGATTCGAAGTGAGGAACGACCTCCTATATAGAGTCAAACATGGAACACATGGGGGCGAGGAAGTAGCACAATTGCTGATACCTCGGCAATACTGGAAGACCCTACTGAAAGTAGCTCATGAACTCCCCAAGGGCAGACATTTGGGGCAAGACAAGACCAAAGCTCGCATTAGAGGAAGATTTTTTTTTAACCAGGGTTAATACAGGAAGTGGCAAAGTACTGTGCATCTTGCCCCGTGTGCCAGAAAGTAAACCCTAGTCATCCCCCAAGAGCTCCATTAGTACCACTACCTTTGGTGGAAGTCCCCTTTGAGTGGGTGGCCATCGATATTGTGGGGCCACTGCCAAGAAGCAGTGCTGGGCACCATTTTATTTTGGTCCTCCTGGACTATGGAACGAGGTATCTGGAGGCCGTACTTACGCGGAGAGTGTCTGCCTCCAAGGTGGCAGAGGAGTTATTGAAAATATTCTCCCGAGTGGGACTCCCTGAAGAACTGCTGACTGACCAGGGAACAAACTGTACATCTCGTGTGTTTGAGGGAGTGAGTGAAACACTGGGAATTAAACACCTAAAGACCACAGTATACCATCCCCAAACTAACAGGCTAGTAGAGCAGTTTAACAGGACTCTGAAACAGATGTTGAAGAAGTTTGTGGTACAGTGCTCCCAGAAGTGGGATCAAATGTTACCGCCCTTGTTGTTTGCAGTAAGAGGGGCACCCAAGCCTCATCAGGGTCTTCCTCTTCCAAACTATTATACAGATGGCAACCAAGAGGAATTATTGATTTAATCATGCAAAGCTGGGTAGAGCAACAAAGTAAAGACTGGAACCTGGTTCAATACGTGATACTACTGAGAGAACACTTGGAGACACCATGGAGAGAAGCTTTAGAAAATCTGAGGGAGGCCCAAGAGCGGCAAACAACCCATTATAATTGAGGGGCTTGAGAAAGGAAGTTTGAAGTGGGAGACCATGTATTTGTTCTCTTGCTGGACCAGGAGAGTAAATTACTAGCGCGAAGGCAGGGCCCTTATGAAATAATACGCCAAGTAGGGCCTGTAGCTTATGAAGTGCATCAGCCAGACAAGCAAAAGAAAAAACAGGTATACCACATTAGTATGTTGAAGCTATAGCAAGAACCAGAGTGCCTATACTTGGCCCTTCAACCAGATGAACCAGAACTGGGAGAGGGATGGGAGAAGTGAAGTGGAAGTGGCTCCATGACTCTCCGAAGAGCAGAGGTGACAGGCAATGTGGAACTAGTGAGAGAATATGGAGACGTGTTTCAGGAGGTCCCCAGGGAAGCTCAGGGCGTCTTGCATCGAATAAGGACCCCTCCAGTTCAGGTGATCTGCAAGAACTGGAGGTGAATCCCACAACAACTTCAAGGACAGATAAAAGAGGAACTTGAGATGATGTTAGAAAAAGGCATAATACACAAATCCTGAAGCAACTAGTGCAGCCCCATTGTGACAGTGCCAAAACCAGATGGAAAAATTAGGCCCTGTATTGGTTTCCAAAAAGTAAATGCGGTGGCTAAGTTTGATGCTTATCCGATGCGGATGGTGGACAAAACATAGGGCAAGCCAGCTATATCTCCACATTGGACTTAATGAAAGGCTACTGGCAAGTCCCCTTAGCACCCAAGGACCAAGAAAAGCCAGCCTTTGCCACACCATAAGGCCTATTCCATTTCCGATGCATGACATTCGGATTACACAGAGCCGCTGTGACGTTCCAACAGCTAATGAACAGAGTCCTAGCTCTGCATGGGGGTTACGCGACAGCGTATATAGATTACTGTATTGCATCTATCACAGATTGGTTAGGGCATTTAACAGTGCTGTGAGCGGTATTACAGAACTTAAGGAAGGCAGGATTAACCGCCAACCTCAAGAAGTGCACAACTGGGAAGGAGGAAACACGGTACCTTGGGTTCCAGGTAGGAAGTGGTAAGGTACAACCACTGTTGGATAAAGTAGAGGCATTAAGGAAGTATCAAACTCTGCAAACAAAGAGACAAGTGAGAGCTTTCTTGGGACTGGCAAATTATTATAGGAAATTTATTCCTCACTTCACAGATTTAGTGGTGCCTTTGACCAAGATGGTAAGGGTTGCAGCTCCCACTAAAGTGTGATGGATGCCAGAGACAGAAGCAGCACTCCAAAAGGTGAAGCGTGCACCATGTACACAGCCACTACTACATACACCAGACTTCAATAAACCCTTTTTGGTATTAACAGATGCATCAAACTAAGCTATTGGTGCGGTGTTGGTCCAAATAGAGGAAGGAGAAGAACGTCCAATAGCATACGTAAGTACAAAGGTGCACCCAGCTGAGAGGAATTATGCTACAATACAGAAAGAATGTTTAGCGATCAAATGGGCCATAGAAACACTCCGGTATAATTTGTTAGGTCAGAAGTTCACGTTAATCAAGGACCACGCCCCCCTGCAATGGCTACAAAGCATGAAGACCGATAATGCTAGGCTGATGAAATAGGCTCTCAGTCTTCAATCATACCACTTTGTGGTGAAGCATCATCCAGGGACCAAGAATGTAAGTGCCGACTTCTTATCTCGACAATATGCAGAAGAAAGGGGAGGGGAAGGAAAGACCCCAGACAAAAGAGAAGAGAGCAGGGTGTGTAACAGGGAACCCTAGCCCTGTTACCAGAAGGCAGGTCGGCCCCTTTAAGACCAGAACTTTCTGGGCACAGCGTGCTAGTAAGGTGGGGACTAAAAGCTGAGCCACGCCAGTTAGTCAGGTGACCAGAAGGGGGCAGGCCAGAACTATAAAAACGCTGGGCTGGGCGGCAGTGGAGGGGAGCAACCAAAGGGGAAGGAATGTGTATAAGAACTCCATGGAGAGGCTTGGTGAGTGTTCCAGCTGCTGGAGGAGGGAGAGCATTCCCAAAAGGAGGACTGTAGCAGACGATGGGGAGCAGAAGCACGAACCCCTGAGAAACTGTACGCTGGCATGCTGCCTTCTTTAATTATATTTTTTGGTGGCAGTTATAACCCATGGACAGACTGTTTATATTTTTTTGATTGATTAACACTGCTGGTTTGGGTGAGGCTTTCGGGGAAGGAAGAGGCCTTACTGGGGCCCCACTATAGCGTGGGGACCTCGGCGCCAGTGTGGGCACAGTATTTGGGGTGAACAGGCCCCAGTGCCAGACAGGGTGCAGTATTCAGGGTGCACAGGCCCTGGCGCCAAAGGGCACAATCCTAAAAGGCCAGGGTGGCCTGGTGCACCGGGGTGCGGCTGGGTGGGTTTTTTTCCTGACTGGGATCATGGAGGTTCGAGGTCATTGCCCCACTTTGAACTTGCAACCCCCTGGTTGTGGGGGCCAGTGGATGGGTCTCTGGGAAAGGAAGGCTGGGTTCCAGATTGGAGCAAAAAGGAGGGCCACAAGCCCCAAGACTAAAGAGCTACAGCCTCAGAGTCAAACCCTACCTGGTGGGTTTAGATGGGGAGGCCTAGCTAGAGAAAGACAGGGGTCAAGTCCTGTGGTGGCAGAGGACCCCAACATACAAAAAAAACCAGGCAGTCTCCTGCTTGCAAGAACATCGGTATAATATTTCCATCAAGATGTGGCAGGAGAGTAGAAAGCTGAAGACAAGAAACCTTAAGGGGACTCCAAGGGTGCCCCACACAGGTCACGGATAATGCACAAGATGACACTGGGGAGGGCTACCTCTTACAGGAACCCATTTTCATTACTTGTTTCATTTTTATCATTTCCCAACCAAACGCAGTTCCACTGGAGTGATCTGCCTCTGTACACACATACAGTGAGTGACCAACCATTTCTGCTCTGCAGAATTCATAAGCTGAATGAAGAGGAGAGAGTACTGGCTGGAGAGAATAATGGGGCACAGAGAAGGAAAGTCACTTGGATATCTGTTCTTCTCCATACAATACTTGTATGTACCTGCTGCTTGCCATTTTTTAACCAAAAACGATGCTATTCAGATCTCACTGCAACTCAGGTAGCAATATGCATGTGACTTTAACCTGCAGAGAGATTTTTACAGCATTGTTGTGTGTGCTGAAGAATAGTTATGCAATAGGCCAAGATGGTTATTTGTTAAATCTTTACTCTGCTTTCACATGTTACAGGAGAAACAATATTAAATACAAATATTGGAATAGAGTGAAAGAAGGCCAGAGGTCCATAAATGCCCAGCATCTAGAAAGAAGATTTGATGGGCATATCTTTTGTGATCGAATTAAGTGAAGCCCCCTACAGTGCCCAAGAAGAAAACCAAAACACAAACCAGCAAACCCATCCTGCCACTGCACATAAATCAGAGGAGCAAAAACATCAAATCCCATTTATACCCAAAGGTAGCGTTAAATTCTAAGCAATCACCTTTTTCTTGTTTGAATTTCAACAACGCTGTAATTACCATTGTCAAACTGCTGCTCGAAGAAATCCAGATGCTGGCTGCCTTTTTGGGAACAAGATATTCCTTAACTTAAGTTTCAACTGGTTGCTGAATATATTATTTTACAGTAATGGGTCATAACCCATGTTCTAGGAAGTAGGAGTGGGACACACATAGGCTCCTATCACATTAACAGAGCATCTTTTAGACTCTCAGAGGCAACAGTTGCTGCTAAATGTACCCCATGTTATGACTCTTTGGACACTTTCCTGAAGAGACATATGTGCACATTGCAGCAAGGGGCACAGCCTCTGCCAAGCCGCCTGTATCACTGTCACTCCTCACCACTCACACACAGTCCCTATACTTGCCAGGGACAGGAAGGAAGTCCCAGGCACTGGAACTGGCTGACTTCCCCATTGGGGCTGTGCGGCAGGGGAGGGAAGCCCCAGGCACCTTCCCCTGGGGGGCAAAGAAGGCAGCTGGCTCCAGTGCCTGGGGCTTCCCTCCCATGCCTAGAGAGTGCAGGGGCTGTGCATGAGGGGCAGGGAGCACTGGCGATACAGACTGCCCAGGGGAGACTGCACCCCTCACTGAGAGGTGCGGCACTGGCTGGAGCCATGCCCCACCATGCACCTGTGCCCTGAGCTACCCACCTGCTGCTGTGCCTTAGAGGGAGAGTGGGGGAGTCACACCCACACCCTGCTCCCATAATCCCCCACATGTACACAACCCCTCAACATACCCTATGCCCCCACACACACCGCCACACCCCCTCACAAACCTTCCTACATGCCACCATACACAACCCCCCCAAAATATACAAGACTAAGAATTTTTTTGTTATTATGCAATCATCTCTATATACAATATGCAAATACAAATCACAACAAAATATTTTTTCATAATAAAATTAAAGTATGTTATAGTAGGTGTTTGACTTTTAGTGTATGATTTGGTTTTTTTCTGGTTCTAAGATGGCACCCCCCCCCAGGATTATTTCCAGGGGGCAAGGGTCAGGTGTTAGGGGTGGGACTTCTCGTCCCAAGATGGTGACAAACGGGCAGAGCACCTGTCAAGGGATGGGGCTACCCATGTGGCCCTTGGCAGCTCACCAGAATTTGTTAAGCGGTCTTCAAGCTGAAATAACTGCCCACTTCTGAAATAGACAGATAGCACTGTATCTAGGAACAGGACGTATAGACACTGAGAGAGAGGTACATATTAGGTACATATATCCAAACAGCTGCATCCAGTGCATTAAAGCCAAATCATTTTCAGGTTGATTCCTCAATCTAGACCCAAGATAGTAAGATTCATTGCTGGTTCTTGGTTCCTCCACAGAAAGTTAAGACCTACTGTGGGCTAGACTGGAAGGAAGATCCTGTTGTTAAGGTTCTAGCCAGGGTCATAGGAGGCAAAGGTTCAATTCCCTGCTTAGCTACAGATGAAGTGATATTTAACCCTGCCTCAGTTTAATTATCACTGACAAAACATGTGCATACTCTTCTGCTTTTGGCAGTCCCTAATGAATCCTGCCTCATGAAGGCAGGCAAGTGTCTGCATGTGCCTTTAGCCAGCTGCAACATAGTGTGAGAATCATACTCCACCTTCACTGAATGGAATAACAGAATAGAGTCCTGATTAAAGCAGTCAGAGAGCTGCTCTAATTAAAACACCGCAGCATCACGTGTATTAAGCCCCTGCATGTTTAAAAATGGCCTCAGGACACTAAAACTAGTTAAAGCACCCCAGCAAACATTTTTAAAGCCACAAGGACTTATGCACATGATGCTGCGTTGATACTAAAGGTTTCTAATTAGAACACAAAGCAGACTCAATTAATCAAGTCTGCTCAGATGCACTCTAATTAGAATATGTCAGAGCACATGCACCCATTGCTGACAATCCTAGTTGTAAGGCCAAGGAATGAATGGGTCACAGAAGCTGAATTACAGTCTTACTAACAAAAAAAATCCATCCAGATTAAAGGATGGATCAGACTGGTGGGTCATTGTGGGTGGGTTCAGTCTGTTGCTACCTATGCCATTTCTGTTCTGTGGATGCAGAGGATTTCAGACTGCCAAATAAAAACTCTGCCCATTGCTAAATTAAAACAAATGCATCAGATGATATCTAGGTACAGCTCCCTGCCCATTGTTAAATGTATATGTTAATTCCAGACAAGGCTCTTTGGGTGAATCTGATATCTTTTATTAGACCAACTTAAATAGTTGGAAAACAATTATTAAGCAAGCTTTCAGGTTCAAAAACCCTTTGTCAGGCTGAGGAAGTTTCAGCAGTTGATATGTGCTCTTCCTGGATGGAATGAAAAGTAAAGAAGCCGGAGGTTGGTCTGGTCTGCATACAAGACAGGTAGTCAATGAAAATGTAGATTGAGGAGTCAATGGGTAAGAGACAGGCTGGGGAGGGTGGGGGAGAGAGAAGGGGAATGAATAGTGGAGATACCTAGGGAGTCAGCTGTCAGGCAGGTTATAATGTGTCATAAATCCAATGTCTATATTTAGTCCATGATTTTTGGAGGAGGTTGATGAAGTGCAGTTCATACGCTCATCTCTGGGAAGCGTTTTGTAAGTTTTCTTTGAAGATTAGGACTGAGAGATTGGAGAGAGAGTGGTTTTCTTGTGAAAAATGTGCCCCCACAGGTAATTGGGTATTCCTATCTTTGATAGACTTCTGGTATGCATTCATTCTGGTGCGCAGTTGTTGTTTGGTCTCTCCTACGTATTTTCCATCAGGGTATTTGGTGCATTGGATGAGATATATTACATTTCTGGAGGTGCAGCTGTAAGATCCAGAAATGCTGATGGCTATGTTGTAGGGTGTAGTAATTGTGGGGGTGGTGGAGATATGTTGGCAGGTTTTCATTGAAGTCCCCCCAAAAATAAACTGAGTGCCGTATGAAAAATAAAATCAAACAAAATATAGTTTCTGTCTCAAGAAGCTTACAGTCTAAAATTTACATGTGACACTACGAATAAAGAGGCTGGGGAGGGAACAGAGATAGGGAGGACAAGGGTTATCAAAACAAGGCTGTCACTGCTCCTGCATTCAAGAACATGCAACCTAAAGATTTTGGCAGATTTGTTTTAATCATCATGGATCTGGCATGAATCTTCAAGAACTCGTGGCGCTCAGGCAAAATGCCTGAGGATTGGAAGAAGGCCAATGTGGTGCCTATCTTCAAGAAAGGAAGGAAAGTAGATCCAGGGAACTACAGGCCCATCACCTGACCTCCAAAGAGACCACTCTTGACAAACTGGCTGAAGGCAACTTCTTAAGGGACAGCCAGCTTGGGTTTGTTGCAGGTAGGTCTTGCCTGACCAATCTCATCTTCTTCTACAATCAGGTGACCTATCACGTGGACAGGGGAGAAGAGATTGATGTCATATATCCCGACTTATAAAAAGCTTCCAATCTTGTATCCCACAATCGTCTTATAGAAAAAACTGGCCAACTGCAGCCTTGGCTACATCAGAGTCTGCTGGCTGGGGAACTGGCTTCAAGGCGGACCCAGAGCGTGGTAGCTGACGAAGTCAATCATTGCAGTACGCTGTGACCAGTGGGGTCCCCCCAAGGCTCCATTCTTGGGCCTGTCCTTTTCAACATCTTCATTAATGATGTGGACACTGATGTCAGGAGCGGACTAGCCAAGTTTGCTTATGACACCAAACTTTGAGGTAAAGTGTCTACACCCGAGGACAGGATGGTGATCCAGGCTGACCCCAACAGGCTCGGAAAATGGGCAGATGAAAACCTGATGGCCTTCAACGCCAAAAAAATACAAGGTACTTCACCTTGGGAAGAAAAACCCACAGCATGTTTATAGGCTTGGCAGTGCTACGCTTGCTAGCACCATGGCCGAAAGGGACTTGGGGGTCATGACTGACCACAAGATGAACATGAGCCTTCAATGTGATGCTGTGACTAGTAAAGCGAGCAAAACCCTGGCTTGCATCCATAGACGCTTTTCTAGCAAACCCCAGGATGTCCTCCTCCTACTGTATTCGGCCTTGGTGAGGCCGCAGATGAAGTACTGCATCCAATTCTGGGATCCACAATTTAAAAAGGATGTGGAGAAGCTTGAGAGTGTCCAGAGGAGAGCCAGATTGCAGGAAAACAGGCCTTATGATGAGAGGCTGAGAGCTACGAGACTCTTCAGCCTGGAAAAGCGCAAGCTCAGGGGGGACCTGGTGGCTGCCTGTAAGTATATAAGGAGTGTACATCAGGATCTGGGGGAACGCCTGTTCACCAGAGCACCCCATGAGATGACAAGGTCAAACGGTCACAAACTTCTCCAAGACCATTTTAAGCTGGCCATAAGAAAGAACTTCTTTAAAGTCCAAGCTCCCAAGACTTGGAACCAACTGCTGCCAGAGGTGGTGCAAGCACCTACTCTGGATTCCATTAAGAGTCAATTGGACATTTATCTTGCTGGGATCCTGTGACCCCAGCTGACTTCCTGCCCTGGGGCAGGGGGCTGGACTCAATGATCTTCCAAGGTCCCTTCCTGCCCTAATGTCTGTGAAATCTATGAAAATCATCATCCCTAGCTCATGAGTAACGCTGCTTGTCTGTAGATCTCAAAACATTTTACTGAGGAGCTCAATATCACTCCTTCCATTTTACAGACGGTTATATGGATTATTAATAGATCCACTGAACACTTGAAATACAACTATACTAGGTCAGTGACATATTGAGTGTCCAATGTCTGGCTTAAAAAAGTAAACAGCACAAGTTTTTGTGCAACCTGGGGTAGTCTGTGCCTAATGAATGCATCCATAAAGAAGCACTTCTACCAGGAAAGAAACCCCAAGGAACACGGGAAGTCACGAGGTATGGACAGGAAAATAATAACCTCAACACGGTCAGTCTAGAAAGATATTGTCAATGCTACCTATTCCTGTGGCCAAATTTTTGAGAGATCTCAGTTCCCATTTAGGCAGCCAAATGAAGTGGCCCACTGAAAACAGCTGAAAAGCTGTCTGCTTTCTTTGGCTGCCAAAGGGGAATCTGGATGTTGATCCCTTGCAAAGCTAGCCCCAAATATCCAAAATGCTGCTGTCTCCATTCTTTGCCACTAGAATTTGGGCCAGCTGCTAGCTTTCTGTGCTTTATTCAACTTGTGCAAATGTCCTGTCCTCTTCCCCACTCCTTGCCAGCCACAGTTCTTGGGAGACTGACCAAGTTTGTGGGTTGAGAACACCAAGGGCAGAAAGAAACCCAATTCACTTTATACACCCAAATGGCTGTTTTCCAGCTGTGCAACTGCCATTTGTGCCACTTACAAATTGTGAAGTTAGTCCACATGCACTGTGCAACCATCCATAAAGTTACTAAACACGTGTGGCAGGCTGCACTCTGGCTGGGCAGATATGCAGCTCTATACACATGTATTCTGCACAAGCCAAATCATGGAATTCTTTCCACCTGCTACTCCACAAATAGCAGGTTATTAGATGCCAGAAAAGGAGGAGGAGGGCTCTCTCATGCTTTATGCTCCATACCTGGGTGGCTAACACACTTACCCAGGAAGCAAAAAATCGAGTATATAGATCATGTTCCACCTCTTCAACTTCCCAAAAGCACAGTGTTCTAACCACCAGGCCATATGTTATGCATTTATTTCATGGGCTGCCCCTCTGCAAGGGAGCAGATCCTATATTCTAATCTGGGCCCTTTCTCCCAGGTCACCAGAAATACCTGTTTATCCACTGAATATTAAACACAAAATACAGCAACTCAGGTTCAGAGGAATAGCTGAATAATGCCTCACCTATACCCAGCACACCATCCTGGAAGTCAGAAAGATGCAGGTTTATAATCCATCTTGCATGGGAGGAATGGGGGTCCATAACATAAATCTCCTGTCTCTGATGGCTTTGACACTAAAACATGGGAAGGGGGCCTCCTTTTTGCCAGACTGAAATTCTGGGACATGCATACCTTCACATTAAACATGCTCAGTAGTCATGTGGATGCTTACACATTCATGCTACATGGAGACAGAATTGCCAACTATGTCACTGCTAAACTCTCAATTAGAAGGGTGGAAAATTGGCACTTGGGCACATAAAGTGAAATAGGATTCTGCCCCAAATCTTCATAGTTTGGAGGGAATCTATTTCACTCTTGCATTTGGCTCATAATAAAAATATGAAAAACACTGGGTGTAAGTTTAAAGGAAGGACCGAGCTTTTAAAGGGGCACAGCAATAGATTAGCTTTCCTAAAATCACTTCCTTACATCCTGTGAATGTACTCAACTTCCTGGAGAGGTACATTACCTCCACCTTTGATTCTAAAAGTCAAAGCTGCACTCTTGCCAGGTGGCTTGAGAAGCTTTAACAGATAAAATAAAGTGAAGTGTCCCCCCACTTCAAGAAAACTGTACCTTCAAAACCTGGTTTATTTTGCGCTAACACTGTCTATTACTCAGAGCTCCTTCAACCCACTGTGCCAACTCTTCCATTGTGGCTTAGTGCAGCAAACTGCTACAAATGAGGTCTTTCAAGTCATGCTGATGGGGTTGACAGTGGTACCTTTACAATGCAGTCCCCTGGAAGGTTAAATCTGACAAGTGGTGTGAACTGCGGATTTTTCATCGTCACTGCTGATATGGGCAAGGTGTTATGGAGCAAAATCTGTTCTTGGTGCTGGCTGATATGAAGGGATGTCAATAGGCTGCAAAAAAGTTGAACAGCTTTTTGGTTTAGTTACAAAGGGGAGGAAAAATAACACCATAGCACCTCTGCAAAACACCAAAAGACACCGCAGCAGAATTCCAAATTCAAAAGCACAGAATGGTAAAGAAACAGAGGGGGAGAGGGGACCTGCTACATGTGATATGCATTGTGCAACTGACCATGAATTGTGCAATAAATGTAGATGGGCCACATGTCCATAGTAATTATCACACTGAAAAAGGGCTCCCCTGCTTTAAAAAGAGCCAACGAGCTACAAAATTAGTGCTTGAAGATGTGTCCTGCTCTAATTGGAACATGTAGCAGAGCCCGGGAGAAAAGCAATTCTCAGCTCTGCTTGCTTCATGGCATAATTGTGGTTTCCACAGGGGGTTGGGGGCCCAGACTATGTCTAAGGGATCCATGAAAGATGACTGTGATCAATCAAAAGTATGTGACCACCCACATTCACAGGTCAGAGGTGCCCGCACCGCCATTCAACATTTTTAGGGGTCTGCAAATGAAAAGGTTGAAACCCGTTGTCCCTGGCATCTGTTTTTAACGTTTCTTGCCTGATACTTCTGAGCAGCAGCCTCAAGCAAGCCAAGAAGTTAGGTGGGACCAGCCCAGGGATCTCCCAGACAGAATAAGCATCCTCCCGCAGTGACTTTCTCTTCCCACCCCGACAAGAAGCGCCCAAGTTGCTGAAATAAAGCCTGGTAACCGCCCCCCGCCGAACTCTGCAGGCAGCTGCCCAGCCTCCAGGGACGGGCGAGCGAGCCCGAGCGGACGCGTGTCCCAGGCAGGCGGAGCGCGGCGCCAGGACCTGCGTGTGGCAGCAGCGCGTGGGGGCTGCGGGCCAGGCCCGCGGCGGCGCCGGCACAGCAGCTCCGCGGGCCCCGCGCCCGCCGCAAAGTTTGGCCCCGAAGTTGCTCGGCGCCCCTGGGCCGCCCCGCGCCCGCACCTTTGATGCTGATGCCGAGCCCGCCCACGTCCTGCTTGACGATCCGCACCGTGCGCTTGATGTTGGCCAGCGCGTCGGGCACTGCGGCTCCGGACTCCGCGCCGTTCTGCTGCGCCGGGGCCGGGGCCGGGGCCGCGGCCGGAGACTCCTCGGCGGCCGCGCCCTTGGCGGGGCTCACGCTCAGGAAGTCCTCAGCTAGAGTCACCAGTACCCGCAGCCACTGCTCGGCCGGGACGCGCAGCTCCAGCAGCCCGCTTTTGGGCGCCCGCCTGCCCGCCGCCATCTTCACCGCATTCCGGGACCGGCCGCTGCGCCGCCTCCCGCCCGCCCGGGCCGGCAGCGACTGGGCACCGCGGCGCCGCCCGCGGCCTCCCCGCCCAGGGTGCCGCCCCCCGGCCGGCCTGGGCGCCCCAGTGGCCGCGGCGCTTGAGCCCCGCCCCGCCCTAGCGCGGCCGCCGGCGCCCCGCGGGCAGCGGCCTCAGCCGGCGCCGCGGCCGTTCCCGAGCCAGGGCGCGAGGCCCCGCGGACTCGTCCCGCCTTCCCCGGCCGTCCTAACACGGCCACGTCCGCGAGCTGCCACAGCTGTGGCGGGGCGCCAGCACCAAGCCTGTATCAGTCTGGGGTCCGGCCGGAGGAGCCGTCACCCAGCCCCGGCGGCTCCGAAATTTGGCCGCCGCTTCCCCACCACCAAACGTCCACGCTCCGTGGGGCAGGATCGGGCCCTAGCAGAGCAGGCCCGACACAGCAGGATCAGGCTGCACCAGCCCCACACACCTCGGCGGGGTTGGGGGAGCAGATACATGCCAGCTATTTTAATCCAGAAAACTGTGTACCCCCAGGATCAAAACTGTGAGAAACATTGACTTAGGAGAATAAAGAGGGGAAAGACACCTGATCTCTCCTGGTGTACATTTAGTTAAACAGACAACAGGTTAGCAGAGAGCTGGAGGTGATGCTTAGAGCAGGGTGCTGGATAACAGGGCTTCTGAGTTCTGCTACTTGTGTAGTCTGATCTGCCTCAAGTCCCCTCTCCCTCTAAAATGAGGATGAGTATCCCTCAGACTTGCCCACCCCTGTGGAGTGTTAGGGTTAATTCATTCTTGCTTTGATCCTTGCATAGGGCATTAGGCTTTGGTCTGGCTGGTTCCCTGTACCTGTCCTCAGAATCTTGTGCTATGGCCTTACCCCTCAGGATTGGGGCATGAGGAAAGCCAGATGTATGAAGCAGCTGGCCACAAAGCTCTTTCCCTGTAAACTTTACCTAGCTCTTGGATGCTAATTATTCTTGGCTCTACAGGAGGCATAACGGCCCCTTGAACACACACAGAACAGCAAGAATATTAGCGAACTCCTAGAGCTGCCACATAGATGATCCACTTAACTGGAAAGTGAAGCAGGATGTGATTGTATCTGTCCTTTGTATCTTCAATATCATTTTGCAAGAGCTTGAGAAATCACTGGACAAAATACCCACAAAGATTTCATAAATCCAGTGATAATTTAAATTAATCATCTTTGCAAAGAGTTCAGTGAAAACGCACAGGATTCTGAAGAAACTAAACCAATGGTTCAATGGGTCTTCCAAGTACCCATCCCAAAGGGTGGCTTGGCTAGCCAGAGCACTGCTCATCAAATGTTGTCAGCATACAAGAATCTGCTGTCTTATCTAGCTAAACAAGTTGGTTCAATTAAAAATATTACCTCAAAAATCTTCCTTTTATCCTTAACAAACAGGATCCATTCGTTTCAGTGAGCAATAAAACTAATATATTTAAGATTAACAGCATATGTGTCTCTGAGTGAAACAGAAGGTAATTTGGTTCTTTTTCTATTTTTACAGATATCTAGCCATGTGGAGTCACGGCTCGGGAGTAAAGGATTACTAAAATCGTCGGCATCCCTCGATTCAAGGATGGTCTCTACCATGGTTCATTGATGGGTCTCGAGATGACTTAAGAGTCCAATTCTTGAGCAACAGATCCATCTGCAGGAGTTGCAGGTCTTTCTGCAGGGGAGAGTGGGCTGCAGGCTAGGATTCCTCTCCTTTTCCTTCCTCTACTCTGTCTTCTCTGCTTCAAAGGCAAGATGCTTTACCTCAAAATGGGTTGAGGTTGTGATGCCGTTGGGGTCAGCTGGCAGCCAGCATCTCTTGATGTTGCCATCTGCTTCTTGAAGTATGCCTTTAGTGTGTCCTTGTAGCATTCCCTTTGGCCACTGTAGGATCTCAGCCCATTGCTAAGTTGGAAATGGAGCACTTGTTTTGGGAGTTGAGAGTCAGGCATCCACACACTATGTCTGGTCCAGTGAAGTTGATGCTTGAGGAACACTGACTCAATGCTGGTACCATTCTCTTCAGCCAGGATGCTAGCATTTGTGTGGTAATCTTCCTGTTTGATGTCGAGGATTTTCTGGAGGTATTGTTTATGACACCTGTATAGGCTCTTGAGGTGGTGGTAGATCACCCACATTTCACAACTGCAGAGGAAGGTGGGGATGATAGCTGCATTGTAGACCTAGATCTTGGTGTCTTTCTAGAGATCTCGATGAATAAAGACATACCAAAGCAATTTCCCAAAGAAGGCACTTGTACATCAGCTCCTGTGCTGGAACTCTTCATCAATGTTCACTCTTTGAAAGAGGTGGCTGCCATGGTAGGGGACATGCTTGACTACCTCCAGGGTCTTTCCCTTAATTGTAATTTGGGGAAGAGGGTTGCCTTCCTGGCCTGGTTGATAAAGCACTTCAGTAATCTCAATGATGAGGGCATCTTTAAAAAGATCCAGCATGATATGGATCTTTTCCTCAGTGTGTGCAAGTGCAGTCTAGTCATCTGCATATTGAAGGTCAAGGAGGGTTGTTTTGAAGACTTTGATCGTTGAGAGAAAACAAACCAGATTGAAGATCCCTCAGTGCATTTGGTATTCAGTGTCAATTCTGGAAGGAAAATGGTTCTTAACGAGAACTAAGGTGGCTGTCAAAAAATGGAGAACAGAATTGGGGTGATGATGCATGATTGTGTGATGGGCTCGCTGCTTTTGCCCAGCAAGCCAGGCTTGGAGAAGGACACTTTAGATTGGTGGAACATTTCCACCAATCAGGTAACAGCTGGGAGGGGCTTCCCCACCCATGCTCAGAAGTGCGGGCAAGGAGCCCCAGGACCTAATTGAAGACTGCGCTTTGTAGGTCTGGCGGACTTTGGGGCAGGGCCAATGTAAATAAAAGCCCAGTGTGACTCCATCATCAGGACTCTGCCTGAGTCTCAACGGTGCCTGTATCGGCACTCAGGCTCTGGGAGGCACTCGAGGCAAACCCAGCAAGCGGCTGGGCACCCCGGCCTCCTCAGCTGACCAGCACATCAACCTGCGCATCATGTGGGACCCAAGCAGCCTCAGGCTGTTCCCAGGGCCAGCTTTCTGTGTGCTTGAGGCTGCTTGGGCCCCAAACAGGGCATAGGTTGGTGCGTGGAGACTTGGCCCTGGGAACAGGTTGAGGCTGCTCAAGTAGGCCCCAGGTCTAGGCCTAATAACCGGAGCCCCTCAGTGTGGTTCAGCATTAAACTAAAAGGGTCCCAGCGCCCAAACCAGGGCCCGGAAAAGGGAAAGACCCCTGGCATGAGGCCAGGAACAAGCCAGTGAGGGCTCGGCCTCCGTAGAAGTTCCCCGGGTGCGCAGCACAGGACCCAGAGGGAAGGGCCCCCAACTTGAGGCTGACATCTCCAGGAGGCCTGAGATGGTGTGGGGACCTAAAGATCAATAGCCCCCAGTGGAAGGACCATGAGTTACCAGAACATTATAGCGAAGATCTCTGTTCCCTGTTATGCAGACGTCAGAGTAGATAAGTGCTCTTTCCTTTGCACCCTTAAAATCAATGAACCTGTACATCAGTAGTGTGAAAGATGCAGTCTCTGGGCCAGGTCTGGTCCGTGGAACTTAATTATTGGGCTCTCTGGGCACCTAGAGGGGATGGGAGTTCTAGGGCAGGGTCCCACCACCAATTTGAGCATATGGAGCCCTGTCAGGATGTGTTAGCAGCAGAGGGGTGAGCAATGGGTGAATTAATCAATGAGACACAGAAACCCACAACAGTTAATGCCACAACCACTCACCCCACCACCAGAGGTGGGTCTGGATCTGGCCGGGGGCGAGAGAGGACCAAAGGGAGTTTGATGCCTTTGCTATAAATTATGTGACAGAACATACAATGCTTTTGAAATGCACAAATAGAAGCTTGCAACATTCTGGTATTCCCAGTTATGTTTTGTTTACAGAGAAAAATGTTCATGGAAAGCTTATTCCTGATATCCCTATATCAAGAAAACAACCTTGCGTAGTGCTGCTGGTACAGCACGGTTACTGTGCACACCAGGCTTCATTCCAGTGACAGATTTTCAAAGACAGGAGCCAATTGGAGGATCAGGGCTTTCTTCTGCTACTGTTTTCGCTGTAATGACTCTGGGGCGGATATTTTCAAAGCCTGCTTGCAACAACCCCAGAGACTGGATGGAACTGCTTTGGAGATGGATAAAACAAAAGGAATTTTTTTCTCCTAGGCCATTGCAGAGATTTACATTTCAGTTGATTGGCTTGAGATGGGTTCTCAAATATGGAAAATATTTTGTTTCCTGGGATGGATTTGTTTGAGATGGTTGAATGACAGCAATCATAAATTGAAAGTACTTATTTGTTCATTTATGGTATTCCCTTTCCATGAAGGATTACCAAGAATACCATATACTCCTTTCAGACCATTTTGTCTTGTACTTTGTGCAGTTGCAGATGCCTCCAAGGAAAGGGCTTCATGGTTCACTGCTTCCTATTCATGTTCATGGAAAAAGATTTTTTTTAATATATTAATATTTACAGCTAGTTGGGCAAAGCATATGGGATAGATAGCCAAGCCCTCTCACTACAGCTCTAGAGCTACAAGTTTAAGCCTCACTCTGGACTTATGCTGGTTGATTCAGTTAATGGCTAGACATGGATGCTGGCTGAATCAGTATCTTATGTGTCATTGGCTTTGGCATTAGCCCTTCATTAGCTCAATGTCTAGGCTCAGGTAGGTCACAGCAGTCAGTTAGAAGCTGATGTATATTTTACACCAAAGAAAAAACATACAGAAGTATTCTAAGGTTAAGGAGGAAGGACATGAGATGCATTTAAAAATGTGCGCAAACAGAAGCCTACAACAGTCTGTTATCCCAAATTAAGAACCTGATGCCTGATGCCACCAAAAGCATGGAAACTGAAATGTCACAAATCTGCATTTGAATAAAAAGTCATTTTTGTTTTTAAAGAAGTTTAATGGAAATTTACCTCCACTGCTCCACTGCCAATGGGCTGTTTGTGCAATCAAAATTTGTGATTAGAAACTGTTAGACCCTGACTCCTTGCGGCATCCAGTGACTAGGGAAACAACTATCTAATACCCCCATGGATCCTGTTACTCATTAGCCAGAGCAAGCTGAGAGCAAACACCAGCACACATTGCTCACAACAGCTTTATTCAAAATGGAGACAGCTTCAAACAAAGATCCCTCACAGAAACACAGCCCGTGAACCAGGGGACCTGCAATGAACAATAGCTCTTTCTACATTTATACACCTTGGTTTATACTCATTAACATTTATTCCACCCTCACTCCTCCTATCTTAAGCTCCACCTCTGTTTACTGTTTGTTTCATTAACATGGAATTGCCTATGCATTTCATTTATTTACATGTCTTTTTGCTATGAGTGCATGTCTAAGGCCATGAACTTACTTCTTCAGTCAATGGGCAGATTTTGACTAAAACCTGGAAGCTTCTGGAGGCTTCTTCACCAATCATCATTCACCTTTTTGCATATGTTCATTTTGGATTCTGTTACTAATTATGTGTTGTTTTTTCACGTTCCAATCTGTTTTTCTGTCCCACATCGTACCACCTCCACGTTCCTAAAGCTTCACCTCATTCACAGCATGCAGACTCACACAGACTCACCTGCTGCCTTTTCTCAGAAAATGGTTGACATAGTCAAGATGGTTACTTAGCATAAGCAAATGGATGGCTTAAATATCATTCTGCCTTGTGGTCAGCAGCTTTTGCTAACCACAGGTTAAAGCCTTCATTCAGTTGCAAATCCAGTGCTCCCCAAGATCCAAATATTGTCACCCTAACAGAAACCTTTTCACATTGCAAGGTAGTTCTTTATATATATTTGCTATACAACAGCATGTATGGATATCCACAGTCCATGCACAGTGCACTGAAGTCTGTTTACACTAGGATTGAATTTGGCCTTTTTGTGTAAAAGCTCCAACAGGGGTTCTTCCCCCGCCCCCCCCCCCCCCCTTTACTTCTGCTGGTTTTCACAGTTGTCACTACTTTAGCTGAGTGGCTAGGATTGGTGGCTTGCATTGAATATTTATTTTCTTCCCAAAGCATCCCATGGATAAAGGCCTCCACTGTCCAACCCCATAAACCCACAGAGACTGGCAAGTACACATGCCCTGCTACATGCCCTCTTTTCAGCAGCTGCTCCTGTCTAATTAAAAGGATGATTTGTTCACCCTTCAGTAATGACACTTTAATAAATTCTGTCCAGTTACACAGAGAGTTGTCCTGCCCTCAGATAAGATGGCTCTGAGTTTGCAGAAATTTTTGTCATAACCTATTGCCATCATCATTCCTTCCATTATTAAATCTTTCCTGAGTCCTAACTCAGCATATCTTTATTAGCTGAAAACATTTAGACATCAGTGCCAGAGGAAAAGTAAGACCCATGATACACACGTCACTTTGTTGCATAAACCTCTCACAGAACCCTGGTGGCTGCAAATAGAAAAGGCATGCTAGTTCATTGAGCCCATCCCTAACGTACTGCTGGACTGCTCCTTCCAGCAGGGCTTCCTCAGCCTTTTCATAGAGAGGACATCATATTGGCAGTAAAACTGTCTCATATACACCTCTTTTCCCTGTCGTGACTGCATGGGCTATTCTCTCCCATTTGCAATAACAGCATCCTGAGGCCAGTTCACCAATCAATCACAGGTTAAAATAATATAACGATCATACCTCAGGTGTTTTTAGCATCTTTTAAGGCAAATTAGAACCAAATTAGGAGTTTATGATGGGCCACAAGTCAGCAGTATGCTTATCTTGCCATATATTTATACGGAGAGAGAAAGAGAGAGGGGAAGGGAGTATGATCCTTATACATATAAGAGAACAGAAGGATTTGAAAATAAAAATTGTCATTAAGAAAGTGTTGTTCACCAAAAAAGTTCCCAATGCACTCTGTAACAGGGCCTCCAATCCCTGCTACTTTAGAGGTAGGGAACTAGCACCCAAGCGTTTGCAGTTAAGCAGGCAGGTGAGCAAATGCCAGTTGCAGCACAGCATGCAGTCAAAGGAATCCACATGCAGTTAAAGGACAGCAGGGAAGAGAGCAGTGGCTGCAGCCCAGGGGCTAAGCCACAACACTTGGGAGCAGGCTGAGTATGGGGTCATGTGATGTGAAGGTGTGGGGCCCAGCCTTCTAAAAACCTGGCTCCTGAACCAGACTCTCACTGTTGACAGAACTCCTGCTAGCCCAGATGTAACAGAGGGGAACCTGACCAACCAGGTACCTGAAGTGCTACAAAGATTCACTCTTGTCACCCTTATCTCCGCAGGGCCCCCAAAGTGCAGGGCCTTGGGTGGGTGCCTTAATTCACCGTACCCTAGGGACGGCTCTGGGGGTGGGTATAGGTTTGTGGGGGGCTGTGGGTGTGTCGGTTTGTAGGGTGAGGGAGCATGTGGGTGTGTGTGCAGATATGTGGAGTGTGGGTGGGTGTGGGGTTTGTGTGGGGTTGTGTGGGGGGAGGGTGGCTGGGGAGTGTGATGGGGTGTGAGTGTGGAGGTCTGCATGTGTGGCAGTGCAAGGGGAGGTGTAGGTGCATTTGTATGGTGGAGTGTGCACGTAGGACTCTATGAATGCACACCCTCTGCCCCTGCCTGCACACACACACACACACACACACACACACACACACTGCCCCTGCCTGCACGCACACATACACATGCACACACACATGTAGACATACACTGGCCCTCCCTGCACACACACTCTCTCCCTGTATCTCTCTCTCTGCCCCTGTGCCAGCTCCCCCTGGGTCCTAGTGCCCCCATCTCCTGTCATTTTTGACAGGCAGCCAGGAGCAGATAAATATTTTCTAAATTTTTTAGAGGTCCCAGGTGCTGGATAGAATGGCCTAGTGGACCAAATCCAGAGTACAGGCCATATTTTGCCTACCCCTGCTCAGACTCTCATTTCTAACATCAACGCATGGCAGGAGAGGCAGCAGGTTGAGACACAAGGCTGGAGTTGAAGCAGGGCAGGACTAAAGTAGCCACTGTTTGTGTCACAGCTGCCTCCATAGCACATCCTGATACACACTTAGGGTCTTGTTACAAGATAATTTCGAGCAGGTCCTGGAGCCCCTAACCCCTGGGTTGTCTGGATATTAACACCTTAAAGTGGTTTTAAGCACTCATTATGTGGCTGTTACATAACTCCAGGGCAGGATTAATGATCCTCACTACCCAGTTCCTATTCATAGTTTCATAGTTAGTAGGGTCTGAAGGGACCTGAGCAGATCATTAAGTCTGACCTCCTGCCATGGCAGGAAAGTACTGGGGTCTAACAACCCCAGCAAGGTGATTATCTAGTCTTGTCTTAAAGACCCCCAGGGTAGGAGCCAGCACCACTTAGCTTGGAAGTTGGTTCCAGATCCTAGCCACCCTGACAGTGAAGTAGTGCCTCCTGATGTCTAATCTGAACCTACCCTCTGCCAGCTTGTGACCGTTATTTCTAGTCACTCCTGGTGGTGCTTGGGGAAACAAGGACTCCCCCAATGCCTGCTGGTCCCCTCTGACTAATTCGTAACAGGCCACTAGATCCCCCCTCAGCCTTTTCTTATGGAGGCTGAACAGCTTCAGGTCCTGTAGCCTGTCCTCGTAGGGCCTGCCCTGCTGCCCCGATCATGCAAGTGGTCCTCCTCTGGACCCTCTCCATGTTGTCCACATCCCTCTTGAACTGCGGTGCCCAGAACTGGATGCAGTACTCTGGCTGTGGCCTTACCAGTGCCACATAGAGGGGGAGTATTACTACCCTGGACCTGCTTGAGATGCTTGTGTGGATGCATGACAAGGTGTGGTTAGCCTTCCTGGCTGCATCCCCACACTGCCTACCCATATTCATCTTGGTATCAATGGTGATTCCAAGATCCTTTTCTGCCTCTGCATTGACGAGAAGGGAGTTCCCCAGCCTGTAGGTATGGTGCTGGTTCTTCCTCCCCAGGTGCATCACCTTGCATTTGCCAGTGTTGAATTCCATCCTATTCTCATCCACCCACCCCTGTAACCTGTCTAGGTCTGATTGTAGCCTATTCTTTCCTTCTAACGTGCCCACATCCCCCCCACATCTTCAGCAAATTTAGTGTCATCAGCAAATTTGAACAGGAGGTCCTTTCTACCCCCTCGTCCAAGTCGCTAATGAAGATGTTGAACAGTGTGGGCCTGAGGACCGAGTCCTGCAGAAACCCACTGCCCACATCCCTCCAGGTCGAAAATGATCTATCCACTACCACACTCTGGGTGCGGCCCTCCAGCCAGTTGGCGACCCATGTGACTGTGTAGGTGTCAACACCACAGTCCCCCAGTTTCTTAATGAGAACAGGGTGAGAAACATTGTTGAAGGCCTTCCGAAAGTCCAGAAATACTATGTTTACTGCTACCCCTGCATCTAAGGATTTGGTGACCTGGTCATAGAAGGCCACCAGGTTAGTCTGACAGGACCTGCCTCTAATGAACCCATGTTGGTTACCCCCAAGCATAATCTCCCCTGCTGGCCCCTTGTGGACATGTGCCAGGATAAATCTCTCAAAAAGCTTACCCAGGATTGAGGTAAGACTAACTGACCTATAGTTTCCTGGGTCCTCCTTCCTCTCTTTTTTGAAGATGGGAACCACACCAGAGCACCACAAGTGCTTGTAAAGCCATGCCAGGGGTCCCACAATGACCTCAGCTAATTCCCTCAGCACTCTGGGGTGGAGATTGTCCAGACCAGCTGATTTAAAAACATCCAGTCCCTCTGGAAGTTCCCTGACTAGATCCTCCCTGACCCTTGGCCTAGGTGCGCCTCCCCTGGGGCCTGAGGGGGGCCTGGTGGGGGACCTGATCTGGCCCCTGCTCAGGAAAATGGAGGCAAAGAAGTTGTTAAATAGGTTAGCTTTGTCATCTGGTGTGACGACGCAAAGTGGAGCCCTTGCGAGTCTTGCAAGGGCCCCACTTTACCCGGTACCTTCTTTTTGCCCCCTACATATTTCAAAAAGGACTTCTTGTTGTCCTTGGTCCAGGAAACTAGTCCCAGTTTGATCTCCACCTTGGCCTTCCTGACTGCCCCCCTCCATCCCCGAGCAACCACAGTATAATCCTCGCTAGTGATGACCCCTCCCTTCCATTGGGTGTACGCCTCCCTTTTAGCTAGAAGACATTCCCAGATGCTTTTGGTGAGCCATGGGGAATCCTAGCAGGGCCCAGCTCTGGCGCAAATATGGTCACACCCTATTCCATTAAGGTGTGGCCACTCCCCACAGATGCCAAAGTTGAAGTCCTTCAGTATCCCAGGATTTCTCTCACTCTTGCTCACAGAGCAAGGATAGAAGCCTGACCTGGCTCACCAGCCCTCTGGTAGCAACTCACAGCTGTTAGTCCTACCCCTGCTCACCAGGCCTCTAGTGGCAAGTCAGAGCTGAGCAGGTGGAAGACAGCCAGGAAGCATTGTGTTTGTAATGACAACAAGGTCAATGCATTAACACACCCTAGCTCAGCAATGGCCAACCTGTGGCACATGTGCCACAAATGACGTGGGCAGCTTCTGTGTGTGACACAGAGTGGGTTGGGAAGAAGCAGGCCACACAGTGGCAGATAGGGCAGGATGCAGAGCAGCAAACTGGGTGGGAAGTAAAGAGCAGAGTGGCAGATCACACAGCAGAAGGGGATTGGAATGGCTCTTGGGACGGATGCAGATCTAATTTGTGGCACACCTGCCAAAAAGGTTGCTCCCCATTGCTTTGGAACAAGTGACAGGAATGTAGAATGCTCCAGCAGACAAGGTACTGTGGTAAGGCAAGCATGATAAGTTGGTAGAAGTCACTCTGCATCCCCCCCAGTACAGTGCCTGTTGATAGAGGTGGACTTCTTTCTGCAAGAAAACTCCAGGACAAGCATTTTTCTACTACCTCTCTCTGGCCAGCAGCAGCTTTGTGTCAATAGCAAAATTGAGGAACTGCTGAAGGAACTGTTGAAAAAGGACTTGTCCATACTGATTCAGTGAGGGTTAGACATGGCAAATAGTTTTGGATTCAAGGTGTTCTACAAGTACAGAATCTGTTTCAGGTCTTGGCTTCAGCTTTAAATCTACAAAGGCTAAGGGAAAGAACCTATTTTACTTTACATGCCTTAATGACATTTACCCAGCCCAATACATAACAATTTTGCACTTACTTACCCACTTTTTGTAATTCTATTACAACCTCTGAAGAAATAGAATCACCTTTGATAGCTGGCACGTACCTACAGGGCAGCATCTCCCATCATTTTGCCCGATAGTGTAGGTGTTTCTCCCACTCATCCAGAAGTGGGAGATCTGGGTTTAATACCTTGGTCTTCCAGAGGGGATGGAAACCTTTGGGCTGTGTGAAATTTCACCTCCCGTTTTGTTTCAATGCTGTTTTGACCCATTTCAACCTCGAAAGAGCAAAGTCAAAACAAAACAGGCAGCCTCGAAACAGCAAAGTCAAAACAGAACAAGGCAGGTTGAAACATTTTGAAAAATTTGAAACGATTTGAGTTTCAACCATGAAGCTGGGGCTTGCCTTCAATGCCTTGCCTGCAGGAAGAGAGAAATTAAAGTGAGGAGAAGGAGGGGGAGCAGGGGGGAAGGTGGCAGGTGTTACCTTTCAGCTCCATGTTCTTGGGGAGCCCTGACACAGGACAAACTGTCTGACTCACAAAGAATCCCCCCCACCCCGCACCTAAACAGAAACTGATTAAGATGCAGTGAGAGACACACCTAAAACCCTCCAGATAAGGGTGACAAGGGTGAAACAACTGCTCTAGTTCTCATTTGCATCTAAGATGGAACCAGATGACCATTCATTTACACGAGAGATGGAAAACAGAAAGCTTGAAGCAGAGACTGCAGTGAATTCTGAGATCAGAGAAACAGGGGAGTACTGCATGATGGGGAATTTGTGCTACAAAAGCTAATCAACCCACACACCCAGCTCAGCATTTATCAGACCAGTTCTAATCTGGATTTACAAAGGACTTCCCCCCTCCCCACACACACACACACACACACACACACACATACACCCACACATACACCTCTAAGCAGAAGTAAAGTTTAATAGGCATCTCGGGCTGTACATTCCCCAGTCCCACTATGGGAGGCCTATTTAAACTTAATTGGCTAAAATTCGGCTGCCAGGTTAGGGAATGCTGAGGCAAGACACCGAGTCAGAGCAGGTATGGGCAACATTTGAACAATGATAAAGGATTCGTCACAATGTCCAGCCCATTGAAGCCCTGACCACAAGTGTTGTCATACTTTTCCTGGGACAATGGGTGGAAGTACTCCCCACCCATAGGTTACGAACACTCCAATAATTGCCTTTAAGTCTGTTTAAAAGACTATAGTAAGATCTGGAAAAGTCATGCTAAGCTGAGGCTTGTTCACAACAAGTAAAAATCCAAAACCCTGATGCTGCAAGCTATCTATTGTTTCTGAAGAAACCAGGAAGTATTCCATCAGTATATCTGCTATCCATAGGAATTTCAAGCTGACTCTTAAGTAACTGGTTAACCTTATGTGTTTCCTGATTATCCATTAGTTTCCTGAGATGTTCCAAACCAGATAAAGCTTGTCAATAGAAAAGACAATTTGATTTACAGTATTGAGAATGCTTGAAACAAGCTGAACTGAGGGTATAAAAATCTGTGAAAAGCAGCATTGTGTGTGCTGACACTACCCGCTTTCTTCTTGAGAGGCTGAAGGAGGCAGATCATCTTCCTTCAAGGATCATGCTGAGAACTTTAACCTGTCAGCTTTGCAACCCAAGTGCCTTGGACTGGTGAGATCCCAGCTCCCTCTCTTTTCTCTTCTCTCTCTAAGCATAGATTTCTGAACCTGAACTGTATTAGATAAGCTTGAGCTAAGTTTCCCCAAATATTTTGTGAAACCAGGGTATACTGTAATTGTTTGTGTTTGTTTTCCTTTGCATGTCTATTACTACTAGTGCCATTATATATTTCATATACTTAGCAATAAATAACTTTTATAGTCAAACTGATGGCAACTGGGTATATTTTTCCTTCTCTACTTCTTCTTCCCCACTTGCTCTGCAGCAACGCTTCTTTTACCTAAGCTAAAGATCACTGTGTAGCCCAAAAATAATGTGGGGTCTGCTCATCAAGAAGCTAAAAGATTGGGACGTGCTGAGTTTGAAACACATAAGGGGATCAGCTTGTACAGGCTGATTGACCCAGTTTGGCTCAGACGTGCCCTAATGAACTGAATGCTGGCCCATGAGGGTGTCATCTGGACACCCAGCCGGATTCAGAGGTATTCTGTTTAACTGTGTGCTTGTGTTTGACTGTAGTTATTGTTGCTCTGATGAACTGATTCTTGGCATATGAGGGTGTCATCCTGTCCATGCTGATCAACCCAGCCAGGTCAGGTGTGTCACGTTAATCTGTGTTTGTTTGTATGTATGACTGATTTGGTGACTGGAGGAACCCAGCCCCACTGAAACTGAGTCCTGCAAGATAGCTCCATTGGGGGTGAGGGCTTGCAGAAGGGAGAGATGCAGCTTCATATAGAAACACAAATAACACAAGCAGTGCACTGATAGAATTACAAAGACCCTAGAAAAGTATCCCTAATAAATGAGCACACCCCAAAGACCCTGAGGTCCCTTTCAACCCCAGTGCTCTGGGAAAGGGACGAAAAAAATGCATAAAAGCCAGCATTTTTTAACTGCCCTGCTTTCTGCCTTGGATGATTTATTGAGCTTTGTGTTCTAGCAGCTCACCATCTGAGCTGCTAGAACATAAAGCTCAATAGGTCTGATGAGACCACCATGGCTAGCAGCACTGTTTTTCTAAAGGATTACCTGCTTGCTACCCTAGCAAGAGAGATTTCAAAATACCTTTTTCTTCTAGGGACTTTTATTTTATTATTATATTCATTGATTTATTCTTTTGAATATTATACTTATATTGGATAGGATTACTATAGAATTTAATTTATATAGGAAGGGAAATAAATTTCTATTTTATTTCTATACATTTAAAGCTTTGCAGCATACCGTATATCATACATTATAGAATTTATATAGGAAGAAAGATATATTTATATTTGTTTTTATACAGTCATTCTTTGGACAACCCCTTTGCTAATTAATTTATATAAAGAGAAAAATTCATTTCTATCAGTTTCATAAATTTCTTCACTAAGGCACACCTGCATTTTTTAATTTTATAGGAACGCAAATACATTTCTATATTTGTAGTAAAAGAAGACCTGAAACATACTATGACCATGGTGGAAAGGCAGGTGGCCACACTGGCCAGCCTTCAGAGAGGGAGTGAAAGACAGGGTAGAGGGAGAGCTGTAAGTTCCTCCCCACCCCCACCAAACTGAGACAAAGCCTCTTTCCTCCAGCTAAAAGAGATGAGGCTGCTATAAGCAGCAAGGAGAGGAGGGCAATGCCACTGTCACTTCCTGTGCCCGAGACTGCATCCCCTCCACACACAGCAGCCATAACCCACCCCTCACCCCCACCATGATGACAACCACAACCAGCAGCACCAGCACAGCAGCCTACTCCATTCCTGTTTAACTTCCCATGCTGAGCCTTCCATGTGCCAGAAGAAGAGCTGGATCTGGATCTGGATCTCAGTGCCCTAACAAGGGAAACTCTGGGGAAGGAGGGGGAATCAGCTGATTTTGTGCTTGATACCTATCAAGTTTCCCTTCGAGCCAGGTCTCCTTTCCCAGAAGCCACTTCGGAGGAGGTTGATGTACAGGTGGAGTCTAGCAGCTCAGCTGAGTCCACTCCTCCTCTTGCTGTGCTTCTGCCTGCTGAGGAGGGGGAAAGTGCAGCCACATCCACAGATGCACCCACACCCCAGAAGTGTGCGGGTAGTGTGGTCTGGGATCATTTTGAGCTGGCAGATGATCCCACGTATGCTATCTGCCTGTACTGCCAAGCCAAAACCAGCCAGGGCAAGGGAACAAAACATAAGAGCACCACGGAGATACTGATGCATCTCCACAGGCACCACTCCCTTGCCCTTGCTCCTCCTCAGCCTGGCACCAGCAAGAGCATGCCCAAAGGGAAGTCCCCCACTTGCTCCAAAGTCCCCGCCCCCCAAAGCAGAGGCAGGCCACCCTGGAACAGTGGGGGAAAGGCAGACAGAAAGGGGGGCATGTTCCAAAGGTCAACGAGCTCACTCAGAGCATTGGGGAGATGCTTTTTGTTGATGGCCAGCCATTCTACCTAGTTAAGGGGCCAGGGTTCAGGCAGCTCATGGCATTTGCAGTCCCATCATACCAAGTGCCCACATGCACCACCTTCAGTAGGACAATGGTGTCATCCCTGTATGAGGCATGCACAGAGTACTTGAGGGAGGAGCTGTGTGAGGCAAGTCTGCAGGTGGCCTTACACTTCACCTCAGACATCTGAAGCAGCTGGGGTGGAGATCATGCCTACCTCTCCCTCACATGGCACTGGTGTGACCAGTCAGGCCATTGGTGGGCTCTAATTCAAGCTAAGGTGTGGGCCATGAAGTGCTTGGTGCAGGAGTGGCTTGCTGGGCAGGGTGAGCTCACCCGTGGGTTCAAGGTCACCAATAATGGAAACAATATGGTCAAGGCAGTCCATGATACCAAGTTTGTTGGCATCCTCTGTGTGGCACACAAGTTGCACCTTGTTGTCAGGGCTGCCTTGGAGGTAGACAGAGCTGCCAGTGATGGCGCTGCCACTACCAGCAAGCTAATTTCAAAATGCAGGAAGGTGGCAAGCTACTTCCACCAGAGTATCAAGGCAGGCAAGATGCTGCCGGATCAACAGAAAGAGCTGAACATCCCACAGCACAAAATCATGCAGGATGTGGAGACTCGGTGGAACTCCATAAAACTGATACTCGAGAGGCTGGTGGAGAAACAGAAGGCCATCCATGAGATGGCCTTGCTCAGGGAGATCGGGATCAGCAGCCCCCTAAACAGACGTGAGTGGGATACCATCTCCCAGATCTTGGTGGTCCTCAAGCCCTTCCTCAAGGCTACCAAGAGCCTCAGCGCTCCTTATGCTCTCCTTAATCAGGTGATCCTCATAGTCAGGGAACTTCAGAGCCAAATGTAGAGCTTCCAGGGGATCAATGTTCCTAGCTGGATCAGGCCACTGTTACCAGACATGCAGGAACTGGTGAGGTGGCTGAAGGAGGGCATCAGGAAATGGCTTGATCCTTTGTGGTCCAGGTACAGTCCCTGTGCTGGCTGCCATGTGTGACCCAAGGGTGAACGGCACCATATGCAGCAGCCAAACGCTGAATCAGTGGACAGAGGCTCTGGTAAAGAAAGTCAGGGAGACATAATGGCAGAGGTGGGGGGCCATGGAATAGGAGGGATCCATTGTCTCATGCTAGTATACCATCCACGAGCTACTCTTGTCCTCCACCACAGGCGCTGCCAATATGGGCTAAGGACATGGCTTCCATGGGTGACCTAAATTACCCAGACATTTGCTGGGAGGAGCAGACAGCGAGGTCTGACCACCCACATAGGTTCCTGGCTGTGTTACAGGACCTTCACCTTATCCAGGAAGTGCACAGCCTCACTAGGGGTAACACCTTGCTGGACCTGGACCTGGACCTGGTCCGGGCCATGGGGGATGACCTGGTGAGGGGACTACAGGTCCTTGACCACCTGGGCAATAGCGATCATCGCCTGCTGGATTTCACTATCCAAAGCAGGGTATCAAGGGCTTACACCAAGGCTAAAGCCCTTGACTTCAGAAGGGCCAACTTCAATGAGCTTAGGAGACTAGTGGGGGCCCAGAAAGTAGAGAGGAGGGAGATGGGAGTCCACGAGGGATGGTCATTCCTTAAGGGGGCGATCCTTCAGGCCCAAAGGATAACAGTCCCTGAGAGAAGCAAGGGGGATAAGAATGCTCAGAAACCCCCTTGGCTCAGCAAGGGCATTCAGCAATGCCGGAGGACTAAAAGGGAGGTGCATAACCAGTGGAAGGGAGGAGCTATCACCAAGGAGGAGTACTCCTCTTTGGCCCATGAGTGTAGGAGGGCTATTAGGAATGCCAAGGCAGATGGAACTCAGGCTAGCGTCCAGGATTTGGGACAACAAAAAGTCCTTTTTCAAGTACATTCGGAGCAAGAAGAGGGCACCAGGAAATATAGGGCCCCTGCAAGATGCAAACAGTAATCCTGTGGCTATGCCAGACAAGAAAGCTCATATTTTTAACAGTTTCTTTGCCTCCGTTTTCTTGAACAGGGACTGGGACATCCCACCTACCAGAGGTAGGGACAATCTCAGGGATAGCTATCAGCCCTTCAGTCAGCACAGATGTAGTTAGGGATCTTCTGGAAGGTCTAGACATTTTTAAACCTGTAGGTCCAGATGCCCTCCACCCAAGGGTGTTGAGAGGGCTGGCAGGGGTCATTGTGGAGCCCTTGGCCCAGCTGTATGAGCATTCATGGTCATCTGGCCAAGTGCCTGGGGATTGGAAACCGGCTAATGTGGTCCCAATTTTCAAGAAAGGGAGAAAGGAGGACCCAAGTAACTATAGGCCTGTAAGCCTCACCTCGGTGTTTGGGAAGATCTTGGAGAGAATCATCAAGGAGCACATCTGTGGGGGGCCTGCAGGGAAGATCATGCTCAGGGGCAATCAGCATGGGTTCATCAAAGGCAAGTTCTGCCTGATCAACCTGATTGCCTTTTATGACAAAGTAACTAAATCCTTGGATGATGGTATCACCATGGACGTAGTCTTTCTAGACTTTAAGGAGGCTTTGACACTGTCTCTCACCCCATCCTCATCAATAAATTAAGTGACTGTGGCGTTGATGCCTGCACAGTTAGATGGGTAAAAAATTGGCCAATGGGGCACACCCAGACAGTGGTGGTGGATGGGTTGTACTCAACCTGGCAAGATGTGAGCAATGAGCAGTACCCCAGGGCTTGGTCCTCAAGCCCGCATTGTTTAACATCTTCATCAGCAACTTGGACGAGAGGGTGGAAAGCACGCTGTCCAAGTTTGCTGATGACACTAAGTGAGGCGAGGTGGACACACTTGAAAGGAGAAAGAGGCTGCAAATAGATTTAGACAGACTACAAAAGTGGGCAGACGAGAATAGGAGGGGGTTCAATGTAGACAAATGCATGGTGCTATACCTTGGGAGAAGGAATCCACAGCATATATACAGGCTGGGGATTTCCTTCCTTGAAAGCAGAGGTGGAAAGGGATCTTGGAGTCATTACTGACTCCAAGATGAACATTAGCCACCAATGCTAGACTGCAGCCAGCAAGGCCAGTCATACCTTGTTGTGCATCCAAAGGTGGATCTCAAACTGGTCCAGAGAGGTGATACTCCCCCTCTATGCAACACTGGTCAGGCCGAAGTTGGAGTTCTGCATCCAGTACTGGGCACCACACTTCAAAAGGGATGTGGCAAGCCTGGAGAGAGTTCAGAGGAGGGCCACCCACTTGGTGAGAGGGCAGCAGGACAGGCCCTATGAGGAGAGACTGAGGGACCTGAACCTGTTCAGCCTCAGCAAGAGGAGGCTGAGGGGGGACCTGGTGGCTGCCTACAAACTCATCATGGGAGACCAACAGCAAATAAATAAGGCCCTTTTCTCCCCAGCACCACCTGGGGTGACAAGGAATAGTGGTAATAAGCTGATGGAGAATATGTTTACGTTAGAGATCAGAAGGCAATATTTTACAGTTAGGGGGGCCAAAATTAGGAACCAGCTTCCCAGGGAAGTGGTCCTCACCCCTACCTTAGGCAAATTCAAGAAGCCAGCCTGGCATGCAATGCAGGCAAGAAAGCCAGTCAATGAAAATGGAAATGAAGACATCAGGGGGTGAGGAACAGGCTGGGGTGGGGGGTGGGAGGAAAAGGGGGATGTAGTAGCACAGGTAAAAGTGTGCTGAACTTCACTTCATCAGCCTCTTAGATACAGAAACTCATGGACTCAATATACAAAGTGGAATTCTGACACACTGCAACCTGCCAGACATCTGGAGGTTAGATGAACATCTTGCTGGGGTCATTTGACCCCAGTATTCTTTCCTGCCATGGCAGGGGGTCGGACTGGATGATCTGCTCAGGTCCCTTCCAACCCTACAAACTATGAAACTATGAAACTATGACTCCCAGGTACCTCTGCACTTTTACCTGCACTGCTACATCCCCCCTTTCCCCCCCCACTCCCCACCCCAGCCTGTCCCTCATTCCCCGATGCCTCCATTTCCATTTTCAGTGACTGGCTTTCTTGCTTGCATTGCATGCTAGGCCAGGATCTGGCTTCTTTACTATTCCTTCCATCCAGGATCAGGAGACACACCAAGTGCAGGTACTTCCTCAGCCTGACAAAGGGTTTTTCAACCTGAGAGCTTCCTAAATTATATTTCTCTATTCCGTTTTTTTTCATAATAAACATATAAACATAAGCCATCACACGCTTTCCGAGTAACATATATCCAACACGACATCTTTACTTCTTGCTGAAGCCAGAGGTACTGGCCCCCAGTTGTATGTGCACCTGTGCCAATGTGCTTAACATCAGTGATGGTCAATAGCTATTTCACCATGAGGTATACTCCTGGAGCTAAGAATGCCTTCATTCAAGCTATTAGGCCTGTGCAAATAGAGAACTATTTGATTTGGATTTGGATTCAGTTGATTTGGAGGCCAGCAATTCAATTTAGATGTTTGGTTTGCTTTTCTGAATTGAATTGGCTTTGGAAGATTTGGCATTGATTTGGAGCGATTTGGAGATTTGGCTATAGAGTATATTGGGGAATCAATGAAATATCTATAACTTTGTAATTTCTTGGCTGATTCAGATGAAACTTCCAGGGATGGTATTCCCTGCTGAGGCCACAAAATCTGATAAGTTTCAAGAATATAGGTGTAGGAGTTTCTTGGAAAATGCACTGCTAGCTTCTGACAAGCAAAATTCATGACATGGGTGACACTTTGTTTGTGTTAAGGCACAGGGAGGTGAAAACTGCAAGCCTACTAGGCCCTGCTGTGGCCACAAAGCCTGCCTGATGTCAAGGAGATAGATGCAGGGGGATTCTGGGATATGGGGCCCTGCACCTCAGTCTGCTAACAGGCAAAACTCGCTATATCCTATCCAATCCTTTCTAAGAACAAAAAGGAGCATGCGATGGACTAGGAAGCAAGCCAGTCCACTACCTTTTTGACACTGTTGCTCAGAAGCAGCTCACAAAAGGCACAGAAAGCCTGCAGACAGAGACTTTTATGCTGCTTCTATGTCCCTCTCCTGGACTGTGCTTGGAAGGGGACTCAGGGAGAAATCACACTCACTGGCCAGCTAGAGATGTCAGTCCTCCCCCCCTGCTCCCCCTCCCCCCCCCCCCCTGCTCCCCCTCCCTCTTCTAAGTTTCCGTTTCCCCTCAAAACTGCCTTCCAAATCTCTGAATCACTGAATCTCTTTGGATTAGGAGATTTGGCCTCCAAATCAGGCCAAATCTTCTCTGAATCAAATCACAAATCAAAGCTTCACACAGCCCTATAAGCTATGTCTTGCTTTCAGAAAGCCCAGTTTTCAGCACTAGCAGGAGGCAGGGTGTCCATGATTCCTCTTACCCAGGGGGTGTAACAGCTAGTGAATAGATTGATAGAACTTTAGCTTTTGGCCATAAATTTCAAAGTGTCTTTAGTCTATTTGTGTTCAAGCTAGCTGCTGCTAGTGCCCTGGCCACTCCCAAAAGTGGGCGTAGGGTCAGATCACATGGTTTGTAGTGCCAATACAGCAAATCAGGAATTTTTCAGATAAATGGGTATTTTGTTGGAAAATGCTGATTCAGGGAAACAGAAACTGGTCACAGAAACATGCTAGTTTCACTGATTCTTGGTTCCAGGATGAAATTTTTTGCAAAGAGGAAAAGAAAGATGCCCTCTGGTAGCATGGTAGGGCAGACATCTGCTTAGAAGTGGGAGGCAAAATTTGCTGAGCTTTTGAGTTTTTTCTTTTCTTCTAGGACCTGCAAATATACCTATGGTATGTGTGATGGGCTGGCTTCATGTTGTGACCATGTCACCCTCTAGTGGATGTGGCTGGTAAGGAGAAAAACTACTCTTTCGGTGTGTCTACACAAAACAAGTTATTGCACATTACAGGTGCACATATACACATGCACGCCCTTTATGAGCATTAAATTAGCCAATTGTATCTATAGGTGATATCTGCAAATGCAGGTATCAGTTTTAGTCACAATTAGTTAATACATACTGAAACACATGCAGACGTGACCTGGCACTAACTTTAGTGCTGGGTCTGCCCTGCCACTACGAGGCCAGCCTGAGCCCAACCCCAGGGCTCCTGGCTGGAAGCTTCTCCTGTCCCAGGGCTAAGCTACTCTCTGGCAGGACACACCAGAATTCTAGACAAGACTGTTGTTCTGCACAGGAGCACACCAGGCCCTGTATGCCCCCCTGGACAGGACACAAGCTGTCTCTGCCTGGCCCGTCCCCCTCCAGAGCTTCTTCTCGGCCACAGGTGAGTGTTGCAAGGGGTGTATCTTGCTGCACTCCTGCCCAGCCCTGAGATCCCCACAGGGCTGCTGCTCTGCTCCAGTATCGCAGTGGTCTCTGGCAGCAGGGCCAGAACCTTCTCCCTGCTGCTGCTCAGCTCCAGTATTGTCTGCAAGTGTCTCCAGTGCTTGCAGGTCCTGTGGTAAAGTGCCTCTGCTGCATGGCTCCCAGTCCATGACCCTGCTCCTGCACTGGGCACTACTGGCAGCTCTCCAGGGCTGGCCACACAGGGACAGCTGTGCAGGGGCCCAGAAAGCTGGTGCCAGACAAGAATGTTGTCATCCTTCTCCTCATTGAGTGCTGGCCAATCTCATATGCACACACCTGTGCCAGCCACCAGGGCCCTCAACTGGACTCAGCAGGAAGTGCATGACCTCATGGCACATTTGAGACAAACGTGCTCGAATGTCCACATTTATGAGGCCTTGTTGGGTGGGATGTAGGAGCGAGGGCACTCTTGGTTGGCATGGCAGTGCCACATAAAGTTTAAAATATTGCAGGCACAGTGGACAACTGTGTCCAGCTTCAATAATTGGTCATGCCCAAAAATCCATGACCTGTATGCAGGAGCTAACCCACATTTTGACATCCCAGGAGCCAGGCTGCACCCCTGTAACTGACACCAGCCACTGGAGGAAGGGACCTTGGGCCTTCAGTGCCCCACCCCACCCTCCTCCCTGGCTCCTGCACCCACTGGCAGCTTGAGGAGCTCTGTCCAGCACCTGCTTTGTCTTTGGTGTAGCCCCAGACCCTAGCATGAGAAAGCCAGTCATGCCACCACCGGCTGCCAGCATCACCAGATTCTCCCTGTGAGAGGCCCTGGTCAGGTGCCAGCCTACTATACACCACAGGCCATGGACACTGGGCACAGCCAGTCACCCTCACCAATGGGGAGGCCCACACTGAGCCACCAGCCTTGCCAGCCCCAGACTGGGCCCTCCCAGTTGTCTCTACTGCTCCTGGCCCCTGCCCCTGCCCCTGCCCCTGAAGGGCCCTCCAAGTTGTCTCTACTGCTCCTGTCCCTGCTGCTTCTCCCTGCACAGGTCACCCACACTCCCTGGCCCTGGGTCCCCCATCCCTCCCCACACACAGAGCACACAGAGAGGTGAGACACAGTTCAAAACTTTATTGATCAGCCCATGTCCCTGCAGCTGGGTCAGAATTGGCCTCTCACACACCAAGGAAGGTGTTGAGACCAGTGGCAATGTCCTTCTTGGGAGCAGGGGGTAGGGACATGCAACACTGCCACAGGTAGCCCTCAGGTGGTGGCGGAGGTTGCAGGGCAGTCCAGGCTTGCCCCCTGGACCATCGTAGCTCAGGGTCCTGAACCAGGAGTGCAGGTGTGCCTGGGACACCAGGAAAATCAGCAGCAGCAGGTCATAGTGACTCAGGCACCCCTCCACCTGCACAAACAGTTCATCACATATTGCCTGGGTTACAAGCAGCAGGGACATGCTCAGGGCACAGTTCTGGTACAAGGGGCAGGGGGAATGGCCCTGGGATGCCTTCTCAGAGAAGCTCCTGTGGGGAGGGTGGGGCATGACCAACTCCTCACCCCAGTGGTCAGGGAGCCCTGTACATCCTGAGCCCAGGCACCTTTGTCTGGGCATCAGCATGGCAGAGCAGCTGATCTTCATGAGGAGAGCTGGGGAGAGGGAAGCAGGGTCTGGAGCTGCAGCAACAGGTGCTGCCAGCAGTCTGGCCTTTCCCAACCTGGGGAAGAGGGTGGGGGAGGCAGGGTGCCTGTGGCCAGCACCCAGCAGGCCATTGGCCCCAGGGGAGCAAGTGGGGATGAGGAGCATGTGCAGAAGCTGCCTGGGCCTGGGCCTCCCAACCAGCTTACCGTGGTCTGTGGGCATCCATGCATGGCTGACCCTGAACCTGAACCTGAAGCCAGGCAGCACATGGCCTATGGGGAAAAATATCTTATTTCTGAAATCATAGAATCATAAAACCAGAAGCAGGGGTAACTGGTGCCTCCTGAGTCTGGGGGGGCCACAATTTGTGGGGAGTCCCAGGGGCAGGCCAAAAGCACCATATCCACTCCTATACTTCTGTGCTGTAGCTTAGTGCCCCCCCCCAAAAAAAAAACAAAACACCGCTGGCCTGTGTAGCAAAAAAAAATGCCCCACCCTGAGCAGTGCTGAGTCAGGAGCCAATCTCAGGGACGGCATATGCCCCCACAGTGTCCTTCCTACCAGTCACCTATGACTGGAAGAGACCTGTACAGTCATCAAGCCTGGTCCCCTGCCATGGGCAGTAAGTATTGGGCTCAGATGAGCTTGGCAAGGTGCCTGCCCAGTCTCATCTTGAACACCTCCAAAGAGGATGACTACACCACCTCTGCTGGGAGCATGTTCCAAATTCTGGTGACCCTTACAGGGAAGTTTTTCCTTATACCCAACCTGAATTTACCTTCTATTAGTTTATGCTTATTGCTGCTTGTCCTCCCTTGAGGTGCCCTCTTGAATAGTTGCCCTTCTGAAAATGTTGCAAGCTCTCACAAAAGGCTTGTCTCTTGCCCCTGCAGGGCCAACATCTGGACCTGGAGGAGAGGCCACCAGCCCCAGCAGGGATGTGAGCTGTGGGTTGCCACCATCCACCATTGGAGCCATCCAGTTGTGCCAGCTGTGCCTATGGCACACCAGGGGCTGGACCCTCCTGCTTCAGTGGTTGGTGGCAGTGGCAGAGGAGCGGGAGGTGTAGAAGCAGGTGCAGGAGGTGCGGAAGCTGTTGCGGGAGGTGAGGGGGCTGGTCTGGTGAGTAGATGATGTTGTCTGGGTAAAGACACAGGACAAGAGTAGCAGGACCACTGGGCCTGCGTGGAGGCTCTGGAGCAAGAACAGCTTTGGCAGCAGGGGGACCCTGACCGCCAGGCCATGGACACCCTCGTAGCGCTGGCGGCCATGTACATGTACACTGCCTGGCTCATGACCATGGCCCCACAGACCCCTAATTCCCATCCACCAGCCTGCAGCAGGCCACCACTTGGCCATGGGAGGAGGGCTTTTGACACCTCTGACCCAGTACACCCCTGGCCTGGTCTGGCCCCCCCCCGGACCTACCACCACTCTCCTGGACCAGGACCTGCCACTCTCCCTTGCACTATGCAGCCAAAGACCCAGGAGTGCATAAAGCTGCCATCCACTGGGGTCACTGTGGGCCCTGGACCTATGGGGGAACATCTAGGGGCTGGGGTGTTGGGCACTTGCCCTGGAGCTCTGCACCCTAAATCCCCTCCCAAGGCTCCTCACTCTGGGGTTGAAGACCCAAATTATTGTAAATAGTTTCCCATTTGTATATAGTTTCCCACTTGTAAGCAGGTATTTTATTATTGGTGGGTGGGGAGGGGCACTGTTGATTGAGAGGGGAGGGGGTTCTGTTTGTTGAGGGGGAAAGGTAGAGGGATGGGGATGGGTTTTATGAAGGTAATAAAGTTTTTTGTTTCACCCATATGTGTGTCCTGAGAGTGGTGCTGGGGATAGGCAGGGGGTAGAGGGCGTGTGGATGGCAGGGCAGGCGGACTGAGTGCAGGAGGAGGGAGTCAGCCAGGGCCTCCTGCAACCAGTCTCCTGTCCTGAGGCATGGGTGCAGGGTGCCTGCTGGAACCAGCAGGGCCAGCACCCATGGCAAGCAGGGTGTGAGGCACTGATTGTCACTGGCAGGGGCAGTGGCTGGAGCAGCCATGGCATAGGGAGGCAGGATGGGCAAGGAAGGAGCTGCTACATGCTGCTCCTGTGCTGGGCATGTGGCTCCTGGGCAGGGAAGGGACTTGCCAGGAATCAGAGTTTCCAAGATGGCTGTCAAGTGCTGGCAGCCATGTGGCTGGAGGTTTGAGCTTCCCCTGGTGGCTACAGGGCATATGGTAGTATTGCAGGAACTTAGGACTAACTTTATGTCCCTGAACATGTAGACACCTGCAAAAAAATGCTTAATGTGCATTAGCTTAATCCGCATTAAATTTGTTGCACTTATTTGCATGTGTAGACTTGTCCTTTGTTAACAACAAATAGGGATTACCCCCTTAGGTCATGCAGCAGGACCATGTCATATACATGGTGAGTGTTCTGAGCTGTATCCCCATTGCTGCTCAGTACCTTTCTTCTGCTGGTATACAGTGTAGTAGCACAGCTTCTCTGAGCTTTGGCTGCTGTCAAAAACATTCTGTGTGCAATGCTTTTGAAAAGCTCCTCTTAGAAGCAGCCGTGTCAATGTTCTGGGTAAGTACATTTGCTTTCAGACACTCCTTTCAATGCTAGTTTTCATTCCAAGCATGAGTTTGTTTTGGCATTTCCTCTGCCTTTCACTCATATCTGGACTCATTGCAACCTTCCAAACTTCGCCTTTTGGCACATATTAGACTCATTTCTTTGTGGGATTCTTGGCATAGAGAAGAGCTGTACTGAATCCCACAGGTCTATTTATAGAGGTGTGGTTAGATGTTTTGTTAGTTGCATTAATTAAATTAATCACTACTGACATGAAATAAAAGGCCTAAAGAGCTCTTGTTCAGAGAGTGGAATGATGTTCCCTACCTGCAGGGATTCAGATAACAAAATGCTGGGCTTTAGTCAGTGCTTTTGTGTTTGGAGAGTAATTAATCCTTAGCACACAGGTGGGTGTTATTAAGCAGTGGCATTTTCATGCCCTCCTCAGACAAAAACACTGAAATTAGTAATGAGCAGATAATCAAAAGGGAATGTGTTGTTAGAGGAAACATAGTTGGTGAAGTGATCAGTATGAGGAAGATGCAGAGATGGATTTGGTGCCAGGGGTGGGGCCTGGGTTTAGCAGACAAGGGATCTGCTGCTAAACACTGAACAGTGCTCCACAGTTTCAGCTTGATTTTAAACATGGAGATGGCACCTTCTGAGTAATGGGAACCCAGGGAAATAAGGCTGGCCTTCCACTTCCCCAACATTAACCAGTCTTGTCTCCGTTGTTACAATTTGTATGGCCAGCACCAATGTACCTACTCAAACTGTTCGGTAAGGCCTATGTTCCAACTGCATGTTGTTCCAAGCTATTACAGTGATCCTAAGGGCCTGTTTGTCCTTCTGTTTAAGTAAATGGTAACATTTTTGTTCATTTCAATAGTGCATACTCAAGCAATATACAAATACTGAAACTGATGAATAGGAAAACAGAGAGATACAGATATGCAATAAAAAGCAAACTGATTGATTCATCCATCATTATGTAAAACATTAGCTTAAGGGATCCTATCTGATCTTAAAATTAATTAAATCAATGAAATGGTTAGCTTGACAGAACTCTGTGACTCAGGACAGATATAACATTTGAAACCCTTCTAGTGCCTTTGCTTGGCTATCCTCAGCAGTCTCTGAGACAATAGTCACATAAAGAATCCTTCTCTCCTTCCCTGTGTTACCTCCCAGCTCCATGTTCTTGGGAAACCCTGGCACAGGATGCAGCCTGTCTGACTCACAAAGAATTCCCCCCTCCCTCTTCTACCTAAACAAAATTGATTCAGATGCAGTAAGAGACATACCTAAAGCCCTCCAGATAAGGGAGCAACTACCCTAGGTCTCATTTGCAAGCAAGATGGAACCAGATGACAATTCTTTTACATGGAAGATAGAGAACAGAACATCCGAAGCAAAGACCACTGTGAATTCTGGGATCAGAGAAGCAGGGGAGCACTGCATGATGGGGAATCTATGCTCCAAATGATAATCAACCCACATTTACATACACCCAGCTCAGCATTTATCAGACCAGTTCTAATCTGGATTTACAAAGGACCTTGCCCCCCCCACACACACACACACTTCATCTAACCAGAAATAAAGTTTAATAGGCATCTCAGGCTGTACATTCCCCGGTCCCACTATGGGAGGCCTATTTAAACTTAATTAGCTAAAACTCAGTTGCTGGGTTAGGGAAGGCTGAGGCAAAGAGACCAAGTCAGAGGGGGTATGGGCAACATTTGAACAATGGTAAAGGGTTCATCACAGCATCCAGCCCTTTGGAGCCCTGACCACAAATGCTGTCATACTTTTCCCAGGACAACTGGTGGAAGTCCTCCCCACAGAAGGTTATGAACACTCCAATAATTGCCTTAAGTCTGTTAAAAGACTATCTGAAAAAGATCTGGAAAAGTCATGCTAAGCTGAGGCTTGTTCCCAACAAGTAAAAATCCAAAACCCGGAAGCTGCGAGTGATCTATTGTTTCTGAAGAAACAATGAAGTATCCCATTAGTATATCTGTTGTCCATAGAAGTTTCAAGCTGGCTCCTAAGTGTCTGGTTACTCCTTAACCTTATGTTTTTCCTGGTTATTAATCAGTTTCTTGAGATGTTCCAGACCAGATAAGCCCTTCTCAATAAAAAAGACAATTATTTACACTATTAAGAATGCTTGGAAGGAGCTGAACTGAGGGTATAAAAATCTGTAAAAAAAAAGCAGCAATGTGTGTGTGTGCTTCAAGAGGAGAAGTCTCTCTGACACCATCCACTATTGATCTCAAGAAGCTGGAAGAAACAGATTGTCTCCCTTCAGGGATTGTGCTAAGAAGTTTACCTATCAGCATGGGAACCTGAGTGCCTTGGACTGGTGAGATCCCAACTCTCACTCTCTCTCTTTTCTCTCTAGGCATTAAGCTTGAGCTAAGTTTCCCCAAATACTTAGTGAAACCAGGGTAGTATTGTAATTGTTTTGATTGTTTTCCTTTGCATGTCTATTACTACTAGTACCATTATATATTTCATATGCTTATCAATAAATAACTTTTATAGTCAAACTGGTGGTAACTGGGTATATTTTTCCTTCTCTACTTCTCCTTTCCCACTTGCTCTGCAGCAACGCCTCTTTTACCTAAGCTAAAGATTGCTGTGTAGCCCAGAAATACTGTGGGGTCTGCTCATCAAGAGGCTAAAAGATTGGGACGTGCTGAATTTGAAACACGTAAGGGGATCAGCTTGTACAGGCTGATTGACCCAGTTTGACTCAGATGTGCCCTAATGAACTGAATGCTGGCCCATGAGGGTGTCAGCTGGACACCCAGCCAGACTCAGAAGTATTCTGTTTAACTGTGTGCTTGTCTGACTGCAGTTTATTGTTGCTCTGATGAACTGATTCTTGGCATATGAGGGTGTCAACCTGTCTATGCTGATCAACCCGGCCATGTCAGGCATACCACATTAATCTGTGTGCGTTTGTGTGTGTATGACTGATTGGGTGACTGGACTAACCCAGCCCCATTGAAACTGAGCCCTGCAAGGTAACTCCACTGGGGGTGAAGACTTGCAGAAGGGAGATTGTAACAGGAGTAGCTCCCTAGGGGTCACCGTGCTCTCCCCTAGTGCCCCTTACCATGTTCAGTCAGTCTATGATGCACCCTCAATCTCGTCCACCACGTCTTTGATGTCAATTATGTAATTAGGGAGGCTTCCTCTTCGGTTCTCCTGGACACGGTTATCCTCCTATACAATTGCTGCCCCCTTTTGCCTTGGGGCTTCTCATCACGCTACCCCCTGCTCTGGGGTTAGCACAGTCTTGGGGCTCAGGTGGCCATGGCATGCCTGGCCCCAACTTTCCTCCTTGGGGTCTCAACCCCCTGCTGGGCTCAGGCGGCCTCAGCCTTACCTGGCCTCCAATTCTCCGCTCCTTTTTGCCTCAGGGCTGGGGTCAGTGGACCCCCAGATGCAGCACCCTCTCTGGTGTTAGGGTCCCCACACTACCATGGAGCCTCTATGAGGCCTCCTCCAACCCCTAATAGTCTCACCCGGTCTTCCAGTGTAAACCACAAACACAAAGCATAGCTGTAACATCCGACATCCGACCTGCAGACCAGTACCCCATGGTTGTCGTCCATATGAGTACAAACGATGTGGCCAGGGGCAACCCTGACTGCATTATGAAGGATTTCAAGGCTCTGGGAGACAAGCTGAAGCAGACGGGGCACAGGTGGTATTTTTTCTCTCTTCTTCCGGTGAGTAGGCGGGGACGGCAACACGAGGCCTGCATTGGTGTGGTCAACCGGCGCTTATGCAGCTGGTGCCACAAGGCAGGCTTTGGGTTCCTTGATAATGACCCATGCTTTTGGGCAGGGGGACTTGCTGGGGTGGGATGGGCTTCATCTCTCTCCTAAAGGCAAGCATGTCTTCTCTTCCAGGTTGACTGATCTTGTACAGCGAGCTTTAAACTAGCCTCACCGGGGGAGGGGGCCTCAGGAAGATGAGGAGACGCCATCCAAGCAAGACAGGTGACAAAGGCAAGGAGTGCTAAGGTAAGAAACGGGGGTCCAGACAGTGTCCCTAAACAGAGGGTGGCACACACAGTCTTGCAAGGCCTTAAATGCCTATATACCAATGTTCGCAGTATGGGAAATAAACAGGAGGAACTCGCCCTCAGAATAGCTAGTTCAAACCCAGATGTCATAGGGCTAACAGAAACGTGGTGGGATTTGTCCCATGACTGGGCAGTTAGCATTAGGGGCTATAGGCTTTACAGGCGGGATAGAGAAGGAAGGAAAGGTGGGGGTGTGACACTCTATGTCAAGGAGCACTACACATCCTCTGCCAGCAGAATGGGGTCAGAGGAAGGGCAGGCTGAAGTGGTCTAGGTTAAGATTCAAGGGGACTGTAGGGAGAGCGATTTGACAGTGGGGGTCTACTACAGACCCCCCAACCAAGGGGAGGAGCTGGACTGGCAATTTTCGGGCCAGCTTGCAGTGGCACTTAAGGCAAGGGATGTAGTTGTCATGGGTGATTTTAATTACTCGGACATCTTCTGGGAGGAACAGTCAGCCAGGACGGACCGTTCCAGGAGGTTTCTAGCTGAGATACAGGACCTCCACTTAATCCAAGAGGTGCATGGTCCCACCAGAGGAAACGCCTTGTTGGACCTGGTCCTGGCCACAGGCGATGACCTGGTAAGGGGCCTTCAGGTTCTTGACCACCTGGGCGATAGCAATCATCGCTTGCTGGAATTCACCATCCAGCGCAGGGTGTCAAGGGCCTGCAGCAAGGCAGTAGCCCTAGACTTTAGGAGGGCCAACTTCAACAAGTTGAGAAGACTAGTGGGGGAGGCACTGGGGTCCTTGAGGGCAGGGGAACTCAGTGTCCAGGACAAGTGGTCGTTCCTTAAGGAAATGATACTCAGGGCCCAAGGGAAATCCATCCCAATGAGAAGCAAGGGGAGCAAGAGTGCCCGAAAGCCTCCCTGGCTTACCAAGAGCATCCAGGAATCCCTGCTTACCAAAAAGGCGGTGTACAACCAGTGGAAGGGGGGTGCCATCTCCAAAGAGGAGTATGACCCCTCTGCTCGGGCCTGTAGGGTGGCTGTCAGGAAACCTAAGGCAGACATAGAGCTAGGACTAGCATCCAAGATCAAGGATAATAAAAAGTCCTTTTTCAAATATATAGGGAGGATGAAGAAGGCACCGGGTAATGTGGGGCCCCTGCAAAGTACACTGGGCAATCTGGTGGTTGCGTCAGAGGAGAAAGCGAAACTCTTTAACCAATTCTTCACCTCCGTTTTCTTGTGCAGGGACCGGGACTTCCCCGCTGTGATGCCAGATGAACTTGAGGGGAACACCTCCATACCTCAGGTTGGGGAGGAGTGGGTTAGAGAGCTTCTGGAGGGGCTGGATGTGTTCAAGTCAGCAGGTCCAGATGCTCTCCAGGAAGAGAATTTGCAATGTGCGGTTCTGAGAAGCAAAGCCTGTGAGTACAGCTAGCCTTGGAAATGCCAAAACAAAGTGGTATAACATTTCTTTGATGACTTCCATTATTCATTTTCTGTTTGTGAGTAACCCACTATCAGATCATGAAAGTTTAAGAATAACTCACTCCTCAAATGTACCTGCTTGTTGCCTTGGTGGAAGGCTTTTGACATGCACATCATTCAAGTATCATATATTAAAACCAGATATGCAATTCATACCATAACCTCTATAATGTACAAATTATTACCTGATGAAGAAACTTTTGGTATCAATAGAATGAGTCCAACTGATTTCATTAGGCCATGAGGTAAATTAGTTGACTTCAATGAGTTCTAAAAGTCACTGCGAGAAATGCAAATCGCGGAACCTGTGGTCATGCTTGCAGTTTTTATTGTGCCAATTAGTTACATAGGTTTTCTGATCTGGGAACAGAAGCAATTCTGCTTTGAGGCGCATGTGTAGTCACTGCCAGCACGGAGATGATGCCGGGGCTGTGGAGCCCAGGGCAGCTGTTTGCAGCCTGACTGCTGCCTGCTGCAGCTGCCTGAGTCCAGCTGCCTGCAAACAGCTGCGCTTGGCTACAGAGCCCCATCATCAGCTCCGTGCTGGCAGCAACTGCACATGCACCTCAGAGCAGAGAGTGGAGATAAATCCATTCTCTGCTCTGAGGTGTACGTGCAGTCGCCAGTATGGAGCTGATGCTGGGGCTGCGTAGCCTGGGGCAGCTGTTTGCAGTCTTCCTGCTGCAGCTGCCCAGAGCCCAGGCTGGATACAGGCAGTGCTGGAAGTGGCACAGGGCTTTTCCAGGCTGCGCTGCCTCAGCCTTTCCCCACCACACCCCGGTCTCCTCAGAGCCATGGGATGCTGGAGCCTGAAGTATTACCTTTGCAGCCTCCTCTCTGAAGATACACAGCCCAGGCTCTGGGTAGCTGCTGCCAGCCATAGAGTCCAGGCTGCTTGCAGCAGGACTTGCAGCCTCCCAGCCACCTGCTGGGAACAGATCAGGCCCCATGGCTGGCAGCACCTGCCTAGAGTCTGGGCTGGCAGTGGATGCCAAGCAAAATGGCTTTGCATGCCATCCTTGGCATGCACATTCCAGGGGTTGCCAACCCCTACCATACAGACTTACCATGCCAAGAAAAATGGTTTCATAGTTAGTAGGGTTGGAAAGGACCTGAGCAGATCATCAAGTCCGACCCCTGCCATGGCAAGAAAGAGTACTGGGGGCAAACGACCCCAGCAAGGTGATTGTCAAGCCTTGTCTTAAAGACACCTGGGTAGGAGCCAGCACCATTTCACTTGGAAATTGGTTCCAGATCCTAGCTGCCCTGACAGTGAAGGAGTGCCTCCTAATGTCTAATCTGAATTTACCATCTGCCAGCTTGAGACTGTTATTTCTAGTCACTCCTAGTAGTGCTCAGGGAAACAGGGACTCCCCCAATGCCTGCTGGTCCCCTCTGACTAATTCATAACAGGCCACTAGATCCCCCCTCAGCCTTCTCTTATGGAGGCTTCAGGTCCCGTAGCCTGTCCTGCTGCCCCCTGATCATGTGAGTGGCCCTCCTCTGGAACCTCTCCGTGTTGTCCATATCCCTCTTGAAGTGCAGTGCCCAAAACTGGAAGCAGTACTTCAGCTGCAGCCTTACCAGTGCCGCATAGAGGGGGAGTATCACCTCCCTGGACCTGCTTGAGATGCATCTGTGAATGCATGACAAGGTGCAGTTGGCCATCCTGACTTCATCCCCACACTGCCTGCCCATATTCATCTTGGCATCAATGGTGACTCCAAGATCCTTTTCTGCCTCTGCACTGATGAGAAGGGAGTTCCCCAGCTTGTAGGTATGGTGCTGGTTCTTCCTCCCCAGGTGCATCACCTTGCACTTGTTAGTGTTGAAACCCATCCTGTTCTCATCTGCCCACCCCTGTAACCTGTCTAGGTCTGATTGCAGCCTATTCCTCCCTTCTAGTGTGCCCACATCCCCACCCCCCATCTTAGTGTCATCAGCAAATTTGAACAGGGTGCTTTTTACCCCCTTGTCCAAGTCACTGATGAAGATGATGAAGATGTTGAACAGTGCAGGCCTGAGGACCGAGCCCTGTGGAACCCCACTGCCGACATCCCTCCAGGCTGAGAAGGACGCATCCACTACCACCCTTTGAGTGCGGCCCTCCAGCTAGTTGGCGACCCATGTGACTGTATAGGTGTCGACACCACAGTCCCCCAGTTTCTTGATGAGAATGGGGTGAGAGACAGTGTCAAAGGTCTTCCAAAAGTCCAGAAAGACTATGTCCATTGTTACCCCTGCATCTAAGGATTTGGTGACGTGGTCATAGAAGGCCACCAGGTTGGTCTGACAGGACCTGCCTCTAATGAACCCATGTTGGCTGCCCCTAAGCATAATTTCCCCTGCTGGCCTGTCACGGCCATGTGCCAGGATAATTCTCTCAAAAAGCTTACCCAGGATTGAGGTAAGACTAACTGGCCTATAGCTTCCCGGGTCCTCCTTTCTCCCTTTTTGAAGATGGGAGACATATTGGCCCTCTTCCAGTCCCCTGGCACACCACGAGTGCTCATAAAGCTGTGCCAGGGGTCCCACAATGACCTCAGCTAATTCCCTCAGCACTCTGGGATGGAGATTGTCCGGACTAGCTGATTTAAATACACCCAGTCCCTCCAGAAGTTCCCGGACTAGATCTTCCCTGACCCTTGGCCTAGTTGCGCCTCCCCTGGGGCCTGAGGGGGGCCTGGTGGTGGGGGTTGATCTGGTCCCTGCTCAGGAAAATGGAGGCAAAGAAGTCATTAAATAAGTTAGCTTTGTCATCTGGTGTGACGACCAGATTTCCTAGTGTGTCTCTCAGGGGCCCCACTTTACCCGGTACCTTCTTTTTGCCCCCTACATATTTAAAAAATGACTTCTTGTTGTCCTTGATCTGGGAAGCTAGTCCCAGTTGCATCTGTGCCTTGGCCTTCCTGACTGCCCCCCTCCATCCCCAAGCAACCACAGTATAATCCTTCCTGGTGATGGCCCCTCCCTTCCATTGGGTGTACATCTCCCTTTGAGCTAGGAGACATTCCTGGATGCTTTTGGTGAGCCATGGGGGCTTTTGTGCCCTCTTGCTCCCTTTGATCCATGTTGGGATTAAGGAGCGATCACTCTTCTTGGACACCTGGCTCCCCTCCCCTCCGGGACCTCAGTGCTTCCCCAACTATTCTCCTTAGCTCATTGAAGTCCACCGTCCTGAAATCTAGGGCTGCAGCCTTGCTGCAGGCCTTTGCCACCTTGCGCTGGATGTTGAATTCCAGCAGGCAATGATCACTGTTGCCCAGGTAGTTGAGCACCCGCAGCCCCCTCACCAGGTCATCACCCATGGCCAGCACCAGATCCAACAAGGCATCTCCCCTGGTGGGGCTGTGCACCTCCTGGGTTAGATGGAGGTCCTGCACTCTGGCTTGGAACCTATGTGAGTGGTCAGACCTGGCTGACTGCTCTTCTCAGCAGATGTCTGGAAAGTTCAGGTCACCCATGATGACCACATCCTTTGACCTAACTACCTCTGTGAGCTGACTTAAGAATTCCTGGTCTAGCTCTTCCCCTTGGTTGGGAGGTCTGTACTAGACCCCCACCGTTAAGTCTCTTTTCCCTTGACCTCCTTGTATTCTAACCCAGAGCACTTCAGTGTGCCCCTTCTCTGACCCTGTGCTACTTGATGAGGATGTGTATTCCTCCTTAATATAGAGCACCATGCCCCCACCTTTCCTCCCTGTCCTGTCCCTCCTGTACAGCCTATAGCCCTTGTTATTCACTGCCTAGTCATGTGTTGGGTCCCACTACGTTGCAGTATATCTGGGTTGGTGTCAGCTAACAGGAGGGTAAGTTACTCCCGCTTGTTTCCCATACTACAAGTGTTTGTGTAGAGGCATTTGAGGCCTCCTGTGGATGTGTGCACTGGCCCCCTAATCACAGCATTGCCCTGGGCCCTGTTGCTTACCTGTGTATGTGTTCCACTCCTCGGTCTAGACTGGGCTATACTTGTGAGTTCTGCTTGTTTTAGCGGTCCAAGGCTTCCTCCTCCCTCATCTTCCCCTTCCCCTGGCCTCCCCTTCCCCCATGGCCTCATGTGCCATGTTTGGCAAGCATGCCCTGGGGGTTGCTGACCTCAACCCTACACACTTACCTCACCGCAGGCCTCTGCTTCTCCCCATCACCCCAACCCCTGGTGCAGTGGCCGCGGAATCTGCCGACACCTGTCTGCACCACAATTACAGTTGCTACGTGTCCCCTCTCTCTCTGTCTTCACCCTCCCTCCTTCCCTGTCTTGCTCTCTCTGTCTCACCCTACATTCTTGTGTGTGTCTCTCTCTCTCTCTCTCACACACACACACACACCTTCTTTCCCTGTCTCTTTCACCCCTTCCTCCTCTCAAAACTATGGCAAAAATTTGACACGCTGTGCATTGTATGACACTTTAAATTCCCCAGCAATAATTTGGCATGCTACGCTTTGCATGACATTGGGTTCAGTCTTCCTAGCTTTGGCCAACATCACCTTTAGCCCAGGTACATTCTTGAGCACCCTGATAAAAAAGGTACCAACCCTACCCACACCAGATCAGACATCTGTCATATCACAGCCTTATATTTGCAGCCCTTCTTCCAACATATGGCACACCTTAGTCTGTAAATATAAAATCCCCTGGAAAATTGAGTGTTGGGGTAACTTACTAAAATTTTCAGAAGTTAGGGGTACTTGCTACTTAAAACGTTGAGGAACACTGTTATAGAGCATGGAGGGGAAGGGAGGAGTTGCTGAGGGTGGAATGGGGAAATTCTTACCCTATTTGGGGACATTGCTACTCCTGCAGTTTGGTCTGCCGCCCAAGGCAGGGGGGTGGGGTTGAAGGCTGGGGGTGGGGTGGATAGCCCCACCCTGCAGCATTAGTTGCTGTTCCTGCACCCCCTTTTAACAATCCTGGAGCCACCTATGCACCTATGTGTTGCAGAGTAGAACTTCCACAACTGTTTAGAATGTGGGCTGCAAAGGGCTCCAGCCCAGAGACACCACAGTCAAGTAGGGAGCTGGCAGCCTACAGATTCAAGCTTAGGCTACAAAAATAATATGGTGCATGTACATGTGCCAATTATTCTGTTGCAAAGGATTCAGGAAGACCACAACAGGGCAGAATGTTTTTGGCACTGTGGCTTCTTATTGGAAATCTTTGATTTTTGTTTTGTGATTCATGTGTAGGTGTTTCATAATTAACAGTGCAACTGGGTTATTTTTGTTGAAAATCATTGGTCTAGAGCATGTAGGACCAGTGATTAGCAGCCAGACCAGGTGAGTATGATAATCTCAAAGCCTCCTGAGTAGAGGATATGAAGTTTAAGGAATAAACAGGAATAGACAGCTTGGAAGGGAGCAAGGGCTAAGAGAGGTTGGGCCTGTATCAGACAATCTGACTCTGCAGACTTACAGGATGGAGTCACTGCTGTTCCATGGCCCAGGGAACTCTGAGGAGCTTATCTGTTAGCATGAAAAATATGCCATGAATTAGTGGGTAAGAACTTAAATCCACAAATAAGTTCCTGGTACTAAGCTTTGATACCATAAAATCACAGCTATTATTGCTTTGCCATAAAAATGGACAGTGGTGTGAGATGGGGAAGGTGAACCTAGTGTAGTGGTGTGGAGGTGAAAGCAAAAGGCAACCAAGAAGGCTCCTTCTGCCTGACTTACACTGTCCGGTGGGACTGTAGCTGCTTCAGAGGTGGCATTGGCTCATAGTTAAGCCAGGTGACTGAGAACTAGGACTTCTTAAGCTTAAGTCTGCTTGGCTTCAGTTTCTCCATCTGAAAAACTGGGTAAAGATACTGATTTCATATTGCACTTATTAGGCTTAGGTTACGAATATTGACGGAAGTCAATCGTCGTGGTATCCTGTGACCAGTGGGGTCCCTCAAGGCTCTGTCCTTGGACCTATTTTGTTCAACAACATCATTAACAATGTAGACATTGCTTTCAGAAGTAGACTGGCCAAGTTCACCGATGATAACACACTTTGGGGTAAAGCATCCACACCTGAGGACAGGAGAGCAACCCAGACTGACCTTGACAGGCTCAGGAAATGGGAGGACAAGAACTTGATGGTGTTTAACACTGAAAAATGCAAGGTTCTCCACCTTAAGAGGAAAAACCTGCAACATGCTTATAGGCTCGGCAGTGCTACACCAGCTAGCACTAGAGATGAAAGGAACTCAGGGGTCATGATAGACCACAAGATGAACATGAGCCTTCAATGTGATGCTGCTGCTAGTAGAGTGAGCAAAACCCTGGCTTGCCTCCATAGATGTTTCTCGAGCAAATCCCAGGATGTCATTCTTCCATTTTGCTCGGCCTTGGTGAGGCTGCAGCTGAAATACTGCATCCAATTTTGGGCTCCACAATTTAAAAAGGATGTGGAGAAGCTTGAGAGAGTCCAGAGAAAAGCCACTCGCATGATCAGAGCTGAGGAAAATAGACCTTATGACGAGAGGTTGAGAGCTATGGGACTCCTCAGGTTGGAAAAGCGCAGGCTCAGGGGTGATCTGATGGCCACCTATAAGTTTATCAGGGGTGAACACCAGGATCTGGGGGAACATTTGTTCACCAAAGCGCCCCAAGGGATGATGGGCTCAAATGGTCACAAACTCCTCCATGACCATTTGAGGCTGGACTTAAGGAAGAACTTCTTTTCTGTCCAAGCCCCCAAGGTCTGGAATAGCCTGCCATTGGAGGTGGTTCAAACACCTACTTTGAACACCTTCAGGAGTAAATTAGATGCTTATCTTGCTGGGATCCTATGACCCCAGCTGACTTCCTGCCCTTTGGGCAGTGGGCTGGACTCGATGATCTTCTGAGGTCCCTTCCAGCCCTAATGTCTATGAAATCGATGAAATATTCAAACATTGCTTTGTGATCTCCTTCTATTCAAGGTGATCTGTTAGCTTGAAATAAAAGTAGCTCGGTATCCCTTTAAATAATTTGTGAGCCCTCTAAGGCAGTAGTTTTCAACCTTTTTAGACTCAAGGCATCCTGTGTTCGACTCAAGGTACCCCTCAGAAGATGTCAGGTCTTAGCTTTCATTTGTTTCATGACTATGGAAAAATAAAAAAATAATTCTTATTTTGCAAAAAACACAGGAAAACCACAACTGGCCAGAATACTTTTTTTTTTTTCAGCTCTTTGTCATGGTACCTGTTACCCAACAGTGTAAGTTCAATTCTACCTTCTTCCAAAGGGATTTGAACATCTTCCTCCAGCCTGCCTAACTGCTAGGCAGGGATTGCTCTGAAGAAGTATCAGGATCTTTCTGTTGACACTGTTCCTAGTATGCATAATTAAACAGTCATAGGGTCAGGGTTAGCTACCAAACTAAAGGGTCATCATTATTTCATTTAGTGGTCCCAGGGACACTTTTAAATATTTAATACAGAGTAGAACAGAATTGTTCCATCAGGACAGATGGAGAGAGGCATCCCTTAGAGCACCCTGTAGCCTGGTCGTTAGGATGATCTCCCCAAAACAGGAAACTGTTTGGAATGCGTGCCCTGAGCCAGCCAGACAGGTCTGCAACACCAGGTCTGAGTGCTTTTATGGTGAAGCTGTTGGGTAAGAGTGGAAGAACCCCTCATCCTCCTTTTGGCTGTTCTGTAACTAGACTTTCCCTACCTTTTGCTTTTCTTCCAGGTGCCTGAAAATGAGATCAAAAGAAGAGTTTGTGTCAAATAAAATGTTTCAGTTTTGCCTTGGCAAGAAAAATAAAACAACATGAATGTGGTTCTTTTTGGACCAAAACAGGGCTTGTTCTTTTTTTCTTGATGTTTTGGTTCAGCTACCAAACTGAAGAGTCATGATTTGCACAGCCCTATTAGAGTGCAACAAGCACAACAACCAGCAGGAAGCAATAGTCTACTGATGGAAGCAGGCAACTTCAGGAAACTTTGGATTAGCAAGGCTGAAGGCTTGAAAGGAAAGGAGTTATTTACTGACACATGTAGCAGAGTCCTGGCTGCAGATCCTAATCCGGACAAAGTATAATTCCCAGATGGCTGATCTGGAAACTGTTCTTGAAGCTGACCCATATAGCAAGTGCCAGAGACGTGGTTAAAATGCTGTGGGAAGATGGGGTCTAAATCAGGAAGTATGGTGCTGTATGGGCAAGGAAAGCATATGTTTGGAGGCAGTGATGCTGAGCATTTAGCTAGGGTGGAAACTAGGTGTTTGGTTATTTAGCACTTGGGAAGTACTAATTTGGGATTTAAAGCAGGGATTTGCCAGGAAACCTGCATTCCTTGCCTCTTGTTAGCTTGTGTCAGATGTGTTTCCTTATGGCTCCCACAACTTGTCCATGACTGGGGCAGTGAGAGATCCCTCTCTTGTTTCAGTATGCAAATTCTTGTACCCCTCAAAACATTGGGAAGTGTGTGAGATCAGGATCTTCCATTCACACAGGATGGGCTTTTGTGAGAATGTTCTTCTGAGAGCCAAGACCTCTGTGTAGAATGACATTCTGCTGTGCCCATCCTCGCTCTAAGCATAGCAGATTTGCCTCCATTTTTTCTGTGGGAAAGGAGAGCCCTCTGACCCCTGCTTGAAGCCCCAGTGGTTCTCCTGTTTGTTTGTTTATTTAGCTTTTTCAATGGTTCCCATCACTGTGATGTCTGTGCACAGCCATTAACACATAACCTCACAACTGCTAACACATCACTGTGAACCAAGGAGATATTAGCTCCTATGTCAGGTACAGGGTAACAGAGGCCTACAAAGGGAAAGTGATTTGCCCCACCCTTGCTTATTCTCTCCAAAGGCCTGAAGCTTGTTCTGCTTAGATAAAGAAGGCTAGGGACAGCCTTAACCAAGTACTTAACTCGTTGGCCAGAGAGGGCTCAGACACAGTTGATGAAAAGGGCTTCTTGCATGTGCCGTGTTCACAGTTCTCCCAGCTCCTGCTGTATGTTCCATTTCTCCATGTACACAAAGGACAAGCTACACTTTCTATGTAAAATGAATTATGTTAGCTCAGTAATTCTCAACCAGGGTGATTTCAAGGGTGCTGCAGGGTGCCATGCGATGTTAGCATTGTTAGATTTGCAAACATCGTTCACAAGATCAACCCTGAGACTTCAAATGCAAATCCTTAGTTGTGGTCTTTCTGAGTTCTTTGCCATACAAAAACTGCTCTATTATTTTTCCGCATTAAAAAAGTGTGAAAATGAAAAGCTGACATTATCTGAGGGGTATCATGAGTCTATCCAGGGGTACTAGTAGTGTATCTCAGGGTACCTCAAGTCTAAAAAGGTTGAGAAATACTGTGTTAGCTTAAGAAAAGCACCTTTTACAAAACAAAAAAACAAAGTTTCCTGGAGAGAGCATAGTGTGTGTATTTCCTCTGTAACAGACTGCAGCAGCACTGAGATCAGAAGGGTTGCTATCTCTGCAGACGGACAGCGTTCCCATAAACATAAAGATGCAGTTCACTGAGAACAAAACCCCCACAGTTTGCTAGTTACTGGGCACGTCTACATGAGACGTTTACTGCGGAGCTGTCTAATTAGCTCCACAGTAAACATCTCCATGCTTTCACCTGTACCCCTATTAAGGCACATGAAATTAATAAACTCCAGAGCAGGCTAGTACTTGTAAATACAAGTACTAGCCTGCTCAAGAGTTTTTTTTGTGTGCAGCAGCACAGATGTAGTTGCTACTCGGCTGGCTGGGGCACAATGGTGCTTCAGTGCAGGGGCTGCCTGCTGGCTAGCCCTGCACGGAAGCATCCTTGTGCCCCAGCCAGCCCCTCTGAAGCACATTGAGCCCAGTCATGATGTGCACAAATAAACTCCAGTGTAATACATTTCCAAGTTATTTGTTCCCAGGCACATGTTCAAACACTGTACCTGGGAGGAAAAAACTGGATTGATAAGCTCTGGAGTTTATTTGTGTACATTAATTGCATGTGTAAATGCACCTACTGAAGAAAAATGGAGGCAATGGCCAGGGCTGAACTGGCAGTCTTAACTAACTCCTTCTAGAGCTATGTCCTCACCTGTTTCAGGTCATACCAGGCTTTGCTGAGCTACAGAGTCAGAAGATATGTCAGATCTCAGAGTCCTTCAGATAGCGCAGGTGCAAATTAAACACCTTTTTACTGCTAAATTTAAAAAGTTTCTGTTCAAAGTTCATTTTAACTCGTCCTATAAATACACTGACATCCACATCTACATATCATGCACACAGACTCTAATGGTGTGTGCCCAATTTTGAACACTATTCAGAACTATGCCCATTAAAAGTGATAGCCAAGTCAAAAACACCATCTCCCACATCTTTTTTAAACAAGGAAAGAAGGGAGGGGAAAAAAAAATCCATACTAGGATATTAATGTCTCCAAAGGGCTGAGATGACTGAAGGCCAAACTCTATTGTCTTCATTCAGGCAACACCCCATTGAGGAGAGAGGGTAGGATTGGCATAACTAGCAGAGAAATGTTTAGGACTGTCCAGAGGGCACTAGCTGACTTCTGACACCCAGGTGATAAGGCACTTGTTCTTCCCTGTCTCAGAAATACTGGAGAATTACAGCAAGCTTTTTTTGCATCTCAGCAACAGCAAAGCCAGTTCTCGCATCTCTGAATTGAGCAGGTATATGCAGGTATATGCAACTTCCCCCAGTTCAGGTTATCCTGGTGAGAGGGATTTCTTCTCTTCCCCTTCTGAATACAAAGAGAGGTAGGAAGAAGTTAGCTGTGTTAGTTGGAAGTCAGGCAGATGGAAGGGTTGAGGTACACCTTACAGACCATGTGGCTTTGTAGCTCATGAAAGCCTATGCATCTCTGATTAGTAGATAAGGTGCATTTCTACCTTGTTTTGTGGGAATACAAGCTCAAGGTCCCATACTGACAGCCATAGAGCCATCCGCTACCCAGAGTTACTAGGTGCAACTTAGGCTGTCACAGGACACAGTTCTTCAGGCAGCTCCACCAAAATGCTTCAGCCATGACTAGAGAAATCTCCTAGAAGGATGAGCACAATCTCCAGAGGGTGTCCAGTCCTCAGTGCTTGTTGACACAGTGGCAGTGTTAATGAAATCATGATGTAACACTTGTCCACTCAGCCCAATTAATTTAACTAGGGTGCCTTGGAACAGTCAGACTCTATTGGTTCAGGTTTCATTTACTCCAGTACCTTGGATCCATCACTGCCCAGGAACAGCTGTTCTAGAGAAGGATCTGGAGCCCCCAAAGTCCATCAAAATGGGGCCACAGCAATCACTCTTGACCCACTCCAGATCTGAGTCAGTAATCAAAGCTATTTCCTTGTGTCATGCCTACTCCCTCTGGCTTCTTGTGTACATTTCATTCTGACTGTCTCTCTGTCCTAAGATCTCCATTTCCCCAGGGAGGGGGCTGCAACTGGCCCTGGAGGGATGATTATTGTGCTGCCCTTTGATGGTGACCTGCTGTTTGCAGCAGCACCTGTCTTTAGTACCAGACACGTCTCCTTGGCAACTCACCGTGTATATGAAGTGGCTGCAGCTGTACTTCTCTCCATGCCCCTCTTTGCCTCTCTGGATCCAGGAGAGAAATCAGGCAGCCAATGTCATCTGTCAGGGCTAAGATTCTTCCCATCTCATCACAATAGAAAGGGAAGAACACATAATAAAAGGACTCAGGAACAATCTTGGAGCTGCTAAACCCCCCATGGCAAGAGACTACCTTATCTGGAAACTGAAATTCTTCCTGAAAGTTCAAAGCAATGAGTCAGTGAAGTTATGACTCCAAATTATGTTCAGAGGAAGGCTCTGAGCACAGAGCTGAGCAGGATTTGAGGTGGACTGAGCTGGGGAATTTATTGCTTAGCATGTGTAGATAAAACAGGGGTCCTAAATTGAAGGGATGGGTTTTAGAACTGCTGCTTTAATTTAGGGCTGATTAAACCCCCGTGTCATGCACACACCCTGCTGACTTACCTGCCTATCCAGTAGGGAAGAGAGGGCTAGCTGCTGGTGGGCAGAGCAGTCCCTGGCAGCCTCACCCCCTGGTGTCATTGTCCTACATGCACCCAGTTCAGGCAGTCCCCGGGGGCACTGCAGCTGCAGAGGGAAGTGCCAGGCCCCTGTGCAGCTCAGGCAGGCAGGCAGGCTCCGGGGGTGGCGAGGGGAGATCAGGCTCGCCGCTTTTCGTGTGCAGAGCCTACTTTTCCAGGCTGCTACCAAGCTGCCTGCAGGGCTTCTTACAGAGCCATGGAGCTGCACAGAGCCCAGTGCTTTGCTCCACGGCTGTAGGGGCAGCAAACTAAAACTCCTCAAAGGAGTTTTAATTTGCTACACCAAGTCATTTAGGGTGCGTTACTCCACTGAATTTTCTACAAAGGCTGGAATTAATGTGCAATATGCCAATGAGGTGTGCAAACATTGACACCATTACAGTGGTGCAAAAGCATTTAGCCCACTTTAAAGTGCCGTGCATACATGCCTCTCATTTTGTCTACACATGGTAGGCAGGAGTGGGGAGCAAGCACTAGCTGGAAATTGGCAGGATGCAGAGTCAGGTCATACCTGGTTTGGACTGGGACTTGGGGTATGTGGGCATGTGCTCTCATTTCTCCACAGTGAATCTGAAGGTAACCTCTCCTTCCTGTGCTGGTGCATATTCATCCCAACTTCTTCTCCAAATAAGCACTTGGTGGATGGGAGATGGGAAGCTGGGGATAGCATTCTTTGCTGCCAGAGACAAAGACATAGCTCTAAGTTGCCTTTTCATTCCCCAGATTCTGAGCATCTTCAGGACCCAGATCAGCCCCTACATTTTCCCCACACTGGGCTGCAGGCTGCTTTTCAGATCAGAACTGCCATTATACAGAGTGCTTCTTTCAGCAGCCCAGCTCCTGACTGAGGTCTTGAGGAGCCCACCACTGTTAGGACTCTATCCCAGGGGTACAGGATTAGAAAAGGGGGAAGCTTCGTTCAGAGGCAGAACCCAGATGAAGGCGAAAGAAGGAAAAAACTTACCTGCTACAGAGGTCGGGAAGAGTGAGGAAGCGCACAGTGGAAAGCCACCCGCATGGTTTGTCAGCCACGTCCATATCTAGCTAAGAGAACTATTTAAATCTCAAACCCAGGGAAGGAGCATGGGGCCAAGCCAGGAGCAGACAAGGGAAGTAAGCCTGACAGATGTAGGAACAGCTGGGAAAGACAAACAGACTACCCCAAGGAGCGAGACCTCCTGCTCAATTTACCTGGACTGTGCAAAGATGGCCCAGGGCCTAGGGCAATATGGGTCAAAGACAGGCTCCACAAAAAAGAGAGTAATCCAGCCCAGGAAGGAAGATATAGACAAGGCACATGACATGAGGAGGAGGGAACAAACAACCAAAAGGGGATCAAAGCCTGAGAAAAGTCCTCATGTCTATGTGAATGACATCCCTAGGCAGGTCACATGGTGGAAGCTGAGAAACATCATTGAAGATAAAGTTGGAGGAGCGGCATATGCTAGAGAGGTGGTTGAAGCCACTCATAGCCCATAAGGCTGGGGTGCTCAGAACCCCATTATAGAAGCAAGATGCAGGGTAGCAGGAGTACCGTGACCAAGAAGATGAGAGGCAGCTCCATTTAATATATTTAAGATCAAGACGTGGCAGAAGAGAATGAGGGTGCTTTAACGTAAACTTGGCACGGTAGAGGGCACTAGGGGAGAACACGGCCACCCCTAGGACCCCACTCCATGACAGACTCCCTGGAGGGTACCCTGTTGGGGCCCTGCTTTTTTGCAAAGTCAGAATCTGGGTCCATAGTTTCATAGTTGGTAGGGTTAGAAGGGACCTCAGCAGATCATCAAGTCTGACCCCCTGCCATGGGCAGGAAAATGCTGGGGTCAAACGACCCTGGTTAGGTTATTTTGGGTAGGAGCGAGCACCACTTCCCTTGGAAGCTGGTTCCCTGACTGAAGTAGTGCCTTCTGATATCTAGCCTGGATCTACTCTCAGTCAATTTATGGTCATTATTCCTTGTTACTCCTAGTAGTGCTCAAGGGAACAGGGACTCTCCCATTGCCTGCTGGTCCCCCTTGGCCAGTTTATAGACAGCCACCAGATCACCTCTCAGCCTTCTCTTGTGGAGGTTGAACAGGTTCAGGTCCTGTAGCCTCTCCTTATAGGGCCTTCCCTGCTTCCCCCTGATCATGTGAGTGGCCCTCCTCTGGACCCTCTCCATGCTGGCCACATCCCTCCTGAAGTGTAACACCCAGAACTGGATGCAGTACTCCAACTGCAGCCTGACCAGTGTCACATAGAGGGGGAGGATCACCTCCTTACACCTGCTCATGATGCATCTGTGGATACATGACAAGGTGTGGTTAGCCTTCCTGACCGTGTCCTCACATTGGTGGCCCATGTTCATCTTGGAATCAATAATGACTCCAAGATCCTTTTCTGCCTCTGTGGTGATGAGAAGGGAATTCCCCAGCCTGGAGGTATGCTGCTGGTTCTTTCTCCACAGGTGCAATACTTTGCACTTGTCAGTATTGAAACCCATCCTGTTCTCATCCACCCACCCCGTAACCCTTTCAAATCTAGTTGCAGCCTGTCCCTCTCCTCCAGTGTGCCCACTTCTCCCCACATCTTAGTGTCATCCGTGAATTTGAACAAGGTGCTTTTTACCCCCTCGTCCAAGTCACTGATGAAGATGTTGAACAGTGCAGGCCCGAGGACTGAGCCTGGGGGAACCCCACTGCTCACATCCCTCCAGGTTGAAAGTGACCCATCCACCACCACTCTCTGGGTGTGGCCGTTCAACCAATTTGTGACCCATCTGACTGTGTAGGTATCAACACCACAGTCATCTAATTTTTATAATGAGAATGGGGTGAGAGACAGTGTCAAAGGCCTTCCTAAAGGAATCTGGAACTGGACTGTTCTTGGGTCTTCCTGACCAGAGGGACTGTTCCTTAAAACACAGCACAGGGGTGATAGAGGGTGAGCTGCAAGAGCTGACTTCAAATTCCTAGGGAGATAAAAAGAAAAACAACAGAGAAACATGAAATAATGAGAGAGACATTTCTCAGCCAGGAAAGGCGACCAACTTGGAAGGCTTTGGCAGCTAGAGCTGGGTAAGAAATGGGTTTCTCATCCTATAAAAGAATCATGATTTTAAATTTTGCTGCTCTGCATCAGGGTGAAACTGGGTTCATCTTCATGTATGCTTTGCTGCACATTACACTAATCTACATGTATGCAGCAATTACTGTGCAGTAAATTAATTTAAAGTGCCATTTGCTAGTTCCAGCAGATACAGATACTGGACAAAGGCACTTTAAATTAATGTGCCTAAGCATCTATGTAGATGCTGACCTAGGAGCAAATTGCTCCCCATTAGCCAAGGCACTACTGCTGTTAGGCTTAGCCCTGAGCTCTGGGGGCAGAGGGGAGCTGTACTCAGATCTGGGGGCAGCTATGAGTAGTGGTGTTACCTGTCAGCTCTGTGTTCCTGAGGTAGCCCTGGCATCCAGCTTGCTGGACTTAAAAAGGACTTTTTCTTCCCCCCACCTCTACACCTCATCTAACCAGAACTAAGCAGAAGTAAAGTTTAATAGGCATCTCGGGCTGTACATTCCCCACTCCCACTATGGGAGGCATATTTAAACTTGATTGACTAAAAGTCAGTTGCCAGGTTAGGGAATGCTAAGGCAAGAAACTGAGTCAGAGCGGGTATGGGCAACATTTGAACAATGGTAAAGGGTTTATCCCAGCGTCCAGCCCATTGGAGCCCTGACCACAAATGCTGTCATACTTTTCCCAGGATGACTGGTGGAAGTCCTCCCCATGAAGTTTATGAACACTCCACTAATCCCCTTAAGTCTGTTAAAAGACTACAGTAAGATTTGGAAAAGTCATGCTAAACTGAGACCTATTCACAACAGGTAAAAGTACAAAACCCTGACACTTCAAGCATAGTTAAGCCATCTGAGAAGAAAAGATGAGGTATCCCATCCAGTATATCTGCTATCCATAAGAATTTTAGCTGGCTCCTAAGTGTCTGGTTACTCCTTAACCTTATGTTTTTCCTAGTTATTCATCATTTCCATGAGATGTTCCAAACCAGATAACCCCTTGTCAATAGAAAAGACAATTATTTACACAATTAAAGGAATGCTTTAAAGAAGCTGAACTGAGGGTATAAAAATCTGTAAAAGCAGCAAAGTTGTGCTTCAAGAGAAAAATCTCTCTAACATCATCCGCTGTTGTTCTCAAGTAGCTGGACGAAACAGATCATCTCCCTTCAAGGATCATGCTAAGAACGTTACCTGTCAACATTGGAACCCAAGTGCCTTGGACTGGTAAGATCCTAGCTCTCATTCTCTCTGTCTCTCTTTTTCTTCTTCTCTCTAGGCATAGATTTCTAAACCTGAATTGTATTAGTTAAGCTTGAGCTAAGTTTCCCCTAATACTTAGTGAAACCAGGGTAGTCTGGTAATTGTTTTGATTGTTTTCCTTTGCATGTCTATTATTACTAGTACCATTATACATTTCATATACTCAGCAATAAATAATTTCTATAGTCAAACTGGTAGTAACTGGTTATATTTTTCCTTCTCTACTTCTCCTTCCCCACTTGCTCTACAGCAACGCTTCTTTTACCGAAGACAAAGATGCCGTTGAAGCCCAGAAATACTGTGGGGTCTGCTCATCAGGAGGCTACCATTACTAGGACAGTTAGGGCAAAAGATTGGGACGCGCTGAGTTTGAAACACATAAGAGGATCAGCTTGTACAAGCTGATTGACCCAGTTTGGCTCAGACGTGCCCTAATGAACTGAATGCTGGCCCATGAAGGTGTCAGCTGGATACCCAGCCGGATTCAGAGGTATTCTGTTTACCTGTGTCCTTGTGTCTGACTGCATTTTATTGTTACCTTAATGAACTGATTCCTGGTGTATGAGAGCGTCAGCCTGTCCATGCCGATTGTGAGGGCGCGCGCGCTAGGGGCGGCCGTGAACCCCCTAGCGCCCCCTACCGTCACGTTAGGGTGACGTAGCACCCTCAGAACCTCGCCCGCCACGACTTTGATGGTAAGATATATAATGTGGAGGCTGCCAGTTTCCCTAATGGACGGTCTAGTTGTTCGTCCCTATTCCAGACGGGTATTTGATAAGCGTCCTGCCTTAAGGGCAATGCGTGCCTCCAAGCCTCCCCCTTAGCACGCCCCAAGCCTCGCAGCTGTTCCGGGGGACGCTTGTCTGGTCCCTCGCCCCTCGGGTGCCCTTGCTCTCACTCTCGGGCACCGGGGCTCCTCACCCACCGGCCGCCTCCTTGGGTCGGGCCCCTCTCTCACCCGTTCCCCGCGCCCTGGGCCTGTCCCGCTGGCACCCAGCTACTTGCTGCCGCCTCCTGGGTCCGACTCGCCAACGCCGCTCACTACCGGCACCCTTGGGCCGGGTTCTAGCCGGCGCCTGGCTAATCGCCGGCTCTGCCTTAAGTCTGGAGCACTCTCGCCGCCCTAGCCTCGGCGCCCTTGAGCCGGCACGCTCCCTCTGCCCGGATCTCGGCTCTCTCGCCGCCCTAGTCTCGGCGCCCTCGGGCCGGCTCACTCTCGCCGCCCTAGTCTCGGCGCCCTCGGGCCGGCTCACTCTCGCCGCCCTAGTCTCGGCGCCCTCGGGCCGGCTCACTCTCGCCTGGCGCGCTAGCCTTAGCTCTATCGCCGCCCTAGCCTCGGCACCCTTGGGCCGGCGCTATCGCCGCCCGAGTCTCGGCGCCCTTGGGTGGCTAGCTAGGCCTGGCTATTCGGCCCTTCTCTGGGGCCTCGCCCCTCAGGGGTCTCTACCGCGCTCCCTGCGCTTCGCCCCTTTGGGCTTCTCCACTCTGGGGCCAACACGCCACACGCTCAGCGCCCTGTCTCTGCCCCGCTCCGGGGCCTTGCCCTCTCTAGGGCTGCCTCCGCGCCTCTTGCACCCTGTCGCTGCCCCACTCCGGGGCTTGCCCCCTTGGGGCTGACTCTGCGCCTCTGGCGCCCTGTCCCTGCCCCGCTCCGGGGCTAGACACCGCCCTTATGGGCTGGGGTCTGTAACCCCGCACACTGCGCCTCCCTGGCGCAATATAATGCCCAGCCGCACCGACACTAGTGCCCCTGGCACTGTGCCTCAACTGGGCACTGGGGACCCCAAGCTGTTGGGGAGCTCCCCTGAGGCCTCCTCGCTCCCCTACAGCCTCACCCGGTCCTCCGGTGTAAACTGTAACTCAATACTCAAGCCATCTGGCTATAACATAAGCAAAGGCTCCATACGCCTAATAACTCCAAGCCCCACCAGGGCCCACAATCCTACCTCCAGTCAGGGCGATGCTGTTCCCTGCATCATTGCAGCCGGTTAGCGCGATGAAGTAGCAGCCACTAACCCAGGCCACTCAGCTCAGCCGCAGAGCTCCTGCTCCTGCGGCAGCCAGAAGGGAACTGTGTCTCAGGCTCTGGCCTACGCTGGTTATAAAGGCCAGGCCCTGCCCTCTTCCGGTCATGTGACCACCTGGTTGTCCTGGCAACCAGGCACCTGAGCTGCCTGGGTGATTGACAGCTCTGCCAATCACCCTCTCAATCACGGAGCACCTCTGTGACTCCGTGACACCGATCAACCTGGCCAGGTCAGGTGTGTCACATTAATCTGTGTGTGTTTGTGTGTATGATTAATTTGGTGGCTAGAGGAACCCAGCTCCATTGAAACTGAGTCCTGCAAGATAGCTCCACTGGGGGTGAGGACTTGCAGAAGAGAGATATACAGCTCCGTATAGAAGCACAAGTAACACAAGCAGTGCACTGATAGAATTACAAAGACCCTAGAAATGTATCCCTAATAAATGAGCACACCCCAAAGTGATTGGCAAATCTGGTAACAAATTGGTGGGGAATATGGGCAGCAGGAGGCCCTAATCACATTAATTGTTGAGTAGTTGCTGCAGAGTGGGAAACTGAGACACTGACTTGAAAGCTGTATCTTCCTCTTTCTTTTCTTTTTTCTCTTTTCTTTATCGGACCAAGCTCCTTCAGCAAGCTCCCTCTCTCATAGAATCTCCTGTAATGTTTAAGTTAAGAACTGTGCTGGAATAACTTTAGATCCATGCCATAAAGAGTTAAGAGTTGTACTTTAGAACTAAGATTGTAGAGTAATACTGTGTCAGATCTGAGTGACTGTATAAAAGAGGCTTTTTGATAGTGATCATTAGTGTGATAAGGGAAATAGAGATGTCTGGAAAAAACCCTTTAGTTGCTCATCTGAGGCAAGAGAAACCCAGAAGGTTAGAGAGATGGGTTATGAAGAAGGGAAAATTCCCCTGGGGAAAAAGGGTTCTTCAAGGTTGAGAAAACCCTGATTGATGCAGGTTTGAGTTTTGAACAGTATTGCACCAGTCTTAAGCCATGTAGTAGTGCAAAAGATGCAGCTGCTGCCTGGGCATTATTTTATGTATATTTGGAAATGATTGAAATGTTAAAGGGGAAGCAGGAACTGGAGCTTGAAAAAGAATGGTTACAACAGTGTTTGAAAGATTGTGAGATAAACAGGTGTGATTTTATAGCAGAAAAGCTTAAACTGGTAATTTTATTTAGAGATACATGGAGGAAGAGAGAGACAAGGCAAGCAGGACTGCAGAGCTGTATAAGAAATAATTAACACACACAAAAGTATTGTTAGAAGAAGCCGTGCAGCAACTCGTTTTCTGGCAGATGAAAACAAGGCAGCCAAAACAGCAGCAGGCCATCAGAGGTGTGAGGCAGAGATCAATGGATTGCATGCCCAACTTAGTGCCCATAAGGGTGGTAGCAGCTGTAAGGTTGAGAGAGGATTGTGACTTTGAGTCTCCTTGGAAAATAGAGTTACCCCCTGATGCTGTCCCCAAAAGCCCATTCAACCCTGATTGGCCCCACATGCATAATGTTGCCCATGTTTCCATAAAGGAAGTTAAACACCTAGTTGCAGGAGGTAGTCACTGACATAGTGAGATGGTCTCCCAGTCAAGCCAAGGCTATTGCTGAGAGACTGGGGCCACTGAACCAAGATACTGCCATTGGCTCACATTTGGCAAATGTACCCCTCTGCTGATAGCATGGACTTAACTCAGTTGGCTCAGTTATGTGCCTCTCCTTGTGATGCAGATGCATGAGACGTGGGCGTAGGATCTTGACAGTGGACTGCTGATGGACTCTGGGAATTGATGATAAGTGCTCCTGAAATATTACTGCCTGCTTCTTCTCTTAAGAAACTGTATATAATGGAAGAACAGAACAGGAGAAGCCCCAGAATCCTACCTAATCTGAAAGAAAATGGTAGCAGCTCTCTCTGATTCATTACCCCAGACAGAAGAGAATGGAGTTATCACTTTCCATTATCAGGGACCTGGATTGGTACAGAGCACCTATGCATGGTTAAATTCTCAGACAAAAATAACCATGAGGGTTGTGGATTTAGAACACACAACCTGGAATGAACTAGTGGCAACAATCAAACAGGCAGGAGATTTGCTATGAGACACTGGTGTTTTAAAAAGACAAGCAGGCAAAAAGATTACATCAGAGCCTGTATGAGCAATCACCATTGTGAATAATGGTTCCCACTCTGCCAGTCACCCTCCCAATTCTAACTCCCCTTTCCCTCACAGCCCTGGGCAACGACAACCCAACAAGACCCTTAGGAGAATGATTTGGAAAGAGCTAGTGAATTTAGGGGAGTATATGGGAAAATATGATTGCCAGCCCATTAGTGTCCTGCTTAATGCTTTGTCTCAAGTCATACAGAAAGCAGAGCTAATGCAGGGAGCACCCCCTCAGCCCACTGCCCCAGTACGAACTACATCTCCCGTGCCCACAACCTGTCAATGCCAGACCCTTGCCTCCTTTCCTAAGTGGAGGTTCCTGAGGGAGTCTGCTGATCAATAGGGGTGCCCAGTTCTCCTCGGGTCTCCCCAGCTGGTCACAAGACTTCAGTGTGTTGTATGAGGGAGACCCACTGTGAGGGCTACAGTGGGGAACCCAGGGATATTAGCCCAATTGCTAGTGGATACTGGATCATCGGTAAATATTCTAAGTCTCTGGTGGATCTCTGGAGGGAGACCCACCACAAAACATATTCAGCTCAGGGGATATGGGGGATAAATTCAGGAAGCTCCTGTCTGGCAGGATGTTCCCTTGCAAATTGACAGATTGCAAGGAAAAGTAGAGTGCTGTGCTCATGAGGGAAATAAAAGGGAATCCTAGAAGTTCCTTTCCTCCAGGCATTTCAGCTAACTGTAGATCTAGCTAATGGTGTGTTACAGAAGTTAAAAGAAGGACCTGCTGAAGTCTCTGCTGTGCATCATTATGCTGCTATAAAGGCACCCACTGCCACCCTAACCTCCATTAGTAATCCATAAGCACAGAAATTTCCCTGTGTGTGGGCTAAAAATAAGGTGGACTGTAGAAAAATAAATGCTGAAGTCTTAACTGAAGGAAAAGATCTCCCTCCTCAACGGCAATATAAATACCCAGCTGCAGCAGAGGAAGGCATTAAAAATAAACAGTATAGACTGTCTCTTAGAACAAGGAGTGCTTGTACCTATGCAAAGTATTTACAATTCACCAGTATGGCCAGTCCTTAAAGTGCACAGGGTCACTTACAGAATGACAATAGACTTCTGTGCCTTAAATGCAGCCAAACCTGCCACCACCCCTGTGGTAGCTAAACACAATAAGATCTTAGCAGCAGTATCAGCTAGCTCCAATGGTTCTCTGTAATCGATTTGGGTAATGCTTTCATGACTATAGTACAGGAAACTGGATTTAAGGTAAATAGAGAAAAGGCTCAGTTAGTGCAGCAACAAGTGAAATAGCAAAGTGTATGTCTTGGGGAAGCTGGCAGGACACCAGATCAGCAAAGGGTAGAAACAGTAGGAAAGTTGCCTGTTCCCACAAACACACACTCCTTGCAAGCTGTCTGGTACAGGGGAGATCTGGGTTCAAGTCCCAGCTGAGGTGACTTGGGGTGAATGAGATAACAAGAAGCAAATCTTCTTGCAGTGGAAAGGGGCCATTGTTTTTTCTCCCCCTCCAGGTACCAAGGCCCTATGTTTCCTTGTCATTTGACATTTTGCATTTTGTGCCCTTTGTATATTTCACCAACCCGTATTGTTTGTTCTTGCTGTTTGAGTTTTTATATTTTATTAACCCTGTTTTGTCAGTGATTGTAAGTGTCTAACCTTTGTTGAATCCTGCCCTCTTGGGGCCTTGTAGTGTCCACTATACCTTCTGATTTATGCCTGTTATGTTCCCAGTATTAAAACGTATATGGTTAAGTCCCCATTGGTGGTCTGGCTTTGCTCTATAGGGGAGGAGCGTCCCTACACCTCCCACAGCACTTGTGCACCTGCTTTGATCCTTTCAATTGGAGAGGGGGTACCTCTTGTAGTACCACCCAGGTTACATTTTGGGGGCTCATCTGGGATTCCCATGTCGCAGGTGCTAGAATATTATTCAAGTGCTGTGTACCCCTGTAGAGAGAGACAGAGTCACCAGGAGACATGTCCAATGCCAACCAGTCCGCCATACCTTCCGGGAGTGATGGGACTGTGCAGGGGAAAGTGGGGCAAACTGCTTGTACTGAAGCTACCCCAGAATGGGTGAGGATTTTCCAGCAGATTCTGTGGGAGGTGACCCATTCCTCCAGTGACCAGGCAGCCTATAAGAGACTCCAGAGTTTCTCGGGAACACTGCCAGTCCCTGCAGGGGAGGAAGGATTTGACTCTTGGCTCTCCCATATTCAAGAGACTTTACTGACTTGGCAAATACCTGATGAGGATTAGCAACACCGTCTGCTGGAGGTCCTGAGGGAGCCTGCCTTTGGGGTTGTGAGGACTGCCAAACTCTGGAACCCTGCTATCACCACCCAGCAATGCATGCAGGTCTTTCAGGACGCTTTTGGCCAACCCACAGGGAGTGGAGAGGTGTACTATGAATTGCTGGGCACTTTCCAGCGCAAGGGTGAGACTCGTTTAGCGTACGTCCTTCGCTTAGAGCCCATGCTACAATGCCTGGTGACCCAAGGAGCACTTAGTGTCACTGATGCCGAACAGATATGGCTCCAGCAAATTCATATTGGGGCATGGTATAGCTCGTACTTACTCTGGAACCTCAACTTAGCAGGGAGCAGAAGCAGCCCACCTGACTTCAGTCACCTCCTCCGAGAGATTCGTGAAGCGGAAGAGTTATCCAGACTCCGAGAGACTATGTGGGTCCCAGAGGATGTTTCCCCCTGGAGAGGACCTATGGGTTGGGTGCTAATGGTGGCTCCCCATGAGGACACCTTGTTGGGAGTGGAGGAGGAGCCTGTGGCTCCAGCACTAGCAGCTGCTGTGTCCAGAACCGCCCCCCCAAGGGTCAGCCCTTGCCCTGTCCTCGTGCCTTGGGAGAACCTTGGCCCCACACCTGCTCTAGGGCCCCAGGGTTCTGCTACAGATGTGGGGAGCCAGGGCACATGGCTTGGGAGTGCACTCAGCCTGAGAACCCTGAATTGGTATTTGAAAAGTTAAAAAGGCTCTGGGCAGCGGGAAACAGGGAAGGGGCAGAGCAATGGAGTCTGCTCCGCTCCAGACCCAGACAGACTCCTGCACTTTACTCTCAGTAAATTCACTGCCAAAGGGGCTAGTGGGACCCCGTGCAGAGGTCCCCGTGATGGTGAATGGTCGCCCATGCTGGGCCATTCTAGACAGCGGGTCCCAGGTTACCATCCTATTTGAATCCTTCTATGAGGAACATCTGAGACACCTGCCTTTGCTTCCCCTTATGGGGTTGGGACTTTGTGGCTTAAGCCAGGAACAGTATCCTTACAGGGTTTATATGAATGTGAGGCTAAAATTCCCTGCTGAAATAGCTGAGGTGGAGGAAGAAGTGTCAACCATCGCTCTAGTGGCCCTGATCTGGGGTGGATGAAAGGGGCCACTCTCATTGTAGGGACCAACTCCAGCCTTTTCCAGGTTCTTGCTCGGTACAGTAAACAACATGCTGGCCAGGATTACCAACAATGGTTAACAATGCATGCCTTGTGCTCAGAGGCGTATGACCAATGGGAACCTAGAGAGATGCCTGAGGTTATGGGGACCTTGCACTTCTCTGTAGCAAAGCCCCAGCAAGTCCCTGCACAGGGCCAATGGGCTCTGCCTACTGTATGCAATTGGATTGAGAGGGATGGAAAGAATAAGCTGCTGGCAGTGGACACCCCACTGGGAGAGAGAGACCCAGTGCACTGAGGGTCCCTGATGGGGTGATCGAGACAAAAGGGCTCAACCAAGACATGGTTACCGTGATAGTGGTTAACCCAACCTTGAAAGATATTGTGGTCCACCCAGGATAGAAGGTGGCCTTGATAAAGGAAGCTGAAGAGGTGAACCCTGAGCAGGAGGGAAACCCCCCTCCAGTTGACCCTTCGAGGTTCTTTTTCAGGAACACTCCAGTACCTGAAGCCTGTAAAGCTCACCTCAGGGACAAACTTGGGGCTCGAGCTTGTGTTTTCTCCCTGCATGACTGGGATGTGGAAGAGGCTAAGGGGGTGGAGCACCACATTCACCTGAGCAACCCACGACTCTTTCGCGGAAGGTCTCAGCGCATTCCCCTCACTGAGATGGGGGAAGTAAGACGTCATCTGCAGGAGCTCATGGACCACCACATCATCACGGAATCTAAGAGCCCTTACGCCCTTATGCCTCTCCCATTGTGACTGTGCAGAAGAACAACTCTGTATGTGTATTGATTACTGGACTTTGAACGCCCGGACCATCATTGATCAATACACTGTGCAGCGGGTGCAGAAGGCTTTGGACTGTTTATAGGGAGCAAATGGTTTTCAGTACTAGACCTCTACAGTGGCTACTACCAGATACCTCTGCGGGAAGAGGACAAAGAGAAGACTGCTTTTATTTCCCCCTTGGGATTCTATCAGTTTGAACGAATGCCCCAAGGGATATCCAGGGGTCCTGCCACCTTCCAGCGACTAATGGAGAAGGTGGTTGGGGATATGCACATTGGTTTATTTAGATGATATTATTGTTTTCAGAAAGACCCTGGAGGAACACGAAGAATGGCTACTCTGGGTACTCGATCAGCTGGAAACCACTGGACTTAAGTTGGCCATTGATAAATGTAAGTTCTGCCAGGCCTCTGTGAAGTACATAGGACATATTGTATCACAGGAAGGGGTCAGCATTGATCCGGAGAAAGTAAATGCTATGACACCTGGCCTCGACCCAAGAACTTTAGGGAATTGAAAGGTTCCTTGGATTTGCGGGTTTCTATCAGCGATTGGTTAAAGACTATGCTACAATAACCAGACATTTAAATGCCCTAACTCGTGGGCACTAGGTGAGAAGGTCACCCCACAAGAAGGGGTGAAAGAAGGTTGCCCCACAAGAAGGGGCAAAACAATGGCTTAAATGGGCTTCCTGTGACATGAAGCCCCAGCCGGGTCAGGCATGTCACATTAATCTGTGTGTGTTTGTGTGTATAATTAATTTGGTGGCTAAAGGAACTCAGGCCCATTGAAACTGAGTCCTGCAAGATAGCGGACTTGCAGAAGGGAGATATATGGCTCCGTATAGAAACACAAGTAACACAAGCAGCACATTAATAGAATTACAAAGACCCTAGAAATGTATCCCTAATAAATGAGCACACACCAAAGTGATGGGCAAATCTAGTAACAGTGGGGAGCTCAGGGCTGGCCAGGCAGTGACAGTTCAGTGTCCAGGCCTGGCAATGGGAAGCCATGCCCCCTGCTCCATGCCTCTGGAGAGCTTGCCCTTGCACTACCCTAGGTGCTTTGAAGCATCATGGCAGGGGAAGGGAGTATTAAGTGGGGAGTGGATTGTAGTCAGCCAGTGCAAAGGGATGGAAAAGTTTGCTTGGCTTTTCTCACTCAATCCCCAGGAGCTCAAGAGCCACAGCTGCCAGGATACTGCCTCCACCTCTGCCTTGCTGTTTCCTCCCACTCTGCACCCCTGGGACATGAAGGGTCCCTGCCGGTGGGCGCTGCTTGTGCTGCAGCTGAAGAAGGAGGGATGGGGGGACGGAAAGGCAAGAGGATCCCAGGGAGAGGTGCAGCTAGTGAAGGTAAATGTGGCTCCTGATATGGTAGAGCAAGGGGTGCATCCCCCTACAATAGAACAACTTTAGGGGGGATGCACCCCTATGCAATGAAACCACCTTGAGGGAAGTGAAGGTTGGTGGGGGTGCAACCTGCTTTCCCCTGCAACTAGAGGCTACCTGACCCATGTATGGCATTTCAGCAGCTGATGCCTGCATGGCACATGGGCCAGGGTGCCTCTAGCTGCAGGAGAAAGTGGATCTCACCCCCCTGACCTGTGCTGGGTTGTCACTGCCCTGCCTGCCCAACCCCAAGCTCCCCACTGCTTGGAGCTTCCCCTGGAGCGGGAGATAACTCCTTCCCCACCCCCTAGAGCTCGAGGCTGACCCTCATGCATCCTCCCAGCCCAGGGATGCCCCCAGGAGTGCCCCCTCAGGGCTGGCACACAGAGGAGCCAAGAGCTCCCCCTGGCTGCTGCAAGGGAGCATAGCAGAGCTGGAGCAGCCCTGAAGTAAGCTTTTTCTGTCAGGCTCAGTTTGCTCTCAAATAGGGATAACGGAGATCTGATGGCACTCCTCCTATGACTGGACCACAGGTATAAATGGGTATACCCTGTACATGAGAGATTGTGCTGACAAAAGGGGTGGGGGTGTAGCTCTCTATGTAAAGGAGAGCTACACGCCCCTAGAAGCTGAGATTGGCACCCAAGGAAGATGACTGGAGACCCTCTGGGTTAAAATACAAAGGGAACGTGGTGAAGGGGGTACAATGGTAGGAGTCTCCTACAGACCTCCAAATCAGGAACAAGGGCTTGATCATGAATTCACTAGGGAATTGGCTGTGGCTGCATGCTCTCCGTACTGTTGTCATGGGAGACTTCACCTATCTGGACATCTCATGGGAAAAACACTCAGACAAATCCAATCAGTCTCAAAGCTTCCTGATGTGTAAGTGAGCTCTACCTGCCTCAAGAAGTTTACAGTCCAACAAGAGGCAAGGTGCTGCTTGATGTGGAACTGGCCAAAGTGGATGATCTAGTCAGCAACCTAAGAATCAAAGTGAAGCTGGGAGACAGTGACCACAAGTTGATCGCTAGGCCTGTGTGAAGCGGCAAGTATTCAATCAGGATTTGGCCAATTCACAGGCATAGTGATTTGATTTGGTGATTTGAGTCACTGTCCCAATTTGGTTCAGCCAAATGGGATTCAAAGATTCAGCATTGATTTGGTGATTCAGCCATAGATGATAATGGGGAATCACTAAAATACCTACAATTTTGTCATTTTTTGGCAGATTTGAATGAAAACAGCAAGGATGGTAGCCCCTTCTGGGGGCATGAAGCTTGCCAAGTTTCAAGGAGATAGGTGCATGCATACCAGCCTCTGGATTTTTTACTATTCATTCCAACCAACTGCAGATGATTTTTCAGCCTGACAAAGGGTTTTTAAACCTGAAAGCTTGCTATGATCTCCAACTATTCAGTTGGTCTAATAAAAGGTATCCTATTGACCCAAAGAACCTTGTGTGCATTGTGTGTCTTAAGGCAGAGAGGGATGAATGCAGCAGGGATGATAGCCTGTAACAGGGGGCTTTCCCAGTGCTGGTTAGATCTCAGCCTGTCCATCTGTTTCTGGGTCAACTACCTACCCCTCTTTCATCTGCCGTGTCTTGATGGTAAACTGATTCAGATGTTACCTAGGTGGGAGGCTGACAATTTAGGCCCCTGATGTCTAGGGGTGACATCCATTCCGGAGCTCTATACCATTTCTACACTGTGGCCCATGCCTTGCAGATTGCATCCTTCACCCCCTCCAGCTGTGGCCCCCTCTCTGGGACCTTTGGCTCCCCCTTAGGCCCTGACTCCACTTTCAGACCAGTTGGAATCCTGAGCTTCTTGCTCTGGGCGTTCCTCGTGGTGGGCCCCTGGCCCTTCAACCCCCGCTTTGGGTCCTGGTCTCAGTACGGATCAGTTGAGGGTACCTCAGGCCAGATCTGAGCTGTCTGCCTGTTCTCAACCTCACAACTCCACTGCAACCAGTAAGCCTCAGGCCTTCCCCATAGCCCCAGCCTATACCTCCAAGTTCTTCCTGGCATGGGAGCTCAGCAAGGAAATGTTCTTCTCCTTCTGGCTGGTGATAAATTAAACTGCCACTTCCAGCTCTGAGAGCAGGGCATTAAATGATTCTGAAAGCAAATTAAAAAAGCAAATATGTGCAGAGTGAGGAGGGCGGCACTCACTCCATCTGCACTTGGAGCTTGGGGAACCCCAGCAGTGGGAGGTTCACCTTCAGGAACGCCTGCTGCTCCACCAAACCAGGATCCAAGGAAGTGTGGTGGGGTGTCACTACATCCCCAGAAATGCTGAACACTCTCTCACTTGGAATACTGGTTGGTGGACAGGACAGGTGTTTCTGGGCAACTGTGGCCAGATCCTGCCATACCTGGCTGCAGGTTGCCCAGTAGGCCAAGGGATCACATAGCGATTACATTGGCCTTGCCAGCCCAGTGATCCACTGAAATATAAAAAGGCTTGTTAAACATGCGTTGTCAGTTTTAGCTGACTGAAGCCACTTGAGAGGTGCATGATCAGTTATTAAAACAAATTGTCTTCCTAGCAGATAATACCTAAATAGTTCCACCCCCCAGTAAATAGCTAAGCATTCATGCTCGATAGTGGAATAATGGATTTCTGGAGGTGATAGCCATTTGCTTGCATAAGCCACTGGTCTTTCCTCCCATTGTTCCCTTTGGAACAGGATAGCTCCTAAAGTTGTGCCTGAAGCATCTATCTGTAGGTAAAATGCTTTCTGAAAATTCAGGGAATACAATACCAGTGCCTGGGATAAGGCACGTTTGATGTCTTCAGAGGCCTGAATTTCTTGGTCATTCCATCTGACCAGATTTTTCTTCCCCCCGGTTAGGTCTGTTAGTGGGGCTGCTATGTGAGTGAAATCTCTTATGAACCATCGATAGTAGTTAGCAAACCCCAGAAAGGATCTCAGTTGTTTCAAAGTCTTGGGGAGCGTGTATCACCACAGGGCATTGACCTTATCAGCTAGTGGTTGAATTCTGCCTTGACCCACAATGAACCCCAAGTACTGGGTTTCGCTTTTTTCAGGAGAGGATTTCTTTGGGTTTGCCATCAGACCTGCCTTGTATAGTTCTGGCAGGATAGCCAGCAGATGTTTGCAGTGCTGTTCTCATTCTTCTAAAAAGATGATTATATAATTGATGTAGGCAGATGCTTCTGAAAAGAGACTGCTGCCCTGTGTAGCCCGAAAAGCATCCACTTAAAATGAAACTGTCCCCATCAAGACATGGCAGATGAAAGAGGGGTAGGTAGTTGACCCAGAAACAGATGGACAGGCTGAGATCTAACCAGTACTGGGAAGGCCCCCTGTTACAGGCTATCATCCCTGCTGCATTCATCCCTCTCTGCCTTAAGACACACAATGCACACAAGGTTCTTTGGGTCAATAGGATACCTTTTATTAGACCAACTGAATAGTTGGAGATCATATCTTAGCAAGCTTTCAGGTTTAAAAACCCTTTGTCAGGCTGAAAAATCATCTGCAGTTGGTTGGAATGAATAGTAAAAAATCCAGAGGCTGGTATGCATGCACCTATCTCCTTGAAACTTGGCAAGCTTCATGCCCCCAGAAGGGGCTACCATCCTTGCTGTTTTCATTCAAATCTGCCAAAAAATGACAAAATTGTAGGTATTTTAGTGATTCCCCATTATCATCTATGGCTGAATCACCAAATCAATGCTGAATCTTTGAATCCCATTTGGCTGAACCAATCTCCTTCACCATGGGTATCTGCCAGTACCCCTTTGTGAGGTCTATTGTTGTGATGCATCTGGCAGTCCCAATTTTCTCCCATCTATTCTGGGCATGGGAAATGCATCAAATTCAGCTACCCCATTCACCTTCTGGAAATCCACACAAAGTCTGAGTGTACCATCAGGCTTAATAACTGTCACCAAGGGGCTCCTCCAGGGGCTTTGTGATTCCTTGATGATTCCCAGTTGGTGCATCTGTTCTATCTCCTTATTAATAGCATCCCACTGGTGTCTGGGTAATCTCTGCTGATTTTGGACAACAAAACCTGCTGAGGTCTTGATCCTATATTCAATGCGTCGTGCCTTCCCTGGGGTTTCCTTGAAAACATCTCAGAATTCATTTATTATTTCTTCCATTTCCTCCTGTTGGTGTCTTTCTAGTGTATCCTCCACCAACCTATTAAATAGGTACTTTCCATCGGTCTTTCATCAGCCCCATGGGCCCACTATGGGACAGGGAGGTCTGGGTGCGGGTGATTCCCTGCCCACCATCAATGCGGACCTCATGAAGGAACACCTTGAAAGGCTGGATACCTTTAAGTCAGCTGGCCCTGACAATCTACACCCCAGGGTACTCAAGAAGCTGGTGAGCATCATAGCCCACAATGGATCTTTGAGAACTCCTGGCGCTCGGGTGTAGCACCTGAAGACTGTAAAAAAGCCAATGCGGTGCTGATCTTCAAGAAAGAGAGGAAAGTGGATCCAGAAAACTACAGGCCCATCAGCCTGACCTCTATCACAGGGAAGGTCTTAGAAAAGTTTATTAAAGAGGCCATCCTTAATGGACTGGCTGACTCCAACATCCTGAGGGACAGCCAGCACAGGTTTGTTGCGGGTAGGTCTTGCTTGACCAATCTCATTTCCTTTTATGACTGGATGACCTATCACCTGGACAAGGTTCTCCACCTTGGGAGGAAAAACCTGCAGCATCCTTATAGGCCCAATAGTGCTACGCTGGCTAGCACTATGGAGGAAAGAGACTTGGGAGTCATCATTGACCACAAAATGAACATGAGCCTTCAATGTGATGCTGCGGCTAGTAAAGCGAGCAAAATGCTGGCTTGCATCCATAGATGCTTCTCAAGCAAATCCCAGAACATCATTCTCCCCTTGTACTCGGCCTTGGTGAGGCTGCAGCTGGAGTACTGCATCCAGTTTTGGGCCCCACAATTTAAAAAGCATGTGGAGATGCTTGAGAGAGTCCAGAGAAGAGTCACACGCATGATCAGAGGTCAGGAAAACAGACCTTACAATGACAGGCTGAGAGCTATGGTGCCCTTTAGCCTGGAAAAGTGCAGGCTCAGGGGTGATCTGATGACCACCTATAAGTTTGTCAGAGGTGACAACCAGTATGTGGAGGAATGTTTGTTCACCAGAGCACCCCAAGGAATGACGAGGTAGAACAGTTATAAATTACTGCAAGACCATTTCAGGGTGGACATAGGGAAGAATTTCTTTACAGTCCGAGCCCCCAAGATGTGGAATAGCCTGCCATTGGAGGTGGTTCAAGCACCTACATTGAACACCTTCAAGAGTAAATTGGATGCTTATCTTGCTGGGATCCTATGACCCCTGACTTCCATGCCATCCCTTACCTCTAATCTCAGGCTCTGTGTCATCACGCTAGGGTCCAGCACCTCATCTTCTCTCTTTGCCAGACGCTCCTGCAGAATGTTTTGATAGAACAGTTCCTGAGTCTGCTCTTCCCTGAAGGTGTTTCCTCCAATTATCTGATCCAAATCTAACTTCTCTTCCTCCTGACTGGCCAACTCTCCAAAATAGACTTCTTGGGTAAGGTACTCCTCAACCCCCAGTTTTCCCATTACCCATGTCACTACTTCTTGCAGATGGGGCCAATCTACACCCAGAAGCATGGGGCAGGGAAGGGCTTCAGTTAACCCTGCCACCAGTTCTTCAGTTTGTTCCACTACCGTCAGCTGGAGTTTCCTTCTTTCATATGTGTAGGAAGCCCCATGTAGGCAGACCATGTTGACTGAGTTCTCTGGGGCACCCATCTGTGGGGGAACCAGATCTGACCTTACCATGGTCTGTGTACAGCCTGTGTTGACTACTGCAGGGATTATAGTGTCACCAATCCTAACATCAATCTATGGGCCCTTATGTCTCCCAAAACTATGGTCCATTTTCTCTTCATGAGGGTAGTTAGGCACAGCTTCAGTTTGCAGCCTCTGGTGGCAAAAACCAGCCAGATGCCCCTTTCCCCATACCTGTAGATCTTATGAAGGAGCAGAGGCTGGACAGCTCTTGAGAGGCTGGACACCCACAAATCGGCTGTTCCAAATAGATTGCACCCAAGAGTCCTAAAAGAACTAGCAGAAATCATAGCATGGCTATTGGCAAGGATATTTGAGAACTTGTGGCACTTGAGTGAAGTACTTAAAGATTGGAAGAGGGCCAGTGTTATACCTATTTTCAAGAAATGGAGGAAAGACGATCCAGGAAACTATAGGCCAATCAGTTTGACCTCAATCTCTGGAAAGATCTTGGAAAACATTATCAAAGAAATCATTCTTAACAGACTAACAGAAGGCAACATTCTGTGGGATAGCCAGCATCGGTTTGTTGTGGGGAGGTCTTGCCTGACCAATCTCATTTCCTCTTATGACCACGTGACGTATCACCTGAACAAAGAGGAAGAGGTTGATATCATATTTTTGGACTTTAAGAAAGCCTTTGATCTGGTGTCCCATGATGTTCTCATGTAAAAATTGGGCAACTGTGGCCTTGACTATCCTGCTGTTCAATGGCTGGGAAACTGGCTCCGGGGTCAGACTGAGAGAGTGGTAAGTGATGGAACCAAATCAACACGGCATTCCGTGACCACTGGTGTCTCCCAAGCCTCCACTCTTGGATCTGTACTCTTTAATGTCTTTATAATTGGTCTGAATTCTGGTGCCAGAAGCAGACTAGCTAAGTTTGCTGATGACACCAAACTGTGGGGAATAGTGTCCACACTTGAGGATAGGCCAGTGATCTAGGCCTACCTCGATAGGCTCACAAGGTGGACAGATTAAAACCTGGTGGTATTCAATATGCTCCAGGCTGCAGTCCAGAGACTGCATGCCATCAGGGATGGTGATCAGGAGATAGACTCCTATTTCCAGGCCCTTCACCCCCTGGAGGCGGAGGGCAGACCAAGGTCACCTTCCAGGACAAGGGAGGACTTGGAGACCTCCCATTCTGTCCAGCCAGGGGCTTGGACTGAGGTGGTCAGGGGCCCCAGGGCCTGCTGCACCAAGGTCCCTACCCTGCTGGAGCTTTGCAACAGGTATGAAACTCTTGCAGCTCCAGCAGAGCCTGCTAAGCTGCCAGCTCCTGCAGGCAAAATAGGTTCAACTGTAGCTACTGCCCTGCTCTCCCTAAGACATGTTTGTCATGGGAGACTCCATCCTGAGGGGGACTGAGGGGGCAATCTGCCTCCCCAACCCCTTAGCCCGGGAAGTCTGCTGCTTCCCAGGAGCCCATATCCAAGAAATTGCGGAGAAGATCCCTAAGATCCTCCAGCCCACTGACCACTACCTTATGGTTCTTATCCATGTGGGCATGAATGACAAAGCTTGAAGCAATCCCAGCCGGGTCATGAAACACTACAGGAGTTTGGGAGTGGGGCTTAAGGGATTGAGGGATCAGATGGTGTTTTCCTTGATCTTCCCAGTTTCAGGCTATGGGCTGAGGAGGGAGAGGAGGATCGAGGCAGTAAACCAAAGACTTAGGCACAGGTATCATTGTGAAGACTTCGGCTTCCATGACCACAGTCTGCTCTTTGGTGAGAGAGGCAGTGAGCTGCTAGGAAGGGACAGCCTCTACCTCTCTCTGCTGGGGAGGAGGCTCTTCTCAGCCAGACTGGCTGACCTGCTCCACTGGGCTTTAAGCCTGCTGGAGGATGGGGGGACTACTGCCACTGCTGGCCCACTGAACAACTCTTGGAAAGCCAGCAGGCAAAGGCACTTAAGGTAGCCCACCCCTGCCCCAGCCCTGGAACAATCTGCAGGCAAGGTAAGGGCCCCCAAAGGGACACTTGCGTGCCTGTACACAAATGCTAGGAGCTTGGGGAATAAACAGAAGGAACTTGTCCTCCTGCTTAATACAAATCATTATAATGTCATAGGAATAATGGAGAGCTGGTGGGAGTCCACCCATGACTGGGCCACAGATATAGATGGCTATACCCTGTACAGGAAAGATCAAGTGGACAAAAGGGTACAGCCAAAAGGGTGTAGCTCTCTATGTCAAGGAAAGCTATGAGTACCTGCAAGCCAACACTGGCACCCAGGGTTGATGACTGGAGACCATCTGGGTTAAAATCCATGGGGAACATGGCACAGGGGACACAATGGTGGGAGTCTATTACAGACCTCCTACCCAGGATCAAGAGCTTGACGAGGAGTTTGCCAGGGAATTGGCTGAAGCCGCATGCTCCAGGTGCATGGTTGTCATGGGAGACTTCAACTACCCAGACATCTCATGGGAAGAGCACTCGGCCAAATCCAAACAGTAGCAAAGCTTTCACTTGTGCATGGATGAGCTCTTTCTGACTCAAGCAGTCTATGGGTTGACAAGAGGTAAAGTGCTGCTTGACCTGTTACTAGCAATGGGGACTGACCTAATCAGTGACCTAATGATCAAAGGGAAGCTGGGTGACAGTGACCATGAGCTGACCACCTTCACCATCTGCCGTAAACCTGGCATGTCATTCAGTACTACAGAGGTCCTCAACTTCGGAAAAGCTGACTTTGACAAGCTCAGGAGGCTTGTCAGCGAGGCCCTAAAGGACCATGACCCAAAGGGGAGGGAGGTTCAGGATGAGTGGTTGCTCCTCAAGGGAGCAATCCTGGATGCACAAGCAAAGTCTATCCCATCTCAGAAGAAAGGCAACAAAAGGGCACAGCAGCCCCCTTGGCTCTGCAGGGATGAGTGGACCTCCTGCATCTAAAAAGAAAGACCTACAAAGGATGGAGGACTGGATCCACCTCCAAGGAGGAATACTCTGCACTGTTCCGGACCTGCAGGGAGTGAACCAGGAAAGCCAAGGCTGCAACTGAACTCCAACTAGCTGCAAGTATCAAGGACAATAAAAAGCTCTTTTTTAGATATGTGGGGAGCTGGAGGAAAAGCAAGTGAAACATTGGACCCCTGCTAAACCAGATGGGACAACTGACAACCGACGACCAGGAAAAAGCCAACTTGCTAAATGGGTACTTTGTGTTGGTTTTTCACCAGTCCCAAGGGTGCCCTTCCCGTTATGGGATGGGAAGGCCCAGGTGAGGGAGATTCCTTACCCTCCATCAGTACTGACCTCGTGAAGGAACACCTTGAGAGGCTGGATACCTTGAAGTCAGCCGGCCCTGACAGTTTACACCCCAGGGTACTCAAGGAGCTGGCGAGCATCATAGCCCAGCCTCTGGCATGGATCTTTGAGAACTTCTGGCACTCTGGTGAAGTGCCTGAAGATTGGAAGATGGCCAATGTGGTGCCTATCTTCAAGAAAGGGAGGAAAGTGGATCCAGCAAACTATAGGCCTATCAGCCTGACCTCAATCCCAGGGAAGGTCTTAAAAAAGATTATCAAAGAGGCCATTCTTAACAGACTGGCCAATAGCAACATCCTGAGGGATAGCCAGCATGGATTTGTTGTGCATAGGTCTTGCTTGACCAATCTTATTTCCTTTTATGACTAGGTGACCCATCACCTGGACAAGGGAGAAGAGATTGATGTCATATATCTTGACTTTAAAAAAGCCTTTGATCTGGTATCCCACAATCACCTCTTAGCAAAACTGGCTGACTGTGGCCTCAGCCTCACCATGATCTCCTGGCTGGGGAATTGCCTTTGTGGTCAGACCCAGAGGGTAGTGGTTGATGGAAGTCAATCGTCATGTTGCGCTGTGACCAGTGGGGTCCTTCAAGGCTCTGTCCTTGGGCCTATTCTATTCAACATCTTTATTAATGACGTGGACATTGGCCAACTTCGCTGATGACACCAAACTTTGGGGTAAAGCGTCCACACCTGGGGACAGGAGGGTGATCCAGGCTAACCTTGAAAGGCTCAGGAAATGGGTGGATGAGAACCTGATGGTGTTTACCACAAAAAATGCAAGGTTCTCCTCCTTGGGAAGAAAACCCTGCAGCATGCCTATAGGCTTGGCAGCGCTACTCTGGCTAGCACTATAGACGAAAAGGGACTTGGGGGTCATCATTGACCACAAGATAAACATGAGCCTTCAATGTGATGCTGCAGCTAGTAAAGCGAGCAAAATGCTGACTTGCATCCACAGATGCTTCTCAAGCAAATCCCAGGATGTCATTCTCCCCTTGTACTCAGCCTCGGTGAGGCTGCAGCTGGAGTACTGAATCCTGTTTTGGGTACCAAAAGGATGTGAAGAAGCTTGAGAGAGCCCAAAGGAGAGCCACATGCATGATCAGAGTGCAGGAAAACAGTGAGGCTGAGAGGTATGGGAATCTTTAGCCTGGAAAAGTGCAGGCTCAGGAGTAATCTGGTGGCCACCTACAAGTTTATCAGGATCTGAGGGAACATCTGTTCACCAGAGCACCCCAAGTGATGACAAGATTGAATGGTCACAAACTCCTCCATGACCATTTCAGGCTGCACATAAGGAAGAATTTCCTTACTGTCTGAGCCCCCAAGGTCTGGAATAGACTGCCGCTGGAGGTGGTTCAACACCTACTTTGAATGGCTTCAAGCGACATTTGGATGTTTATCTTGCTGGGATCCTATGATCCCTGCTGACTTCCTACCCCTGGGGCAGGGGGCTGGACTCAATGATCTTCCAAGGTCCCTTCCAGCCCTAATGTCTATGAAATCTAAGAAATCTATGAAATATGGAGAAGTGCAAGGTGCTCCACCTCAGAGGGGAAAAAAACCCCACATCACACTTATAGGTTTGGCAATGCTATACTCACTAGCACCATGACTAAAAGAGACTTGGGGTCATGACTGAGGGACAAGATGAACATGAACCAGCATACTGCAGCCAGCAAAGCAAACAAAATGCTGGCTTGCATCTACTGATAAATCTCAAGCAAGACCCATGATGTCATCCTCCCACCGTACTCAGCCTTGGTGAGGCCACAGCTGGAGTACTGCATCCAATTCCGGGCTGAACAATTCAGGAAGAACGTGGAGAAGCTTGAAAAAGTCCAGAGGATAGCCATGTATATGATCAGAGGGCAAGGCAACAGGCCTTATGAAGAGAGACTGAGAGCCATGGGAGCCTTGAGGATCGCAGGTTCAGGAGTGACTTGGTGGCAGTCTATAAGTATGTACGGGGTGTGCGTCAGGATCTGGGGGAATGCCTGTTCACCAGAGCTGGCAAAGGGATGACAAGGTCCAATGATCACGAAATCCTGGAAGACCATTTTAGGCTGGACATAAGGAAACACTTCGTTACTGTCTGAGCCCACAAGGCCTGGAATAGACTTCCCTTAGAGGTGGTACAAGCACCTACTCTGGACACTTTTGAAATATTTGGATGCTTATCTCTGACCTTAGCTGACATCCTGCCCCTTGGGCGGGGGGCTAGAACCAATGATCTTATGAGGTCCCTTCCAGCTCTAATGTCTATGAAATCTATTAAATCTATGAATCAGTTGCATATGTAGGCATGTGCCCAGGTACAGTTTAATGTGCCTTAATTTTCTGTGTAGAAAATTAAGGTGCATTAATTGCACATGTTGACATGCCATTGATGCCTAAGGTGCTTGAGAGGGTGGAGTGGAAATATGGATGGTCTCATCACCCATGCTAGAATAGTGAGTAGCCCATGATCAGGACACTCCACACTCACCTGGACATGAGCTACACAGCTCCAAGCCCTGCTCTGCTTGATTCAGACTAGGGAATTGAAGTGTAGGTCTCCAGCACCCTAGGGACATGCTTGGAGACTTGGGTGATCCAGTCAGGCTCTCTGGCACTCCAAGAAGACTTATTTATCTAGGGTGCAATGGTCTGTCAGGAAAGGGACTCTAGCTCAGTGGTTCAGGCATTCATGTGGGATATGACAGAATAACAGGCTAGAGACTTGCATCTGGGGTTGCCATGTCCCAAATGACTGCCATAATCACCCACACCTAGAGATTTTCTTTGGTGCCATACGTATTTAATTATTTATGTAAAGTAAAAAAGCTTCAACAGGAGACAGTAGGTGTGTCTACATATGCCCCCCATGGTCCAGTTGTTAGTGTGCTGTCATTTAGTACTTGCTTTTGGAAGTACTAAATGACAGCACAGCAACAGCCATTACTGTACTGTCCTGGCAGTGCAGTTATTTTTAGACGCTATGTTGCCATAGCAACATGCTATAAAGTGGTAGCTCATCATTACAGTGATGTAGCATCAGCAGCACGGTTTGTGCCTGCCTATGCAACGTCACTGTAGCAATGAGCTACGTTGCTGTAGCATGTCACTATGGCTATGTAGTATCACGTGTACATGTGCCCAGTAAGATCGCCATGTTGGAAGCCCCGGTTATCCAGGGGTCAGAGTGCTCCTCTGAGACTTGGGAAAGCCAGGTTCAAGATCCTACCCTGGATAAGTCACAACATCAAACACTTGCCGCCAGGTCTCCTGTACTCCGGTGGAGTCTCTTGACCACTAGGCTATTGGGTTTAAGCAGAGTGTCCTTCTTGAATCAAAGAGACCTTCCCAACACATGTGTTATAAAAACTGGCGTGTTCTTGCAAAAAGTTTTGTTTGGGACCAATCAGCATTTTCTAACAAAAACTCACTTCTTTGGAAGATTCTCTGCCTGTAATTCTGGTACCTCCCTGTCTCATCTTCATTGTAGCAGTGAGGCTCCATCTGCTGGCTGAAAGTTATAAATGCAATACTTCAAGAGAATGGAACCTGGTACAATCTCTTGAATTACCCTCTTAATGATTATTCTTTTATATTATATTGCACGGTGCTTTGTTTTGTTCTGTGCTTGTGTTTTCAGCATAGCAGATGGCTGCTAGGGCAAATTTACAAAACACTTGCCATTATAACCCCTTTTCCCTCTCTCAAGCTGCAATTTCTGGCTTTGCATCTTTATCTCAAGTAGAAAGTTTCAGCTATAAGACCATGCTGGTTACTGATGGTGGTGCAGCAAGTGGGTGGGGAGCACTGAATACATTTCATGTTCTGGAAAAAAACTGAAACGTTTTGGACAAAGCAAACTGATGTATGAAAGCTGATTTGTGGTACAGACCTGCAGTTGGCTTCTACAAAGATTTTCTCTTTTTTTTTTAGTGTGCATGCACTACTGGACTCAAATGGACAACTGCCACCATTGTTATACCCCAGAAGTATTTGCAAAAAGCAGTGAGTAGGTGTGGTGCTGGGTGTGGCTACAGTTTCCCAAAGCTGGAAGCCAGTGGCATTTTCAGCACAAGCACGTACATGAGGAGGGATTTTCTCATTAAGTGCCACTCCTGAAAACAAATTTAAGAAAGAATTGCTCTTGTCCAACTACTGCTGTTCAGCCTCCACTCCTGTGCTGCTTTTCCATCTGCAAAACAGAAATCTCCATTTGGATGGAATGACCTGTATTAAATAAAAAAACCCAACAGAACAAAAAGAACAAAAGTAAATTATTGCTGAAAGAGCAAGGTGTGGGCATCCCCACTAGTAGTAGATAGGCTCACCGCCCTTCAATGCAAATATGGGCGAGACCAGAAGTTCCATCCCCTTTGTCCCACCTTCTTTCCCCTTATATGGTGCATGATGTCACAAGCTCCGCCCTCTGATCCCAGTCACATGGTGCATGAAATCACAGCCCCCCCCCCCGCCCCAGTCACATGGTGCATGACATCACCAACCCAGTCACATGGTGTGTAATATCAAACACCCCACCCCTGCCCTGCAGTCACATGGTATGTGACACCAGCAACTCCACCCCCACCCTCAGTCACATGGTGTGTGACATCAGTAATCCCACCCCTGCCCTGCAGTCACATGGTGTGTGACACCACCACCACATGATCCATGACATCAGAAGGACAGCCCATGCAGCCCCCCCAAAGCTCACCCTCTCATGCTGCAAGACCTGCCCTAGACCACATGGTACAATTATGAACTATCCAGTTACAGACTGTTCTAGCCCCTGGGGCACAGGCATGGCCTATGGGGTGGCAGTGGGGGGAAGTGACCCCTCTAACAACCTGCCCCACCACCCCCGACCAATTGGCAGGGGTTTCAGAGGCCTCAGACTTCCCCAAGAACAACACCGAGCCAACTGGTGTGAGTAGAGGGGTGGGGCTTATGCTGGAAGCCCACCAGGTCTATCTGCTTTCGCAAGTGAGCCCTCTATCTGAGACCATGCTAAGGCAAGCAGGGGCAGATATGGATTCTTTCACAACACTTGTAGGCCCTCTCATCACACCCCCAAGACTTGTTAGATGGCTGCATAGAAAGCGTTCTTAGAAACAGTTGTGAGGAGGAGGCCAGGCCCCTAGCCCAAAGACTGTTTGAGACACCTGACCCTGTTCAAGAAGACCCAATGAACATGAAAATGGTGGAGGCCCAGGCCCCTGAAGCAGACGTTGAGAATTTGGAAGATGGTATCTTTGTCCCAGAGCCTGCATGCAAAGCAGAGGTCACTGCAGAGGAAAGGCCGGTAAGAGACTTGAAGCATGACTGTTGGGGTGGGGCACTTAGATTTTGATGGTGGTGGTGTGGATTCACTTCATAGCATGAGTGTGTTTGAGAGTAGCTAAAGACTAATTAAACTGTAGCTAACTAAGGCTTTTTATTTGAACTCCTTTGCAGTTAGAGGAAGCTTTTTTAATGACTCCAGAAAGTCTGCTCACCAGTATACCCATACAGCTGACACCTGAAGGAAGCATATGTTTCTGCAGAGAACACAGACCGGGGGAGGCTGAAGAGTTCAGAAGACAATTAGGTGTTGAATCATGAGGTCCTGTTTCAAGACAAGAATGTAAAATCTTTATGAAATCTCCTGTGCGCATTGCCTTTTATGGCATAATGAAATACAATTTGAGGAGGAGATTTTTTGAAAATTGTTGGGGGTGCATTCATGATCAGGAGGGTCAGAGAGTTCATGACTGTGTTACCTGGTTATATGAAGATGTAAATCAAACAATTCAGGAACTTTGCCAGGAAATATGTCTTGATAGCATTTTCAATACTGTTATAGCCATTGGGTTTGCCAGGAACATTCTCACAATTATTGAGAAACATTTACTTCAGGTTAGAGAGCTTCTAAATGCTGTGTATTCTGCAGAAGTTCCTAATGCTGCTCTTCATGATTTGATCACTGAGGAAGATAAACCTCTCATACCAGATATTGAATGCTTAATTGGTACTAGAAATTATAAAACCCTGCTTAAGAGAAGGGTGTAGCAAAAACAGTTTTAAATGGGGGTTTACATCTTTTGCTGATTTTGGTGGGAGGCTGGGGGTAAGGGTAGTAAAGCACATCAACAGTTTTCAGCTGCATAGATTAGCATTTGCTTTAGTGTCTTGGATCTCTAAGGACATACATATAGGGTTTCTTTTTGTAACGATAAAGCCAATGAGACTTAATGGTCACTAGAAATTATTTTTTAAAAACCCTTCTTAGGAGAAGGGTTAACAAAATAAACTAGTAAATATTATAAAAGATTTTTATGGAAATAAAGACTGAATTTAAATATATATATTCTCACAGATTTTGTATGGTATAGGATGGTGGGGAAGTGTGTTGTAAAGATAAGCCAGACCACAAAAAAAGCTGACCTGTGTGTCCAGATCTCTACATATTTTAAAACCAAAGGGGTGGAATTATCTTTTAGTGGTGACTCTGTTTTAAAACAATTATATTTGACTTTATACATACACTATTTTCCTTACTGTATTATTTAATTTTTAATACAGAGGATTTACTTGTTGTATCATTTCATTTATATTATAGACAGCTTATCTAGTAGGAAAGCCACATGCAATTTTACCACAGCAAGGTAAAAATTATTTTTAAATGGTGGGTTATTTGTGGTTGTGTTAATATAATCATACTAAGTTATAACAACTGTTTGTAACTGTTTATTTTCAAACAAAACCTCTTCTTCTAAAATAGAAAAGCAAAACAAACACATACAGTCATACTTTTATCCAGTAGTAAAAGGTAATTTTTCTGAAATCAGCTTTTGAAACTTTGTGTTTCTTGTGGGAGGAGAAGTTGTGTGTGTATGAATTAACCCCCTGTGAATGTGAATATAAAGGGTGGGGTTAAGCGAATTTTTAATTTGTATTTTGTGAGGAAAGTGAATTCTCAATGCTGAGATGTAAGTTTTATATTTCCTAAGTGATCACATGCACCACTCCTGAAGAAGAACAGGGGCCAGGATGGAGACCTCTAAAATCACAATAAAAAACCCACAGAAATGCTCAACCTGCAGATCATAACACCTCAGGATCAGAAGACCATCAGGACAGAACAGAAGGGCATAGTTCCTCAGAGGAAAACAAGCCACCTACCTCTGAGAAAACCATATGTGAAAACACAAGGATTCACACCCCAGAACAGGTGATCTGGGCCCAGTGAATAAGAAACACAAGACTGGTCGCTCACACAATTTAGAGAAAGGGAGAGTCTGTCTCCTTTTTTGAAATATCATGATTATTGTGGAAAAAAGAGTATGGGTTTTCAGGGTGGGGGTAACCACCTTGTCTAGAAAGATCATGATTATTGTGGAAAAAAGAGGCGGGTTTGGAGTGGTGCTGCCAGGTCTATCTACCTCAGAAAGAGTGTTCAGAGTGCTTTGAAAGAACATGATTACTGCCGGAGCAAAAGGGTAAATTTTACTCAGAGAGGAGGTAGTCTGTGTAACTCAGACAGCAGTAGTGGCATGTATCATAAGAGGGGGAGTCATAGTAAACCCAGGGGTAAGAACGGGTAGCTAAGCAGCAAGAGGCTTGTGGGGCAAAAAAGTAAGGGCCTGGTTAAAGAGGAGCATGGGGAAGGCTAAACACCGGTTGAGAAAAAATAATAGATCCCCTAGTAATGGTGCTTTAGAAGGCCCCTCAAATGTTCCCCAGCCTCCCAGGCCTGACCTTTCACCAGGACCCATGGAGCCAGAGAGGGGAGATAGTGACTATGATTTAAGAAGACATTTAGAGCACCCCTCAAATGTTCCTTGGCCTCCCAGGCCTGACTCACCACCAAGACCTGAAGAGTCAGAGTTTGGATAGTGAATCTGGTGTAGAAGGCACTTTAGAGGACCCCTCAAGTGCCCCACAGTCTCCTGAGTCAGCAGAGGATGTTTTACTGGATATACATATGGTGTGGATGAGAAGGCAAGAGTGGTCTATAGCCAGGTTTAGGGGCATGAGGTACACAGAAGAGTTCTGTTTTGTGAATTTGAAGCATGTGCCATTACATGTGGCATACAAAGCCATAAGGAGAGGGGTAGAAGAAATTGTAGTAGAACTCTTGCCAGAGATTCACGGGCAATGACTATGCCCAGTTACATGTTAGGGCTGTGCAAGTCTTCAGATCCTGCTTCGGATCTGGAGCCACTTCAGATGCTTTGGTGTCTGAAGCAGCACGTCCAGATCGAAGCAGGGTCCCAGCAATGGTATCCGGAGTCAGTTGGGGCATCCAAAGCGCTTCAGATCCGCTTCAGATGCTTCAGACCCGCTTCGGCCATTTTGAGGCACAATTAGAAGAGGGAGGGAGAGTGGGGGAGAGACAGAGAGTGGGAGGGGGGAGGGAGGGGGAGCAGGGTGGGGAAGACTCACATCTGTAGCTAGCCAGTGAGAAGGATTTCTCCCTGGCTACCTTTCCAATGGTAGTGTCTGTGGCGTGAGACTAGAAACAGCATAAAAGCTTCTTTTTCCAGCCCTTCTGTGCCTTTTGAAGCTCATTCCCTGTCAGCAACTATGTGAGAGAGGAACGCTCAGGCTGAGACTCGCCTGTTCCTTTTTCTTGTTATGAAGGAGTGGTTAGGATTTAGCCTAGCTTAGCTTAGCTATTCTATTCAATTATTAGTAGTATCAATTTATTTCTTTGAATTTAAATTTGTTCTTTTTTTTTTGGAAACTTTGCAAAAAGAAAGGTGCGTTTTCCCAGCCAGTGTTATCTATCACTGTGCGGGGAGAGACAGATTGCTTGCATGCACACACGCATGCATGCACACACACACATACACAGAGACCCACAATATAAAAAAAAATCACAGCACTAGAAGGGACAGATATTCACAGCAGAACAAGACACAGATAATACACTGAGAGCATAAGAAGACACACAGATATTTACAGAAGAAGACACACAGATCATCTATCAAGAGCACAAGACACACAGATCATATATTGAGAGCACAAGAAGACACAGATATTTACAGAAGAAGACACACATATCATATATTGACAGCACAAGAAGACACACAGATAATATATTCACAGCAGAACAAGACACAGATATTTACAGGAGAACAAGATATACAGATATACAAAAGGATTCACACACACACAGACCTTTTGCAGCGTAGGCAAGATCAATATAAAGCATGCTGGAAAGGCAGGTGTCAGGTCTTCTGGCAGGGGAGAGAGAGGGGGCAGGGGGAGAGCTAAAGCTGCAAGCCCCCACCATCCCAAACACAGACGCATGCTATTCCTGAGCAGCCATGACATCGGTGCTGCCAGTGGAAGCCAGGCAGTGGGAGCAGTGTCTGCAACTACCGTCCCTGTAACTGCACCACCTCCACTCAGTCCAGAAGTGGGCACCAGCAGTGGAATCACTGCCTCCTCCACCCCAATGTCATCTCTCAGCATGAGCCTCTCACTGCCAGAGGAGGAGCTGGAGCTGGAACCAGGGATGCTGAGTGCATTGGTTCAAGCAATCCTGGGGGCTGAGGGGGAATCAGAGTTTGTGCTCCACACCCCTCAAGTTTCCCCTAGACCCAGGTCGCCTCCAGAGGCTGAGGTTGTGGAGGCAAGTGGCTCAGCTGAGGCAGCTCTTCCTGCTGTACAGCCTCAGCCTGCTGACAAGGGGAAAAAGGCAGGATCCTCGTCCTTAACCCAGAAGTGAGGGAATATTGTAGTGTGGGATCATTTTGAGGTGGCAGATGATCCCAGGTTTGCCATCTGTTAGCACTGCCGAAGGCACATGAGCTGTGGCAAGGACGTGAGACCCTTCTCCACCACAGCCATGCTGCTGCATCTGAGGAGGCACCACCTCCTTGCTCTTCTTCCTGCTACTCAGCCTGGCACCAGTGTGAGTGTGCCAAAAGGGAAACCCCCCGCTCACTACAAATGCCCCTTACCCTCAAAGCAGAGGCAGGCCACCCTGGACCAGTGGGGGAAAGGTGGACAGAAAGGGAGGAATGTTCCTAAGGTGCGCAAGATCACTCATAGCATTGGGGAGTTGCTTGCTCTGGATAGCCAGCCCTTCTCCCTAGTTGAGCGGCCAAGGTTCAGGCAGTTTGTAGCACTTCTCACCCCACAAAGTGCCCACATGCACCAGCTTTAGCAGGGCGGTGGTGCCCTCCCTGTATGAGGTATGCAGGGAGTACTTGAGGGAGGAGCAGTGCAAGGCAGGTAGCCTTTCACTTCACCTGCGACGTCTGTAGCAGCCCGGGTGGCAATCACACCTACCTCTCCCTCATGGGGCACTGGTGCGCTCAGTCAGGCTTTTGGTGGGCTCTACTGCAAGCTGAGGTGCTGGATGAGCCCCACACAGCAAGGGAGATCATGGGGGCCATGAACCGCATGGTCCGGGGTGGCTTGTTGGGCAGGCTGAGCTCACCCGCAGGTTCATGCTCACCAACAACGGGGCCAATATGGTGAAGGCTGTCCGTGATGCCAACTTATTCCTAACAGTGAGGGATGCCTTGGAGGGGGACAGGGCTGCCTGAACAAAGTTGAGTGGGGTACCATTTCCAAGATCTTGCTGGTCCTCAAGTGCTTTCTTGAGGCCACTGAGACCCTTAGCACTGGTGGTGCCCTTCTCAGCCAGGTGATTCCCCGTAGTGAGGGAACTGGAGAAGCAAATGGAGAAGTTCCAGGGGATGAATGTTCCTCACTGGGGCAGGCCACTGTCACCAGACATGCAGGCACTGGTGTGGCTATCTGAAGTCAAATTGGATTGCTGCCAACTTGCACAGGCCTATTACATATTCAGGCAGATAGCACGGCAAACTGTTTATACTCTCAATCTATTCATTTAAACCAAATGACCCCAGAGCTGTTTTTAAAGTGGATCAGCAACATATTACAAAACCAGAGATAAATATTGCTTGATTCTACATTTCAGCTGGCTGTGGTCATTGTGAGAGGTGCAGGTGGTGAGAGCCGTAGAATTATAAGCTCTATCCCCTATTTCCAGATCACTGCTAAAAAGAGGAAGTATTTAATCAACTTGAATACCTATGATACTAACCTATGCTGTGCAGGCAGTCTATTGGCTGTTACAAAATGTAGAGGGGCCAGAGATACTGTACTGCTAGATAGTGCCAAAGAACTGCACAGGAAATTAGGCATGTCTATATATCAAAAGGTTATGCTCCACCAAGTACCTTTGTTTGAAGACCATGAACAGGTTAATATCATATAGTGATGCATAAGGGAAAAAATGGGTGGAATTTATTTAAAACACAGGACACACCCAGGTACCCCAACGCCTGTTTTCTTTTGCTGCACGGTGAATATTATTATGGTATTTTGGATGTAAAAAAGGTGTTTGGCATGAGAAATTATTACAATCTTTGTCAGACATTGTACAACTATAGACACGCATGCATATTCTGATGTCATCTTTGCCTGATCCCAAACTCTGCCGAAAACATGGCCAAGACACAGAGGTGCCCTAATTGTAAGTTGTTCTGTCTTTTCAAAGAGTGCTTAGAAAGGCACGTGGCCCTGGCCTCTGAAAAGCTAATCGAATGTATGTGAACAAAAAGCACAAGTGCAAAGGGAAGCAGTGCAAACAGTGTTATGGGAAAATCATGGATGTAAACAAGCACTGGTGCTTTATGCACCAGATTAAAAAGCCTGAAGAAGCTGAGGGGTACATTTTTTATGATTTTGAATGTGTGTAGGAGACGGGGGATGCATGTACCCAACTACATATTTGCAATAGAGCTAAAGACAGGGGGAAAAAACCGCAGAAAGCCGCAGGCAAAAACCCCAAAAAGGCTTGTAAAACTAAGCCCAAAAAGTCAGAAACCACTTGGGAGTTTAAGGGTGAAGAGTGTCTGCCTGATTTTACTAAGGTCTTTATGGCTCACAACACCAAAGGCTATGATGTTTCCTTCATTGTTAGCCAGCTATTGAAGGAAAAAATGGGCATGAAACTAATCAGTCAGGGCGGTAAACTCATGTGCATAGAAGTGACCAGGCTAGGAATCCGTTTCATAGATTCTTTAAACGTTTTGCCAATGAAACTTAGCAGGCTCCCACAGGTGATGGGGTTTGAAGGTTACAAAGGTTATTTCCCACATTTTTTTAACACTGTAGAAAACCAAAATTATGTGGGGCCTCTCCCAAAGGAGGTGCACTACAGCATTGAAAATATGTCCGGTGAGAAGGAACAGTTTTTAAAATGGTATCAGGATAACCACAATAAGATTTTTGACACGCAAAAGGAGCTGGCCCATTATTGCCAGCAGGACGTACAAATTTTGCAAGAGGCCTGCTGCCTCCACAGGGATGAGACTGTGAAAATGACATGGCGGGTAGACAAAGTGGAAATAGATGGTGTGAGGACGCGCGCGCTAGGGGCGGCCGTGAGCCCCCTAGCGCCGCCTACCGTCACGTTAGGGTGACGTAGCACCCTCAGAATCTCGCCCGCCACGACTTTGATGGTTTAATATATAATGTGGAGGCTGCCAGTTTCCCTAATGGACGGTCTAGTTGTTCGTCCCTATTCCAGACGGGGGTATCTATATGCGTCCTGCCTTAAGGGCAATGCGTGCCTCCAAGCCTCCCCCTCAGCACGCCCCAAGCCTCGCAGCTATTCCGGGGGACGCTTGTCTGGTCCCTCGCCCCTCGGGTGCCCTTGCTCTCACTCTCGGGCACCGGGGCTCCTCACCCACCGGGCGCCTCCTTGGGTCGGGCCCCTCTCTCACCCGTTCCCCGCGCCCTGGGCCTGTCCCGCTGGCACCCAGCTACTTGCTGCCGCCTCCTGGGTCCGACTCGCCAACGCCGCTCACTACCGGCGCCCCTTGGGCCGGGTTCTAGCCGGCGCCTGGCTAATCGCCGGCTCTGCCTTAAGTCTGGAGCGCTCTCGCCGCCCTAGCCTCGGCGCCCTTGGGCCGGCACACTCTCGCCGCCCTAGTCTCGGCGCCCTCGGGCCGGCTCACTCTCGCCGCCCTAGTCTCGGCGCCCTCGGGCCGGCTCACTCTCGCCGCCCTAGTCTCGGCGCCCTCGGGCCGGGTTCTAGCCTGAGCTCTATCACCGCCCTAGTCTCGGCGCCCTCGGGCCGGCTCACTCTCGCCGCCCTAGTCTCGGCGCCCTCGGGCCGGTTCTCTCTCGCCGCCCTAGTCTCGGCGCCCTCGGGCCGGCTCTCTCTCGCCGCCCTAGTCTCGGCGCCCTCGGGCCGGCTCTCTCTCGCCGCCCTAGTCTCGGCGCCCTCGGGCCGGCTCACTAGGCCTGGCGCGCTAGCCTTAGCTCTATCGCTGCCCTAGCCTCGGCGCCCTTGGGCCGGCTCGCTCTCGCCGCCTTAGTCTCGGCGCCCTCGGGCCGGCTCACTAGGCCTGGCGCGCTAGCCTTAGCTCTATCGCCGCCCTAGCCTCGGCGCCCTTGGGCCGGCGCTATCGCCGCCCTAGTCTCGGCGCCCTTGGGTGGCTAGCTAGGCCTGGCTATTCGGCCCCTCTCTGGGGCCTTGCCCCTCAGGGGCCTCTACCGCGCTCCCTGCGCTTTGCCCCTTTGGGCTTCCCCCCTCCGGGGCCGACACGCCCCGCGCCCCGCGCCCTGTCTCTGCCCCGCTCCAGGGCCTTGCCCTCTCGGGGCTGACTCCGTGCCTCTTGCGCTCTGTCGCTGCCCCGCTCCCGGGCCTTGCCCTCTCGGGGCTGACTCCGCGCCTCTTGCGCTCTGTCGCTGCCCCGCTCCGGGACTAAACACCGCCCTTATGGGCCGGGGTCTGTACCCCCGCACACTGCGCCTCCCTGGCACAAGATGGTGCCCTGCAGCACCGACAATAGTGCCCCTGGCACTGTGCCCCAACTGGGCACTGGGAACCCCCAAGCTGTTGGGGAGCTCCCCTGAGGCCTCCTCGCTCCCCTACAGCCTCACCCGGTCCTCCGGTGCAAACTGTAACGTAATACTCCAGCCATCTGGCTATAACATAAATACAGAGGCTCCACACGCCTAACAACTCCAAGCCCCACCAGGGCTTTCCATCCTACCTCCAGTCAGGGCGATCTTGTTCCCTGCATCATCGCAGCCTGTTAGTGGGGTAAGGCTGCAACCACCCACTCAGGCCACTCAGCTCGAGCCGCAGAGCTCCTGCTCCTGCGGCAGCCAGAATGGAACTGTGTTTCCAGCTCCGGCCTCAGCTGGTTATAAAGGCCTGGCCCTGCCCTCTCCCGGCCATGTGACCCACTTGGTTGGCCTGGCAACCCGGCACCTGAGCTGCCTGGGTGATTGGCAGCTCTGCCAATCATCCTCACAATCACGGGGCACCTCTGTGACTCCGTGACAGATGGTGAACTCCAAAATGTAGAATGCTGCATAGATCCTTTCCAATACATCACACTGGCCTCTGTTTGCATGGCCATGTACAGGTTTATGTTTTTGGAACTGCAGACCATAGCACTACTGTTAGGAACATTTGGGAGCAAAAGTGGCGGGCTCTGTTAGAAACATATGAGGAGCTGGCAGATTTTTTAGCAGAACCCCACTGCCTTCTCCACTGGTGCCTAGGGGTGCTCTTTTTGGTAGGAGAACTAATGCCATCTGTCTATATTACCAAACTAAACCTGGCGAACAAATACACTATTACAATTTTACTAGTCTTTACCCCTCCATAAACAAAATGAAGGAATACCCAGTCAGACACCCTGAAATCATTCATGACAATTTCCAACCCCTGTCGAGCTATTTTGGAAAAGCCAGGATGAAACTATATCCACCTTTTTTCCCCTGTGCTACCCAACAGGGTAAACCGGAAACTTATGTTCACGCTGTGCCGTCTCTGCATGGAAACAAGACAGCAAAAGTGCAACCACACTGATAAAAAGAGGGCCCTCCTGGGCACATGGTGTACACCAGAATTGAATAAAGCTATCACCAAGGGGTACAGAGTAGCTCAAATCTATGAAGTCTGGCATTTTTCCGAGAAGTCTAGCACTCTTTTTTCATGGTACATAAAAATGCACCTCTAACAGAAGCAGGAAGCCTCAGGCTACCCTGCCTGGTGTACTGACCAAGAAAAACAAGAGAGATATGTGGCCAATTTCTTCCAAAAAGAAGGCATGACCTTATGCCCAGAGCATATAAAACCCAATCCCGCAAAGCGCCAAATAGCAAAATTGTTTCTAAATTCTTTGTGGGATAAATTTGGTCAGAGAACCAACTTGCCCACGTGCCTTGGAAGCATGCCAAAGAGCATTACATGCTCTTGTGTAACACAAATAACTTCATAGCCTGTTTGACCATTGCTTATGCACACTTAGAGTTGTATGAACTGTTAGCTTGCAAGACCAGTGATATTCCGTGATATTTGTGAGCTGCAGGGGAGATTGGAACCCACTGCTATGTGATTATTTAGGTGAACTCACCAGAGAAATCCCACCAGATGAACACATCACAGAGTTTGTGTTGGCCAGTCCAAAAACCTACAAGTACAAGTTGTCCAGGGAAAACGTTTGCTTGACAGTCAAAGGGATTACCCTGAATGTGGCCAACTGTGAAAAAATCAATTTTAAAAGCTTGAGAAATCTTGCTTTAGATTATAAGGCAAACCCCGCTGGGGCCACCCCTAAAACAATTGTGATACAACAGCACTCTATTGTCAGGAACAAAAGCAAGTGGACATTAGAAACCAAAGCCTTGAGAAAAACCCAAAAAGTCATTTATGACAAAAAGGTCCTCACAGAAAACTTTAACAGTCTCCCCTATGGTTTTTGAACATGGATATGCACTGGAAGAACCCCTTTTCTGTGATTTTGGCAGCCCCTAGCAACTGCGGTAAAAGTTACTTTATAAAAAAACCTTCTGGATCGCACTGATAGAACGTTGTCTGGTATGCCTGAGGATATTGTGTGGTGCTATAGCTGTTGGTGATTTGATGGACTCTGCTTGTGACAGCGGCAAAACTGAGAAAGTCTTTACCAAGTACATGCACCATCAGAATCTGAGCATTATGTTTATAGTTCAAAATGCTTCCTGTCAAGGGAAAAGGAACCGCACCATTGCCCTTAACACAAAATACATGGTTTTGTTTAAAACCCCCAGGGATAAGCTACAGATAGTGTCCCTATCTGGCATGGCAAATGTACCCAGGTAAGGACCAATTCTTTCTAGAAGTTTTTGAGGATGCCACGAAAACACCTTATGGGTATCTGGTGGTAGATTTAAAAGGTTTTACCCCGGAGTATTTTAGATTAAGAACCGGGCTTTTTCCTCCCAACCAAACTGCTGCTTACATTTTTTTAAAAACAGCAGCTGGGAATAAAAAGAGATGATGTAGCAGCAGCCTCTTATCTCTCGAGATGGTGGAAGGGAAATGTATCTAACTCCATAAAAAGAAATTTGGTTCTCTTAAAACTGCTTCTTCCATCCTCCCCTCAGCAGAGAAAAGCTATACTCTGCTCAGCCTCTGATGATTTAGTAGCAGCCGTTTCAGAAATTGCTCTGAACACCTTAAAAGGAAACATCCCTTTGACACCAAATCAAAATTACCTGCTGAAAAAGAGATGTGGGATCATAAAAAACCTAAGTAACAAAAGATTGCCTCTAAAAAGAAGAAACAGCTGGTGAAACAGGCTGGGGGATTTATCAGCCCTCTGTTAAGTTTTGCTCTCCCTCTGATTACAGGGCTCTTGAATAGCCAGTGATGGAGCACGCAGAAAAAATGTACCTAGTGCCCAGACATGACCTGGAACAGTTAAGGGCTCCCCAACTGCCTCAGGAAAATATCAGAACCGAGGCAACCTGCTTATCGGATGCTGAAATGAGGGATATTCTCCAAAGGCTGGGTTTAGCAGAATATGATAAGGCTAAACTGTATGCCGCTGCGCTTCAGAAATACCTGACCCACATAAAGCAGGGTGATCTGGACAGAGGAAATTAACCCTGTTTCTGCCAGAACAGACCCCTCCAGAAGCTGGAAACCCCCTAGAAACCCCAACAAACCCTGACCCCATTGTTCAGGAAGTATTGGATAACGTAAAGCCCAATACAGGAAAAATGCTAAAGTGTTGCTCACTCAGCTAAGCCAGCATAAAGATATTTCTTTTTGGGATGATCAAGGGGGTTTTGTCTACAGAGGGATGCTCATCAAGGGTTCTAACATGCTCGACTTGGTCCAGGGAACCCTCCAGACTCATGCCAGGTCTAGTAAATGTCCGCCTAAAAGCTGGGACATCTTTATGAAAGCCACGGCCAAGCTGAACTTACCATCTTTTGTTATGGGCAGCGCCGTGAATTGTGATCATCGGGAATGCCTGAAACTATCTGCCTCGGACAAAGAAACACTAACAGCATCAGTTAGAAGTGATAAACTGTCTCTAAAAGCCATTGGCTCTCTATGTAAAGTTTTATGCTTTGAATTAAACTATTCTATACTGCTACAATTTTTGCCTACAGGGGATTTCTTTAAATGAAAACACACACACACACACACATACACACACGTTTAAACAGCAACAGCTTTATTTATACAGCATCAGCTGAGTGTTTTATTTAGATAAAGTGTTTGTGAAAGTCATAGCCAGAAATACATTTTGAGCAGGCCCGGCCACACGGAAATTTTTATATTTACTTTTTACAAAATGCATTACCACCCTATTATTTTGTGCTAAATTTTTGGAATAATACAATTTTAAAATCTGTTCAAATGATAGTCCCTTGCTACAGTGGTACAGGAAAAATACAGAGTGGTATCTGCAGGTGACAGACTGGGGGTCTTGTAACTGGTTCATCTGAAAAGCAGTGTCGGTAGCATTCTTCTTTAAAAAGAACACAATGCTTTGAAGAAAGAGAGCGCTGTTTGGGGGGTGACTGTACAAGTTGAAAAACTCCCTGTGGTTCTGATCCTCCAGGTAAACAGCCAACCACTCTTCTTCAGGTTGATTATGTGGGCACATGTTGACCACCAAGCTCAGGGGCCTTTGAAACAGTCGAGTCTTAGGAAGCCAGTCATAGGGAAAAACGTCTAAGAAAGCTTCCTTGGCATAAGGATCTGAGGATAAAACCCTGGTGAGCTGTTCAGTGTCCATCTTCAATGTAGTCAAACAGGATGTTTCTCTTCTGATTTATTTCTATGCTTTGTCAAAGACCTCATACACACTCATGTTAACAATGGTGGGCAAAGCCACAGCAAAGTGTATTTCTGCTCTTAGGTTCCTGGTTTTAATCAGAGAATAATGATCATCACACTCCTGGTCAGGAGACAGGTCAAAGGCAAACAAGGTGTACCCCAGGGCAAACTCTTCACGGTTGATTATCAGGGCCTGGTCTTTCATACGTTTATCGGCTGTCTGTACCAGCTGCATGTATTCGGTCATGTAGTTGCCGTTCTCAAAATCTGGTTGTAGGGGCTTTGCCATGGTTTGTTCTCCATCAATGTACAGGGCCACAAAATAAATACTGTAATGTTTAAAGTAAAAGGGGGTCTTAACATAATTCCCACCAAAGGCATCGTTATCAACACACCTGATGACAATGAGTTTGGGCAGCTGCCCCAGAAACAGATTGTCCTGGTTGTTGACGCGGCTGCCAGCAGGAATGCTAAACACTTTTATATCCATGCGGTCTATGGGGTATTTAGCATTGGCCATAAGCAAGGCCTCCGTGTGGCCCAGATGGACGCCCAGGTCTACCTTCACTTTTTTCACAAAAAGTGAGGTGGATGTGATTTTTACTTTACATTGGCCAGCCGCTGTGGTGCCCAACAAGCAGAAGGCATCTTTACTGCATGTCAGTTTAATTTTCATGTCCATGCCATTCAGCAAGTTTTTCTTGAAAAAACAAATCGCTATGGAGATGACCAAGCAGCTCTATCTTTTTGCTCTGGTCTGCCAGGTTTGCCCGTCTCCGAAACCCATAATTATTGCCATCCTGTGTGACCATTTCATGATGTCTGGGGGTATCTTTGTAAAACAGGCCGGCAAAAGATTGGGTGGTGAGGGTTTCATCACTGTAGTTGAGAACCAATTTGATGAAGGCTTGGTAAGGGTAACAATAGTTGCTCTGGCTTATGAGACAATCTCCCAGAGTGACATCCAGCTGACTGAAGACAGAGGCCAGTGAGTAATTCACCAGACCCACTGCTACCCCAGCATCAAAATCAGTTCCATCACCTTTTACAATCTTGCAGCAAAGGTGCAGCAGTGTGTTGTTCAAATCTAAGTAATCTTCGCCATTCCCAGCTATAAAAAAATCAATAAGGCCAGACTCGGTAATAGCCAAGAGTCGGGGGGATCTCAACGTACAGGCTTTGCTCAATGCAGGTCTGCATACAGGCTATTTGAAACACATCCAGTTCAGACCTGCAGTGAACAAAGGCCATGGCAATTAAAATATATTTCTGTTTCCTCCAAAAGAGCACCCCTTCTTTCTCCCAGGCTGCTTCTTGGTTTTTCCTGTATGGCTGCCCTGTCGACTTAACCTCTTCTTTTTAAGGGGTTGAGGAGGTCCTGTACATCCAGAGTGTGGTGCATCTCTCTTTCTTTTAAGGCTCTTCCTTTGAATATGCATGGCTTGTCAGCTTGACCACCTTATGCAGGAGAACTCAGGAGATGTGACCGATCACGTCTTTGGTGCACCGCATTTTTAGCATGGGGCTTAATAGTCTCCAGGCCCCCATCTCAAAAGTAGAATGGCTTTTCTAAAGAGGCTGTGCAATATGCCTCCCATGCCAGCTCCATACATCATGGGCAACCCCTGATATCCAGGAAGACCATACCCGGCCTGGGCTTTATAATAATTTCTGTACAAGTTAGGGTCCCCATAGTTTTTTACCATCGCCATCATGCTTTTACTTATTTTAAAATATCAAAGTCTTCCGGGGGGCACAGGTGAAGCTTAACGATCACCTTACCAAAGCAAAATGAGACATGTTTGTTCTGACCCATCTTTATTTCAATGCTGATTGTGTCGATGTGGCACTGACTAATGGGGACATAATGTGGCTTGTCATATGAGGTGGTGAAAAACTTGTTGTTCCCATGGACAGGGACACAGCATAGTAAAGGAACTGAAAAGTCCCTGACAAGCTGATGTTCCATAATCTCTGTGTAGACATAGAAAGAATTGAACCCACTGGTAATATCACCTGGGGAGGGTGTTCTTTTAACAGGGGACCAGGGTAGCATTCCCAAAATATAGGCTAGCTCACCATGGGTATAAAAAGCATAAGACTTATCTTTAGTTTTAAGTCTCACTTTTCCAATCACTTGATCATAGTATGTAACTAATTCGGGTGGCGTAGAGCGGATGGTAATTGTATAGTTCATAAGATCCAGCAACTCTGTGATGGTTGTATAATACCCCTGATGCAGGAAGGACTCCCATCTTTTAGTCCCAGAAATTATTTTGGAAGGGGTGGCTTCATTGATGTTGTTCCAGCTGTGTGAGTATTCATAGTTTCATAGTTTCTAGGGTCGGAATGGACCTGAGTGGATCATCTAGTCCGACCCCCTGCCATGGCAGGAAATAATACTGGGGTCAAACGACCCCAGCAAGATGTTCATCCAACCTCCTCTTAAAAACCCCTAGGGTAGGAGCCAGCACCACTTCTCTTGGAAGTTGGTTCCAGACCCTAGCCACCCTGACCGTGAAGTAGCGCTTCCTGATATCTAGCCTAAACTTGCCCTCTGCCAGCTTGTGACTGTTATTCCTGGTCACTCCTGGCGGTGCTTGGGGGAACAGTGATTCCCCCAATGCCTGCTGATCCCCCCCGACTAGTTTATAACATGCCACTAGATCCCCCCTCAGCCTTCTCTTTTGGAGGCTGAACAGGTTCAGGTCCCGTAGCCTCTCCTCATAGGGCCTGCCCTGTTGTCCCCTGATCATGGAAGTGGCCCTCCCCTGGACCCTCTCCATGCTGTCCACATCCCTCTTGAAGTGTGGCGCCCAGAACTGGACTCAGTACTCCAACTGCGGCCTGACCAGTGCCGCATAGAGGGGGAGTATCACCTCTTTGGACCTGCTCGAGATGCATCTGTGGATGCATGACAAGGTACAGTTGGCCTTCCTGACTGCATCCCCACACTGCCGGCCCATGTTCATCTTGGAGTCAATTTTGACTCCAAGATCCTTTTTCACCTCCGTGCTGACAAGAGGGGAGTTCCCCAGCCTGTAGGTATGGTGCCAATTGTTCCTCCCCAGGTGCATCACCTTGCACTTGTCTGTGTTGAATCCCATCCTGTTCACATCCGCCCACCCTTGTAACCTGTCTAGGTCTGTGTCACGGAGTCAGGTAAGTGCCCCGTGACTGGGAGTATGATTGGCCGAGCTGCCAATCATCCAGGCAGCTCAGGTGCCGGTTACCAGGGCGACCAGGCGGGTCACGTGGCCAGAAGGGGGCAGGGCCAGGCCTTTATAAACAGCTTAGGCCGGAGTCTGCCTCACAGTTCCCTCCTGGCTGCCGCAGGAGCAGGAACTCTGCGGCTGAGCTGAGTGGCCCGAGTTAGTGGTTGCAGCCGTAACACACTAACTGGCTGCAATGATGCGGGGAACAAGATCGCCCTGAAGGGAGGTAGGACTGAGAGCCCTGGTGGGGCTTGGAGTTATGGTTAGGCGTACGGAGCCTCTGTGTTTATGTTGCAGCCAGATGGCTTGAGCTTATGTTACAGTTTGCACCGGAGGACCGGGTGAGGCTGTAGGGGAGCAAGGAGGCCTCATGGGGGCTCCCCAGCAGCTTGGGGGTTCCCGGTGCCCAGTAGGGGCACAGTGCCAGCAGGGCACTATTGTCGGTGCCAGAGAGGCACCGTATTGCGCCAGGGAAGCGCGGTGTGCGGGGTTGCAGACCCCAGCCCATAAGGGTGGTGTTTGCCCAGTGGGGCAACCGGACCCAGAGAAGGGTCAAGGGGACAGGCACGGCGGCAATCGCATGTGCCCCCTAGCGTGTGGAGCGCGTTAAAGGCCCTAGAGAGGGCAAGACCCCAGAGCGGGGCAGGGACAGAGTGCGAGGCGCGCGGTGTCAGCCCTAGAGAGGGCAAGGCCCCAGGTCGGGGCAGAGAGAGAGCGCGAGGCGTGCGGTGTCGGCCCTAGAGAGGGCAAGGCCCCAGAGCGGGGCAGAACAAGCGGCGATAGCAAGCCAGACCCAAGGGCACCGGGATTAGGGCGGCGATAGCGAGCCAGACCCAAGGGTGCCGGGATTAGGGCAGTGATAGCGAGCCAGACCCAAGGGTGCTGGGATTAGGGCGGCGATAGCGAGCCAGACCCAGGGGGCACCAGCGATTAGCTGGACGCCGGTGAGAACCCAGCCCAAGGGCGCTGGTATTGGGGCGGCAGTAGTGAGCCGGACCCAGGGAGCACCAGCGATTAGCCAGACGCCGGTCAGAACCCAGCCCAAAGGCGCCGGCATCAGGGCAGCGGTAGCAAGCCGGCCCAAGGGTGCCGGTATTGGGGCGGTGGTAGCGAGCCGGACCCAGGGAGCACCAGCGCTTAGCTGGACGCTGGTCAGAACCCGGCCCAAGGGTGCCGGCATCAGGGCAGCGGTAGCGAGCCGGCCCAAGGGTGCCGGTATTAGGCGGCGGTAGCGAGCCGGACCCAGGGGGTGCCAGCGATTAGCTGGATGCCAACGAGACAGGCCCAGGGCACAGGGAATGGGCTGGAGATAGGAGCCTGGCCCAAGGGGGCGCCAGGTGGGCGAGGAGCCCAGGGGCCCGAGAGAGAGAACGAGGGCACCCGGGGGGCGAGGGACTATACAAACGTCCCCCAGAACAGCTGCGAGGCTTGGGGCATGCTGAAGGGGAGGTTTGGAGGCATGCATAGCCCTTAAGGCGGGGCGCATATAGATACCCCATCTAGGAGTAGGGGCAGGAACACCAGTACCGTCAACTGGGGAACAGAGGCAGCCTCCCATACAACTTATTGGTCATCAAAGTCGTGGTGGGCAAGATTCTGAGGGTGCTAAGTTCACCCTAACGTGACGGTAGGGGGCGCTAGGGAGTTCACGGCCGTCCCTAGGCCCTGCACCCTCACAGTCTGATTGTAGCCTGATGCTTCCTTCTAGTGTGCCCACATCCCCCCACATCTTAGTGTCATCAGCAAATTTGAACAGGGTGCTTTTTACCCCCTCATCCAAATTGATGAAGATGTTGAACAGTGCTGGCCCGTGGATCGAGCCCTGTGGAACCCCACTGCCCACATCCTTCCAGGTTGAGAAGGACCCATCCACTACCACCCTCTGGGTGTGGCCCTCCAGCCAGTTGGCGACCCAATTGACTGTGTGGGCATCAACACTACAGTCCCCCAGTTTCTTAATGAGAAAGGGGTGAGAGACAGTGTCGAAAGCCTTCCGTAAGTCCAGGAAGACTATGTCACTGCTACCCCTGCATCTAATGATCTGTTAATCTGATCGTAGAAGGCTGACAGGACCTGCCACTGATGAACCCATGTAGGTTGCCCCTAAGCATGCAGTCCCCTGCTGGCCCCTCCTGGATGTGTGCCAGCATAATTTTCTCAAACAGCTTGCCTAGGATCGAGGTAAGACTAACTGGCCTATAGTTTCCTGGGTCCTCCTTCCTCCCCTTTTTGAAGATGGGAACCATGTTGACCCTCTTCCAGTCCTCTGGCACCACACCAGAGCACCATGAGTACTTGTAAAGCCGTGCCAGGGGTCCTGCAATGACCTCAGCCCATTCCTTTAGAATTCTAGGGTGGAGATCGTCCAGGCCAGCTGACTTGAATACGTCCAGCCCCTCCAGAAGCTCCCTAACTAGCTTCTTGCTAACCTTTGGCCCAAGTGTGCCTCCCCTGGGGCCCGAGGGGGGCCCAGGAGGGAGGTGGCTGTTCTGGTCCCTACTTAGGAAGACAGAGGCAAAGAAATCATGAAACATGTTAGCTTTGTCATCTGGTGTGACAACCAAATTTCCCAACGCGTCCTGCAAGGGCCCCATGTTACCTGGGACCTTCTTTTTGCCCCCTATGTATTTAAAAAAGGACTTCTTATTGTCCTTAATCTGAGAAGCTAGTCCTAATTCCATCTCTGCCTTGGCCTTCGTAACTGCCCCCCTACATCCCCGAGCGACTGCAGAATAGTCATCTTTGGTGATGACCCCTTCTTTCCATTGGGTATATGCCTCCTTTTTAGCAAGGAGACATTCCTGGATGCTTTTGCTGAGCCATGGACGCTTGTGTGCTCTCCTGCTCCCTTTGATCCTCATTGGGATTACCTTCCTTTGGACTTGGAGGATCGCCTCCTTAAGGAGCAACCATTCTCCTTGGACATCTGGCTCCCCTCCCCTCTGGGACCTCAGCGCATCCCCAACTATCCTCCTTAGCTCGTTGAAGTTTGCCCTCCTGAAATCTAGGGCCGCTGCCTTACTGCATGCCTTTGCCACCTTGCGCTGGATGGTAAATTCCAGCAGGTGATGATCGCTGTCACCCAGGTGGTCGAGCACCCGCAGCCCCCTCACCAGGTCATCACCCGTGGCCAGCACTAGGTCCAACAAGGCGTCCCCCCTGGTGGGGCTGTGCACTTCCTGGGTTAGATGGAGGTCCTTCACTCTGTCTAAGAACCTACGTGAGCAGTCAGACCTGGCTGACTGCTCCTCCCAGCAGATGTCCGGGAAGTTCAGGTCCTCCATGACTAACACATCTTTAGTCTTCACTACCTCTGTGAGCTGACCTAAGAATTCCTGGTCAAGCTCTTCTCCCTGGTTGGGAGGTCTGTAGTAGACCCCCACCATTAAGTCTCTCTCCCCTCGACTGCCTTGTACTCTAACCCAAAGCACCTCAGAGTGCCCCTCCTCTGACTCCTTGCTAATTGACGAGGATGTGTATTCCTTCTTGATATAGAGTGCCACGTCCCGACTTCTCCTTCCTATCCTGTCCCTCCTGTACAACCTATAGCCCTTGACATTCACCACCCAGTCATGTGTAGAGTCCCACCCCGTTTCCGTGATCCCCACTATGTCCGGGCTGGTGTCAGCCATCAGGAGGATGAGTTCCTCCTGCTTGTTTCCCATGCTATGAGCATTTGTGTAGAGGCATTTGAGGCCTCCTGTGGATGTGTGTACTGTCCCCCTAGTCCCAGCATTGCCCTGGTCCCCATTGCTTACCTGTTCGCTCGTTTCGCTCGTTGGTCTGGGCTGGGTGTGAACAAGCCTACTGCTCGCCTGGCGATTTTAGTCCCATTGTCTGTTCTTCCTATCACCAGCCTCTCCTCTGGTTTTCCTCTGTGCCCGCCGCGCTTGCCTGCCATGATTTTGATGTTGCTCCTGGTTCAGTTGGATTTTTGTGCGGTATGCGCAAGAGTGTCCAAAATTGAGACTGGGGGTCCGCAGGACTTCTGAGGGCTCCTCCTCCCCTACACCCTCACCTGGTCCTCCAGGTCACATTCCGCACTCTGCCCACTGGGTCCTGCGGTTCCTGGGCGCCCCACCGCCTAACTCACCACCGGTTGCCCGCTCTTCTCGCCGAGCGTCCCTGCTTGCTGCGCCAGAAGGTCCGGGCTCCCTGCCAGATGGGGCATACTGGCTCGTCTGCTTCCTTGTCCACGACCGAGGTCCGTGTCAGCAGCTCTGGCTCAGCGGCTCCATGCTGGGCAGCATGGATCCGCCCCTTCACTCCCTTACCGTTGGCTGGGGAACACGCTGGCAGCTCTGGCTCCGCGGCTCTGCACTGGGCGGCGTGGATCCACCCCTCCGCTTCCGGTCCCTCTGCTTGCCGCCCCGGGTCGGATCCCGGGCTCTCTTTTAATCCTTCCGCCTCATCCGGGTGCCTGGAGCAGGTGAGTGGTTGCTCCGCCCCCTGCACCCAGGCTGAAGGAGCCTCACAGGGCCCCCTAGTCCGGGTAACTCCCGGACACTGGGCTGTAGTTGTTGGTGTTGTTTTGTCTGGCAGTCTGATTTTTTCTACGCCCTCATCTTCCCCTTCCCCCAATGAGCCTAGTTTAAAGCCCGCCGGAGGAGGTCCGCCAACCTAGAAGAGAACACACGCTTACCTTTCGGGGAAAGGTGGACCCTATCCCATCCAAGCATGTCTCTCATCATGATGGCTGAGGAAGCCAAAGCCCGCCTCAAAACACCATTCCTGTAGCCGCCAGTTGGTCTCCACGATGCACGTTTCATGCCGTCTGCCTCGTCCACTCACTGGCAGGATAGAAGAGAAAACCACCTGTGCACCCATCTCCCTCAGCACGCACCCCAGAGTGTGATAGTCCTCCATCAGGTGATCAGGGGTGCTCCTGGCCGCATCATTAGTGCCCACATGGACTAGGACCATGGGGTAATAATCAGTGGACTGGATTACGGTCTGGAGCATCCCTTTCACGTCCTGAATCCTTGCTCCAGGTAGGCAGTAGACCTCACATGCCGAGGGGTCCTGGCGACAGATGGGGCCCTCCGTACCTCTCAGGATGGAGTTGCCAATGATGATCACATGACACTTCCTCCCCCGGCCCGCTTGTCTCCTTCAGCTTGCATGGGACGCGGTGAGCATGGAGTTGCCTCCTCCCCGGTTTCGTCCTCTCCTTCCTCCTCCTCTAGGGCTGCCAGAGCCTCATACCTGTTCTCCAGCTGGACTGGAGGAACTGGTGCTGCCGTGTTATGAGCAGCCCTGGCACGGGAGGTGACCGTCTGCCACTTAGCAGTGGAAGGCACTTCTTGAGGTGCATCCTCCTTGGTCGTACAACCCTGCAGGGAAAGAAAATATCTGTCAATTTCCTCCTCTGCCCTTGGATTCCCCTCAGCCTACTAACCTCCTCCTGGAGCTCCCTCACCTGTGCCTCCAGGGCCCTAAGGCGGGCGCCTGCAGGACAGATGTGGGGGTCCCCAGGCTCTGCCCCCCCAGTCCTTTCTGGGCAGCTCCTGCAGGCCAGGGGGTTGGGGGATGCCAGCCCCCCCCCATGGGCTCTGTCTGGGTGGAGGCCTCAGACAAGCCCCAGGAAGGCCACAGCCCCCAGGCAGGGGCCCTGGTGGCACTCCGTGTCAAGACCATCATAGGAGTTGTTGCCTGTTTCCAGCTGGATGCGGTGCCTCTGCCCTGCGCTTGCAGGAGTCAGCCTCCGGGCCCTTCCTGCTCGCCCTCCGGCGCGAACGCTGACACAAACGTTGGTGTGCTTTTACAGAATGCGCCTGTTTGCACACTCTGTTCACACAGCTCAGGAGCGCAGCTCCCTACCGGCTCAGCTAAGAGGAATCCGGGGGGCTTTTCCCTGTGGAAGGGAGGGGGCCTCTAACAATTGGTGGAGAATGCGGGCATAAAAGACCCCCTCCTCGACGGCAGTCTGGCCAGCTGTGTCCGAGAAGTAGTGGATATGTTCACACACAAGGGAAAAACCACGAGTCTGGTAGAGCTTAGTAAAAGAGTGCACCCATGGGTGTCCCCTGGGTTGAGGGACCTCAGGTCTCTCGCCTCAGTGGAAGGAGTTTTTTCCCAGTGGCAAATAGGCAGGAAGCCCAGAAACACAGATTTACTAGAAGGTGCCATTTTTTTGTTGTAGAAAATGGTGGGGACCTTGTTGCTACCAGAGGATCTGGAACCAGAGGAGGGGTGAGAAGTGGTGGTGACTGATCTGGTCGGGGACCATAGTGACCAACCTGCCTTCACCATTCCAGAAAAAAAAGAGATGACTCCTCTGGAGGGAAATTCCCCTCCGGTGAGATCAGAGGTAAGTGCCATTATGAAATCTACGGTAGTGCAGGATATGAAGGAAAATGCCACTATGACGAAATGAAAAATAACTCCTTGAAAGCCCAGAAACCTCCAAATGGAATTGGCAGGCTGGGCAAAGAACATGAAGAAATCCTGGGCCCTGTGGGCTAATCAGATGGTGGCCCAAGGGTTGGATAAATTTTTCACTTCCTGAGAGGCATTAGCACTCATAACCAAAACATTCACAGTAGAATGGTATAAGCCAGCACAAGCCTCCCTAAAAATAAATTCAACTCTATCAGGGTGCTATGCCCACCAGCTACTTGGAATTGTGTTGAAATCACTGAATAATTGGAAATTGTCAAGGGATTGGCATGCCAGAGAGCCCAAGTCAGTGGACTGGGCGGGGGCAGTACGTCAATTAAGTGGGGATGCATTTATTAAAGCAAGTTTGAGGAACCAATTAAAGAGGGATCCCCTGCAGGTCATAGTCCCTGAAGTTGCCTGGGAAAGCACCCTTCAGAAGGGGAAGGCCCCTTACAGGGTCTTTTGCTGCAATGATATAATATTTGAATAAACCAGCCCCTACAGAACATTATAAAAGGGTTGCAAACTCTAATTAACTTGACTGAAAAACAACTGAAGCTGAAGCAGGTGGAAGTAGTAAAAGGTATGTCAGTGAACGCAAAAAATATTCCCCGCTGACAGCTCTGAACTGAGCTAAGAAAGGTGGGAATCCCCCTGAAAGAAACTGATGGGAAACCCACCGGTAAGTTGTACAGACTCTGAAAAGAAAATAACCTTGGGGAAAAGGAAGGGGACTGTCATGCCATAGCGGTCGTTCCCTCGGCACCACCCACAGGACAGGAGCCAAAAACCCCGGTGGAACTTTACCCTGACTTAAAGGGTTTGCATATAAATTAGGGGGGCCCCAGGAAGGGTATGCGGGGAATGCCCCCTCCCTCATTCCTGGTGAAATAAGTACCTGGGGACTCTAGGGGTTATCTATTTGCTCAAATTAAATTTCAAGGGGGCAAGGTGACAGAGTGGTTTCTCATAAACACTGGGGTGGAGGTTACCATTTTCCAATGGGAACATCCCCCCCAGAGTGGGCGCCCTGTAGAACTAAAAGGGTTGGGGGGTGGAGTAATCAGAAAATAAAAAATGAAAAGTATGGTAAAGCTAGAAAGGCGGAAGGTCGCAACTGTAGTGACCACCACTTGACACCTAATATGAATATTAGGAACCAATGTCCTAAATCATTGCATCATAAACGGGCCCCGTCAAATATAATGGCCCTAAAAAAGGAGGTTCCCATGCCCACAAAAGAGCCATAGGCCCGCTCAGAGTAAAATATGGGAAATACCAAAGTTAAAATACAAATTAAATTAAAAAAGGAAGCAAAGCTGTGTTTTGTGTGTCCCTATCCATTAACGACCAAGGCTAAAAAAAGGGTAAGTAAAATGGTGCAGGGATTATTGCAGGCCAAATTGGTGAAGCCTACCCTTTCTCAGTGAAATTCCCCTTTGTGGCCTGTCCAAAAGGCTAGTGAAAAGTAAAAAATGGTAATAAATTATCAAAAAGTAACTAAAAAACCAAAAAATTTAGGCCTAGTAGTTAGCACTCTTCCCGGTGGGGGTGGAGTTGCTGATGTCACATACCATGTGGCTGGGGGGCAGGGGGCGGGGTGGGTGATATCACACACCACGTGGCTGGGGTCGGGGTGGGGCTTGCAATGTCATGCACCACGTGACTGCGGTCAGGGGCAGGGCTTGTGATGCCATGCACCATCTAAGGGGAAAGGGGGTTGGGTGAAGGAGGAGGGACTTCCACTTCTACCCACCTGTCACATTTCCATTGAAGGCCTTTGAGCCTGTATACTACTCCCACTGTAAGAATCTGAATGTAACTCAGCAGAGAGTGATGGCTTCTTCCTGCAAGCTTCTGCATGTGTGAGAAACAGTAATCAGACAATGCAAATATAATAGCCAGAAAAGAGCACAATTATCCCTCCAGTCCAGTCTTCCAACTTCCCTCCTGACCTACATATGTTATTTCCTGTATATCTGGCTGTTTTTCATTGAGTTTGAGAACAATTAAGTCTGTTAATTACATTTGGTTAAAGCATCTCTTATACTCAGCTGGGACACTGTCAGTAGGTCACTCACCCAGCTTCCTCATCAAGGCCAGTCCACTCTAAGTTCTGATTTCCAGTCCATTTATTTTACATGGGGCAAGCTTCTCCCCACAGAAAACAAAGAAAGCAACAAAATAAGTATGCAAATAACAAATAAAACCAAGACATGTGGTCTTTCTCCAGACCTAGAGAGTGCATCTAAAAATTATATTCATACTGTGACAGGGTGCACAAAGCACCTTGCCATGAGCATAATCAGGGAGAACTAGGAGAAGGAGACTTAGCTCAGGGAACCGGAGGAGCTGCAGCAAACCCTGATGCGATCCAGGTAAACAGAGATGCCGGCTGGGGCCACAGCAGATCAAAGGTTGCCACAGCAGACCCAGCTGCCGGAAATCAAACAGTGAAAGAAGAGACCAGCACAGGAAAAGAACAAAGAGAAAGAAAGAAGAACCATGCTGGCAAGCTAAAGGAAAGCAGGTGGGTCAAGCAAGTAGCTAACAGGGAACTGCTGTGCAGGACCCAGCTGAAAGGAGGGAGATTTAAGGATACCGAGGGAATGCCAAGGGGGCAGAAAAAGTAAGGGAGCATAGGGAAGAAGGAGAGGAGAAGAGAGAGCAAGCAAGCAAAGGAGATCTTACAGAAAACCCCAGGGTAAGCTCCAACCTTGCTACTTACCAGGCGAGGTCTGGCTGAGAGCAAGAGTCAGCGAAGGGGTCCAAGCGACCGGTGAGTCTGAAGCCAGTGGGGGTGAAGGGAATCACTCTTGGGACCTAGAAGAAGAGGAAAGCAAAGGGGACCTTTACTCTCCCAGAGGGGAAAAGAGAAGAGAGAAAAGACCCCATCCACAAGAGGGTGATGGGGGGGAACCCAAGGAAGAGGTAGCTGTCTTGGGACCTGTGCACTGCAGAACAGGGCAAGCAGCCACTTGGACCTGGGCTGCAGATATGAGCCTTTGCGTCAAGCTAATAAAGAACCTTAGCAGCAGTCAACATTGCCCAGAACATCAGGTGCGGTAAGGGCAGGGGATGGGGATGGTGGAGCCCTGCTAAGAGCTGCAGGAGTTCTGAGTCTCTAACCATTCTCCATTGCTTCCCAGTAGTGGCTAAGTATTATCTCCCATAACACTGAAGGCATGGCAGGTGATTCATTATAATGAGCCACTACTGTTACAGCTGGGAAGTGACGTGACTCCAGGCAGGACGCCCTTACAAATATGCTTGAATAAATTCCAACGCAGTTCATGCCCAAGTCAGCTGCTCCCAAGCACAGCATCTTCATGTGCACCTGGGACCAAAGCAATTTAAGCTGAAGTGGTCCTGGGAGCACATGAAGATGCTGCAACCAGGAGCAGCTGACCCGGAACAACATCCTAGGGATAACAGAGACCTGGTGGGACTCCACCCATGACTGGACTGTTAGAAATATTATTAAAAATGCATTATCAATAGCTGTTAGCTCCCATCAATAGTGTTGTCCTCTGAATAAGCACGGCTGCCAGCCCTCCTTGTCTCCTTAATGAGAGAGGGAAGGGGGGGGTTGGAAACTGAAGGAAAAACTCCAAGAGCTCTTTCTACTAAGGTATCACTCTCTCTTTGTTCTGCAAATTTACTATCTCTTTGTTACACTAAATCACACTTTCTTTCATGGCTCCCACAGTTCTTAGGCTAAGATAAGAGTAATTGCCATTTTAGCCTTCAGGTTGAACCTTGAGTAACCTTAGGTCCCTTCTAAGCACGCGCAATAACCTAATACATATTAAGCCTATCCGCCCCGCATACTTAAGTAGTTAATTATAATACACATGGGATGCATGATCTGACGTATTCTCATGCATGTTTGTATGAACCGGAAATGAGTTGTAAGAGTTCCTGTTTCTGTACACGTGCCAGAAGAGAGGGGATAAAAGCCTGCTAATGATTGTGCCCGGGGGCAGAGGGTTTTGATCTTTTGTCTTCTCCCTCTGACCCTATTTGCAAATATATACCTTTTGTCTCACCAACAATGTGTGCCTAAGGATTTGTTATTCAATGAGCCTCCAAAGAAACGAACCGTGATATTTACATCAGGACCATGCGTATAGATGGCTATACCCTATACAGGAGGGATTGAGTAGATAAAAGGGGCAGGGGTGTCGCTGTCTATGTTAAGGAAAGCTACGCATCCTTGCAAGCTGATGTTGATGAACAGGGTGGATGACTGGAGACCCTCTGGGCCAAAATCCATTGGGAACACGGCACAGGGGACACAATGGTGGGATTCTACTACAGACCTCCCACCCAAAGTCAAGAACTTGACCAAGAGTTTGCCCGGGAACTGGCTGAGGCCATATGCTCCAGGACCATGGTTTTCATGGGTGACTTCAATTACCCGGACATCTTGTGGAAGAATCACTCAGCAAAATCCGAGCAGTCGCAAGCTTCCTATCGTGCATGGATGACCTCTACCTGTCTCAAGAAGTCTATGGGCCACAGAGAGGTAAAGCGCTGCTTGACCTGGTACTGGCTATTGGGGATGACCTAATCAGCAACTTAGTGATCGATAGAAAGCTGGATGACAGTGACCACAAGCTGATCACCTTCACCATCTGCCATAAAGCTGACAAGTTAGTCAGCAATACGGAAATCCTTGATTTCAGGAAAGCCAGCTTTGCCAAGCTCAGGAGGCATGTCAGTGAGGCCCTAAGGGACCACGACACCAGAGGGAGGGGAGTTCAGGATGAGTGGTTGCTCCTCAAAGGAGCAATCCTCAATGCACAAGCTAAGTCTATTCCATCTCAGAGGAAAGGCAGCAAGAGGGCACAGCAGCCCCCCTGGCTCTCCAGGGATCTAGCAGACCTCCTGAGGCTAAAAAGAAAGGCCTACAAAGGATGGGGGATGGGATTCACCTCCAAGGAGGATTATTCTGCACTGGTCCAGTCCTCCAGAAAGCAAACCAGGAAAGCCAAGGCTGCACCTGAACTCCAACTAGCTACGACCATCAAGGACAATAAAAAGTCCTTTTTCAGATATATGGGGAGCTGGAGAAAAAGCAAGGGCAACATTGGACCTCTGCTGAATTAGATGAGACATGTGATGCCCAGGAAAGAGCCAACCTATTAAATGGGTACTTTGCGTCAGTCTTTCATGAGTCCCATGGGATGCCCATGCCCACTACAGGACAGGGAGGTCCGGGTGAGGGAGATCCCCTACCCTCCATCAATGCTGACCTCGTGAAGGAACACCTTGAGAGGCTGGATACCTTCAAGTCAGCTGGCCCTGACAATCTACACCCCAGGGTACTCAAGGAGCTGGCTACCATTATAGCCCAGCCTCTGGCATAGAACTTTGAAAACTCCTGGTGCTGTAGTGTAGTGCCTGAAGACTGAAAAAAGGCCAATGTTGTGCCTATCTTCAAGAAAGGCAGGAAAGTGGATCCGGAAAACTATCAGCCTGACTTCTATTCTGGGGAAGATCTTAGAAAAGTTTATTAAAGAGGCCATCCTTAATGGACTGGCCGATGCCAACATCCTGAGGGATAGCCAGCATCCACAGATGTTTCTCAAGCAAATCCCAGGACGTCATTCTCCCCTTGTACTCGGCCTTGGTGAGGCTGAAGCTGGAGTACTGCATCCAGTTTTGGGCTCCACAATTCAAAAAGTATGTGGAGAAGTTTGAGAGAGTCCAGAGAAGAGCCACACGCATGATCAGAGGTGAGGAAAACAGACCTTATGACAACAGGCTGAGAGCCATGGGGCTGTTTAGCCTGGAAAAGCGCAGGCTCGGGGGTGACCTGTTGGCCACCTATAAGTTTATCAGGGGTGACCACCAGGATCTGGGGGAATGTTTGTTCACCAGAGCGCCCCAAGGGATGATGAGGTCAAATGGTTATAAACTACTGCCAGACCATTTCAGGCTGGACATAAGGAAGAATTTCTTTACTGTCGGAGCCCCCAAGGTCTGGAACAGCCTGCCATTGGAGGTGGTTCAAGCACCTACATTGAACACCTTCAAGAGTAAATTGGATGCTTATCTTGCTGGGATCCTATGACCCCAGCTGACTTCCTGCCCTTCGGGCAGGGAGCTGGACTCAATGATCTTCGGAAGTCCCTTCCAGCCCTAATGTCTATGAAATCTATGAAACAGGGAGCATGGGGGGTCATGCCTGGCTCTGGGTCACAGCATCAGGCAGCAGAGGGGCTGGCTGGGCCACAAAAATGCTATAGTGCAGGGCTAGCCAGCAGCCAGCCTCTGCACTGAAGCACCCTCATACCCCAGCTTACCCCAATCACAGTCTACACATGTGTTTGAGTGCACATAAGTACTCTGTGAAAGGATAGTACTTGTGGCAAGCAGTACTATCCTACAGCAGAGTTAATTAATTTACTACTGTCCCTGCCACCAGTGGGAGGGCTTTGGATTGAGAGAATGGTCTGGAGTAAAAAAGTAAGAAAGGTTTATTGACTTAACAAACACACAACTACGCGTAGTATAACAAGACAACAATGACAGACAATAACAATTTGCATTGACAACTTATCAGCAGTCCCCTCTGATGCCTGATGTATGACAAGTTCCTCTTCTATAAATCTCAGCAAAGTCAGGCATCCCTGATCTGTCTGAGGGGTACTGGGAAGGACTGTGGTATTCAGTCCTCAGGCTCCTTGAGATCCACAGGCCCAACGAATCCAGGTCAGCAGCTAATCTTTACATTAGTAGCTTCTCTCACAATGCTGTGTCTTCCTTCTGCTGATTTCCAGATGTGCTAGCCAATTTCTAACTTCTGAGCTATGTTGTTGACTCACAGACACTCACAATCTTACACTATGAACTTTCCTTATGACTGACCAATAGCAGTACAAGCCTTTCCATTTTTCTGCTAAGGTTAATTTTAACTGTGTCACTACATACAAGGCCTTACTACTTTCAAGGCCTTGTTGAATTAAAAAAGATCGTGGTTCGTTTCTCGGGAGGTGGAAAAAAACTTTCAGCTTCAGACACACTTTATTAGCAATACAAAAGGTATATATTTGCAAATAGGGTCAGAGGGAGAAGACAAAAGATCAAATCCCTCTGCCCCCGAGCATAATCATTAGCAGGCTTTTATCCCCTCTCTCCTGACCACGTGTGCAGAAGGAGGAATTTTTACAACTCATTTCCGGTTCATACAAACATATATGTAAACATGTCGCTTCATACATCCCATGTGCATTACAATTAACTACTTAAGTATGCGGGGCGGGTAGGCTTAATATGCATTAGGTTATAACGCGTGCGTGGATGGGACTCAAGGTTACTCAAGGTTCATCCTGAAGGCAAAAAATGGCATTTGCTCTTATCTTAGCCTTAGGAATGTGGGGTCATGAAAGAAAGTGTGATTTAGTGTGACAAAGAGATAGTAAATTTGCAGGACAGAGAGGGAGTGATGCCTTAGTACAAAGGGCCTTTTGGTGGCTTTTCCCTTCAATTTCCACCCCCCCCCCCTTCCCTCTCCCATTAAGGAGACAAGGATGGGTAGCAGCTGTGTTTTTCTTTTTTTTTCTAAATCTGCTATTGATAATGCATTTTTAATAATATTTCTAACAATATCCCCCCTCGAGATGCTTTCTGATCTTTACTTCATTCGGGCATATCAAGATAATTACGAGGAATTTTTCTGAGGACCATGACCTTTGCAGCAGTCTGTGCTTTTAGAGGGACTGCTGCAACCTGCATTCCTTCCACTGTGGTGGTTATCAATCTAGTGAGACAAGGAATAAGGCAAGGGATAAAAATCAAACCAGTCAGAGCACACAAAAGCACAAACCCTACCTTTTTCCACCAGGGTCCTCCAAATAATTGAAACCACCAGTCCTTATTCCATGTGGTTTCCCACGTTTGTATTGGTACATGGGCTATTTTTCTAATCTCTTTGGCAATCTCTAAGACTGCTTTCCCGTTGTCATCTATTTGGAGGCAACAGTTAGAAAGGTTGAGCTTTCCGCAGACTCCGCCTTCCTCTGCAAGTAAATAGTCTAAGGCCATCCAATTTTGGTATATGGCTGCTCTCATCTGAGAACTTTGTCGGGCCAATAACTCGAGAGCAGTGGCGGTCTGGTTAGTAATTACTTCCAAGACTGCCTGCAACCGGATGATTCTATTCAGCATATATATTGGTGTCCGGTATCCCCAACTCCCATCATTAGCCCATGTAGCTGGTCCATAATACTCAATAATCCTCTGAGGGGGCCACTCATCCTTCTTCCACTTTTGGGAGCTACCCTGTGTCAAACTTACATCAATACTTCTCTTGGCCCTTTTCCAGTCATCATACAAAGAGACTCCCAGCTTATTTCCAACCTCAGACGGTAACAAAAAGAAAGCTGGTACAATTACTCCCATATAGCAAGTTCCCGTCCACCCCTGTGGTAGTATTGTATAGGCCCGTCGTCCGCAAATCCAATAGTATCCTCTTAAGGCCCTATTTTCTCTATTGGTGGCATTTGGAGGGGCCCAACCATAGGGCATCTCGGGAAACCCCAAGCCTCCTTCTGGACCCAAAGGACCAGCAACTGTGTGGCCTCCTTTCATGGAACATTCCCATAGCCCATCCTGGTTCTTGTCTGTACAATCTGTCCGATCATCACTTTGATTTGTGGCACTCCAATATTTATTAAACCACACAATTGTTCCATTGGGATGCTGCCACACTAGCCGATTATACCCTGGGCTATTAGGATAATAAAGCCGTTCTAATCTTGTAAGGTTCATCCACCTTACTTTTAAAGTCCATATGCAACGGCTGTGTCCCAACCTTTTTCCTGTACCATTATTACTGATGCAATACTCTCCTAACGCCACTTGGGAAAGTTCCCAACTGTGGTTCTCATCCCATTTTTGACTAGTACTCTTAACATCTGCCTTACTACTTACTAGCCATTTCGGGGCCAAAGGAAAAGCCCTCCAAGGCCACTGGCCTCTGGCTTCCCGAAGCCCCCCACAGGCCCAGCAGTTGGTAAGATTAAAAGTACCTGCAATTCTTTCCATCATATCAACATACAAATTTGTCCCTGGGGGAGCAATTTGGGAAAGCGAGGGTGTGAGCCAGCGGTTAAGGCTGCTCAATTCTGCTTCTTTCATTATGCAGATAACAACAAGGCACATTAAGATTCCCACCATATTTTCCCTTTTACTTTCTTGTCTAATTTTCTGAGCTTTGATTAAGCCGTCTCAGGCGCACTTGGAGATCACCAGTAGGTTCACAGCTCCACTTGCTGGCTTCTTGTTCCGAAGACGACTCAGCTTCCGGAGTGAGTTCGTCTTGGGAGATGTTGTCCTCTGACGCTTGTGGATGTTGTTTCACACGAGTATGGTGTATCCAACGATCATGGCCAGTAATCTTTACAGCGGTGTGGGTTGTTAGAAGTACCTGGAAAGGGCCACTCCACCTCTCAGTCAAAGGCTCCTTTTTCCACTGCTGCACCAAGACCCAGTCTCCCGGGGAGAAGTCATGTACCGGTACATCTAAAGGCAGACGCTGAAAGGAGGCTGCATACCTGTGGAGAGAAAACAAGACAGACTGCAAGGCAATAACATATGTATGAAGTTCACTATTACCTAATTCAAAAGTTACATTTTCTCGCATCCCAGGTGGTAAGACTCGAGGTGGCTTGCCAAACATAATTTCATATGGGGTCAATTTGAGGCCCCGTCGGGGAGTGTTTCGAATGCAAGTAAGAGCTAGCAGCAATGCTTGAGGCCACTTAAGGTGTGTTTCAATACAGATTTTGGTGAGCAAAGTCTTTAAAGTTCTATTCATGCGTTCCACTTGTCCTGAACTCTGTGGTCTCCATGGTGTGTGTAGTTTCCAAGTAACCTTGAGAGCTTGTGCGACTTCTTGAACCACTCTTCCCACAAAGTGCTGTCCTTGATCCGACTCGATGGACTCAGGCAGGGAATACCGGGGAATGATCTCCTGTAACAAATACTTCACTACTGCAGCTGCAGTGGCAGTCCTGGTGGGCCAAGCCTCGACCCAACCAGAGAGCTGGTCTACCATGACAAGTAAAAACCCGTGATGTCCGGATCGTGGGAGCTCGGCAAAATCAATCTGCCATGCTTGTCCAGGGTACGCTGCCCAGGGTCTACCTCCCATTGGCACAGGGGGTTTCCTTCGAGGGTTTACTTTCTGGCATGTAATGCACCTGGTAGCAATGCGCTGAGCTTCTACATATAGCCCTGGGGCTACTGCTTGGCGGATCATTAGATCACCCATGGCCAAACCTCCCATATGGGTTCTTGCATGGAGCTGTTGCAGCACCTCCCGAAGCAATGGCCTGGGTATCATGACTTTCCCTCCTGGTACTATCCACCACCCCTGGGAGTTCTTTTCTGCACAAGCTTTCTGTGCAAATTTATCTTCTTCAGGGGAATACTGTGGGACTAAATCCTGAACGTATGGCCATATGGCATGGGACATAGCCTGCTTGGATACCTCTTCCGCTTCTCCCCCAATAAATGCAGCTTCCTTTGCTGCTGCATCAGCCTTTGCATTTCCAAGCTTATGCTTTTTCTCAGCAGCCTTCCCATGGGCCTGCACATGAATGACTGCTACCTCTTTAGGCTGGTGGAGTGCCTCTAGTAGTTTGATAATCTGGGGGCCATTAGCAATCTTATTCCCAGAGGCAGTAATGAAACCCCTTTCTTTCCACAATAGTCCGTGCGCATGGACTGTAGAAAAAGCATAGCGAGAGTCAGTGTATATATTAACTCGCTGGTCTGTCCCCAGCTGTAATGCTCGGGTGAGCGCAGTGAGTTCTGCGGCCTGTGCCGACCATGAGCTCGGCAATGACTCCCTCCATACTACCTTATCCAAGGTTACCACTGCACATCCTGTTTGTCTTTTTCCATCGATGACAGAGCTGGAGCCGTCCACAAAGTATTCAACATCTGGGTCTTCAATTGGGTCCTCAGCAAGATCAGGTCGCACCTGCGTGGTCTGATTCAGGACCTCAAGGCAGTCATGCGTCGGTTGCCCTGGCTCTGGCAGCAAGGTTGCAGGGTTTAAGGCTGTAGTATGTTTGAAAGTAAGTCCTGGATTAGAGAGCAAAAATATCTCATACCGTGATTGTCTGGAGGGGTTAAGAAATTTCCCTCCCTCAGTCCCTAGGATCTGGGGAACTCCATGAGGAGTGAGTATTTCCATATCCGCACCCATGACTATCTTCTGGGCTTCTTCAACAGCCACTGCTGTGGCTGCCACAGCCCGAAGACAGGCTGGCCACCCGAGTGCAACTGGATCTAGAACCTTTGAATAATATCCCACGGGTCTCCAGGTCGGGCCCGATGGCTGTGTCAGCACCCCTGATGCAACCCCTTGATTCTCATGAACATACAGTCGATATGGCTTTTTACTGTTTGGGATGGCTAAGGCTGGGGGCTGGGTTAATGCTGCCTTCAGCAGATCAAAAGCATGCTGCATTTCTTTATTCCATTTCCATTTAGTGAGACTCTCCTTAGTCAGGGATTCATACAGTGGTCTAGCCTTCCCACCGTAATCTGGTATCCATAGTCGACAGAACCCAGTTAGCCCTAGGAATGCTCGCAGCTCCTTGGGTGACTTAGGTGGGGTTAGACCTTGAATCGCCTGTATGCGATCTGCACTCAGGGCTCTGACTCCTTTTGAGAGCTTATATCCCAAAAATGTGACTTCAGGCTGACATATTTGGGCTTTCTCTCTAGAGACTTTATATCCTTTTTTTCCCAGAGTGTTTAGGAGTGACCTGGTGGCTTCCTCGCAGAGCTGCAAGTTTGGGCTTGCAACTAGCAGGTCATCCACATACTGGAGGAGAGTCACTGTAGGGTGTGATCCCTTCCATTCCCCCAAGTCCTTCTGAAGGCCAAGCCCGAAAATATGGGGGGCTGCTATAAATCCTTGTGGAAGAACTGTCCACATGAGTTGGGCTTTATGGAAAGTATCTGGATCCTCCCATTCAAAAGCAAACAATTTTTGACTCTCTCGGTGAAGAGGAATAGAGAAGAAAGCATCTTTCAAATCTAGCACTGAAAATATTTCAGCTTCCCCCGGTACTTGTGTCAAAATCGTGTGAGGGTTCGGGACTACAGGATGGTCTGAAAGGACCTTCTTATTTACTGCCCGTAAGTCTTGGACCAGTCTGTATGAGACCCCATCTGCCTTTGGCACTCCAAGAATGGGGGTGTTATAGGGTGAAGACCCTTCCACTAGCCATCCGTACCTCTTGTATTTCTCTATTAACGGCTTGAGTCCAGCTCTGGCCGCTCGGCTGAGTGGGTACTGCTTTACCCGAACGGGCCCCTCCCCATCCTTGAGTACGATCCTTACCGGGGAGACGAACTTAGCTCGCGCAGGGGTTCCATCAGCCCATACCGAGGGGTCTACTCCAGTCATGTGATCTTCTGGACTTACTGCAGGGCGTCGGTCCTCCAGGAGAGCCATCTGATAGTTCGAGCTCTGCTTGACAGGTAGCTGGACCACCATCTGATCGTCTCTGAAAAAGATCTCAGCTTGCAATTTTGTGAGTAAGTCCCGCCCAAGGAGTGCAACCGGGCAACTTGGAGAATACACAAAGGAGTGCTCGAGCAAATGGTCTCCCACCTTGGTGAGGAGTGGTTTACAAACAGGGAGTCGAGTTTGCATTCCCTCAATCCCTTCTACAAGTACATGCTGTTCACTAGTTCCTGCACAGGGGGGGTTTTCTGGAATCATTGAAAATGTAGCCCCAGTATCCACCAAGGCTTCAAAGTTTTTGCCACCAACCCTAATGGTTACCATGGGATCTTCTCGGGCTCCAACCCGAAGGGTAGTGGTCTTAGATCCCTGTCCCCTTCATTCTGAATCCTCACCCTTATCTTCTGCCCGCATGAGGTGACCTCTCGATTCCCCCTCTCTCTTCTCCTTCAACTTCGGGCATTCCCTCTTCCAGTGTCCTTTCTCCTTGCAATAAGCACAAACATCTGCTCCCACTCTTTCTCCCTTCCTCTTCTGTATCCCAGCCTTTCCAGGGTTCCCTCCAGTTATAGCAGCTGCTAGTGCTGCCATCTGTCGCTGAGCCTTTTTATCCTCCTTGCGCTCCTGCACTTGCTCACGATTCCCATACACCTTATATGCAATTTCCACCAGCTCTGAAATCGGTTTCCCAGCACCTCCCTCAGTTTTCTGTAACTTCTTACGGATATCAGCAGCAGATTGACCAATAAACATAAGATTTACCATGCGCTGGTTATCTGGGGCTTCTGGATCCAGATCCGAAAACCTGCGAAACGCCTCATACAGCCTCCCAAGGAAAGCTGAGGGATCCTCCTCTCTTCCCTGTCTCACCTCATACAATTTAGACAGATTGGTAATCCGAGGCACTGCCTTTCCCATTGCTTCCACTATAATTCCCAAATACTGTGCACTCAGCTCTCTGCCCTCTGCAGTATGATTGTCCCATCCCGGCTCTTCTACCGGGTAGGTATCACGCAGAGTACGACCAGCAGCACCCTCTGACTCAACTCTGGCTGCCGCAATACGCTCTGCTGTACCTAACACTAATCTCCTCTCCTCCGGGGTTAGGAGGGTCTGGAGCATCATCTGGACATCAGCCCAAGTGGGTCGATGAGTCTGCCCAATAGATCGAAACAAATCCCTCATCTTTTCAGGGTCTTCACGAAAAGAGGGGCTCTGATTTTTCCAGTTAAATAAATCTGAAGTGCTAAATGGGGTGTAGACGAAAGTTGCAGTGCCTCCTTCCCCAATAACCTCTCGCATCGGACAGTTCAACACCGGCTGTGACTCTACAGGCTTGCGCAAATAATAACCCTTATTTCCTGATTCAGATGAGGCACTTGGCTGAGGCTCACGCTCTAACTCATTAGGTATGCATTGGTACGTCGGTGGTGGTCTCTCTAAGGGAGGGGGCGGTGGTGCAGAAGGACTGGATGCCGAGGAGGCGTCTGACTCATCTTTGCTACCCGACAGGGCAACCGGAGCACGGGTCCGGTACTCAGCCAATTCAGAATCTCCCCCCTCATTAGACTCAGGAAGTACAGGCGGCCCCCCCCGAGCCTTTTTCTTAACAAGCATCACATGAGACTTTGCTAAGTAATTCTTAATCCAAGGTGGCTGATTTTGAACCACCCACAACCAACAATCAATATAAGGAAACTGATTCCAATACCCATTTTGCATAACAATTTCATGGATAGCTATCACTTCTTTTAGCACAAAGGATCCTTTCAGGGTCCAGTGGACCCCAAATGTTGGCCACTCGAGTTGACAAAACTTAATTAAATCATCTTTTTTCATTTTTATTCCATAATCGGCCGGCCTTGCAAATTTATTAAAATGACGTAATAAGACTTTTAGAGGGGTATCAATATTGTTTTCTACACGAGAGCTACTCGTACCCATTTGCCCACAAAAATGCGCCCAATGCACACCAAATACCAAAAAGATCTCAACAACAGATGATTTACAATGAGAGCTAAGCCTAGAATTTCTCAGCAAACTTACACATCCTTTGTTTTAGATCCGTACACCAGATTAGGCAAAGGGAATTCGTATACTCACTCAGATACCCCAGAGATCTCGATCCAAATTCCAAAGTGTGTCTGCCTCTCCAGAAACTCAGAATTTACATAGGATACTTCCTTTAACTTCCCGGATATTTGGACTTAAACCTCAAATACCAGGGTGAGTCCAAAGTCGGCTCGGTGTGCACAAATCCCTGGTACTGGAGGTGCTCTGTCACTGAATTCCGGGGTAGTCCTCGAGAAGCCCCACGTTGGGCGCCAATTGTTGAATTAAAAAAGATCGTGGTTCGTTTCTCGGGAGGTGGAAAAAAACTTTCAGCTTCAGACACACTTTATTAGCAATACAAAAGGTATATATTTGCAAATAGGGTCAGAGGGAGAAGACAAAAGATCAAATCCCTCTGCCCCCGAGCATAATCATTAGCAGGCTTTTATCCCCTCTCTCCTGACCACGTGTGCAGAAGGAGGAATTTTTACAACTCATTTCCGGTTCATACAAACATATATGTAAACATGTCGCTTCATACGTCCCATGTGCATTACAATTAACTACTTAAGTATGCGGGGCGGGTAGGCTTAATATGCATTAGGTTATAACGCGTGCGTGGATGGGACTCAAGGTTACTCAAGGTTCATCCTGAAGGCAAAAAATGGCATTTGCTCTTATCTTAGCCTTAGGAATGTGGGGTCATGAAAGAAAGTGTGATTTAGTGTGACAAAGAGATAGTAAATTTGCAGGACAGAGAGGGAGTGATGCCTTAGTACAAAGGGCCTTTTGGTGGCTTTTCCCTTCAATTTCCACCCCCCCCCCCTTCCCTCTCCCATTAAGGAGACAAGGATGGGTAGCAGCTGTGTTTTTCTTTTTTTTTCTAAATCTGCTATTGATAATGCATTTTTAATAATATTTCTAACAGCCTCACTAATCTTACAAGGCCTCACTACATACAAGGCCTCACTAATCTTTTACTTTAATTAAACTCTTAGCGGCAACATACAGCTCACAATGCACAAATAAACAACAAGAAACAGCTGGTCTAATCCTCACAGAGCATTCAGCAAGCATCTTCACCACACAGACACAATTCTCAGCTGTTACAACTGATACAACTAATACAGGCACACATGTGGACTGTGATGCTTTGCTATGGAGTGAATTAGCCAACTCCGTAGTGAAGCACATTTGTACATGCATCCAGAGAGAGGCAACCTAAGCTCTGTTCTTCCCCCTCAGCACACCAGCCTCTTCTCTTTTTCCCTTTTCACTCTGATCTTGGAGCTTTTAACCTTCTTCAAGGCTCTACCCTCACATACTAATTGTGAAGAAGTAATAATGAAAAATGAAGATGAAACAGCTGGAAAAAAAAGAAATCAAGCCAGGAGAACGGCGATTCAGGAGCAGCTGCTCCCTGCATATAAAAAACCTGGGGCAGGACGGCACGGCCCAGATGAGGAGACAGGAGAGGGAGGTGTCTCCTCAGCAAGGGAGAGCAGAGAGAGGATGACAGACTCAGGGAGATTCCAGAGGTCAGGCCAGCGTGCTAGAGAAGGCTGGATGAAAGAAAGAAGCTGGGAGTCTCCAGAGCATGTAAATAGACTTGAACAAAATTGCAGAGAAGAAATAGACGTGAGGGGAATAAAGAAGCTGCGATAAGCCGAGGTGGGGTGGATGCTCCAGAAAAAGAAAGAAAGAAGTGAAAAACAAACAAACAAAAACGCTGAGAGATTGTGGTCTTGCTCTGGTTTTGTTTTCTTTATTGACTGTTCTTCCAGGGGGTTTGATTGAAAAACAAAGAAGAATGCAGGAGTACCCCAAAAAAAGAAAATGTAAAAATTGAAAGTAAAAACTTCTGGAGAGTTCAAGAAATGTTTCAAGAGTTAGTTTTGAAGCAAAAAAATGCTGTGGTTCATTTCTCGGGAGGCGAAGAACTCTCAGACACACTCTATTAGCAACACAAAAGGTATATTTGCAAATAGGGTTGGAGTGGAAACAAAGGACCACTCCGCCCGCTGAGGACAACTCTCAGCTGGCTTTTATCCTCTCTCTCCTGAGCACGTGTGCAGAAGCAGGAACTCTTACAACTCATTTCCGGTTCATACAAACATATATGTAAATACGTCACTTCATACGTCCCATGTGCATTATAATTAACTACTTAAGTATGCGGGGCAGATAGGCTTATATGCATTAGCTAATTACGCATGCTTAGAAAAGCTCTCCAGGTTACCAAAAGTTCAAACCCTCTCTCTGTCTCAAGGACACAGCCAATTAAATCATAGCCTTTGTAGTTGACAAGAGTAGAGGCAGAGGAGTTTGAAGGTATGTGTGATTTAGTATTACAAAGAGGTAGTAAATTAGCGAGATGTCCTTGGTGGTGTTTCTGCTTATCAGGTACAAGATACAAGCTGTATAGCTTTAACAACACTCTATTCATTATGCATTTCTAATAATATTTCTATTTTAATAATATTTCTAACAGTTTGATCATGTTGTAGATCAATAAAGAAGAAACTTCATAAAAGGTGTTTATGAAAGACTAAATAAATAAATAAAACAGTTTGTGAAATAGTTGTGAGTGTAAAGGAACACAAAGAATAATAAAGAGAATCATTCAACTCCATAAGACTGTGATTCAAGTAATAATTCGGGTGTCGGGAAAGGAAGGTATCAGATAGGTTGTGCCACTGATAGAAACTGTGAGGGATTGCCAGTAGCCTACTGCAGCAATAATACCTCCCGACTAATAACATAAAAATAATAAAGATGTGACAGGCGAGGGTCGGAATAGATTCAGGAGGTGATAACCAAGGCAATCAGAGGACTTATCACACTACTCATCAGTTGCAGCTGACTCTCAGCCTTCCAACCAGGCAGACTACAAACGGCTGCTTCCTTGGGGCTGGGATTTCAGTCTCTTGAAGCCTGCACCTCTTCATAGGCACCATATTATAACATGGATTGGTCTTGCACCATATACCGTTGTAATCATGCTGAAGCCCCCTAAATGTACGTTAAGGTGCCAACAGCAACCTTCACTTAAGGTGCACCTACACCAGATGTGTTAACGTGCATTAACCTAATTTAATACACATTAAGGGCACACATTTACATGAGCATAACCTTAATGCACATTAAAAATGATGAATTTAGACTAATTGTGCCTAAATTTGCTACCTGCAACTGGTAGCAAATTTAGGCATGATTAGTTAAAGCACGTTAACGCACCTGTAGACTGACCCAACACTAACTTTAGTGCCAAGTGCATTAACTTTAGTACCGAGTCCTTGCACATATAGACATCTGCCAAAAATCGCTTACTGCACTCAATATGCATTACATTTAGTTGTGCTTAAATGCACATGTAGAAATGCCCTTACTGTGTTACTCTCTTCTTATACTGTAACTGTGCTGTCTCAATGCTGTGGTCCCATAGTGGTACTTTGATATTTCGTATCTTTGTGAATGCTCCACTTCACTGCCGCCACAGAAATGTCTGTTTTAGTTATAAGCATGGGAAGGCCTATTGGCTTCTTGACTTCTTAGCTTGGCCTGAAAGGTCATGAGAAATGTCAGCTGTTCCCTTGTCAGAAACTGTCAGATGGTTTCCAGGTTGCTGACTGTTTATTAATTTAACTGATTGCGTCTGGGATAAACGTCACATCTTTCAGCTGCCACCTTGTCTGCACAAGGCACTTTCAGAAAGGCAAATGCAACCAAGAAAGTTTTCTCCTGAACCATAAGGAGATTTTGCTGGACGCTGGTTAGGTTACAGGTTTAGGGAACTGCAAGTGCTACAGCTGTGGACTATAGACTTCTGCCTACTGGCCTGTTGGGTAATGCCAAGCAAAATGGTTTGTATTCTCAAGGTGGGACAGGAAATCTCACAGATGAAGCAACCAAAGGAACTGCAGGGGATGCAGTGACCTGTGTTCCCTGTAGGAAGGATATTTATGAGCCCAAAGTAAAATGCTCTGTCCCCACAGATTTGCTAAGCATGTAGATCCAAATTTCCCAATAGCCCATCTTCTGCTTAGATTCCACTTACATACGCTTAAGAGAGATCCTGAAAACTATGCCTCAGAGCCCATTCTGTCATACGTCAGTGCATGCTACAGCCCTAGCCAGCAGCTGATGGCCCTTCCAGGACCCTAGTACACACTCCCAGTTTCTACAACATGGAGAATCTGTAATGGAAGATTGTTGGTTACTACCACTGCAAGTTTGTTGTTCAGAAATCATGCAGAACCAAGCTGTCTCGCATATTTCCTTCATTCAAGGCCTACATTCCCCAGGAAATGTGTGAGAAGCAAGAGGTTTTTGGTGATACCTTTTATCAGACCAGCTGTATAGCCGGGAGAGACGTTAAGCAAGCTTTCAGGCACAAAATGTTCTTTCTCAGGTCCTGTCAACAAAACCCCTTTGCTTCTTGCTAACATCTATGAACAGGGATTACAAGCCCAGGTGTCTGGAGCCTGGTGTGAGTCACATTGTTTTGGTCAGTCAGTTGCTTGAGCACATTTTATTTTGGTTTGCTGGTGTGGGCACAGGAGGGAGCAGGTGGCTGGCTTGTGCTGCCTGTTGTGGGTGGTTTTCTTTAACACGTTTCTGCTGAGTCTAATTGCTGTCACAGACCCAGATGCTACAGTGATCAGTGAATAAATAAAGTCCATCAAATAAGTATACAAAGCACTAAAATAGAGGAGAGGCAACGCAATCTGCTCCATCTCTGATGCTTCAGACATCTGTAGCATATTGCTTTGGTTAATTTTATTAGGATATATTTACAAAGTTAATTATACACTTTTAATTGGTGTGTTCTCTTTTCAGACAAGTGCTCTGCCTCTCCCAAGATGGCCATTGGGCATAATTTCCCTGAACTACAGCCATATAGCATGCTAGGACACTGTGAGGGATAGAAGTGTTTAGAGGCTCACATGGAATTATCTAAGTGATGGAATGCAGCTGCCTAATTATGTCATTGCTGATTCATATATTGATTCCAATCCATTCCAGGTGTTCAGAATCAGTTTAGCTCACCTGACATTCCCACTGCCTAGAACAAGAAGCAGTTCTTGGTAAAACTATTTATTTTTGGATTTTTAAAAGAAATATCCCAGCACCTATCCTTTAGATGCATAAAATAGGTTTTGTAAGAACTCTCTTCCTCTAGTACTCATTTGGATACAAAGTGCCACTGAAGTCCTGTAAGCCATTTAACCCCTTCCTATCCTAAACTAACTTAGCCCCAGGGCCTTCTAAAAAGCCATGGCAGACAAACTTACCTGGAGCAGGCCAGACAAAGGGGTAAAGATTGCTCCAGAGAAAAGATCCCTTGTCCAGAGGCCCCCTCCCTGTTTAAAGCAGGAATGTCTGTGCTAGAGTAACATAGCTGAATTCATATGGGGCAGGCAATACATGGCATTTTGATGGGTTCAGATATTAAAACCAGGACCTACAACTGTACTCAGAAGTACTCTGGAGGGCGGTGCAATCCCAAATTGCAGGTGTCAGGTACTACGGGCTGGGGGATCATTAATTCCTGCACTGGGAATTTAGATTAGATCTCAAGTACTGGTGCAGACAGGACACACAACAGTTTGCATCCACAGAGCTCACTTGCAGAGCTTGTGCAAGTTGCACTGGTACAAATTGTGGCTCTGCCTGTCTGTACTAGGAGGCTAATTCCCAATGCATACAGCAGGGCATCAGCAAAATATAGAGATATTATCCAGTAGGTGGAGTCTCCAAAGAATCATGGATGGTTGTTGCATGAGAAGTACTCTCTACTGCTGCAGTCATTAGTTGGCAAAGCCATGAATGGGGCCTGGTGCTGCATGAAATGGCCTTCTCTAAGGGTAGATGGGCCAAACCATTGATACTATTTGGTGTCCAGGAACAGGTTAGAATCTAACAAGATCCATCAGAAATCTGAGTCAAGGGCAAAAGGAGGAAATCACTGGTGACACTGTGTTTGGATTTTAAAAGGCACATTGGCCAGAATTCTAAGGAAAAGGAAAAACAATTGTTATTGTAGGGTGTTCCTGGGCATTGGACTCCACATGCCAGGCTACTTTTACCACAGTGGTTGTGGGTGATGAGATGCTGGCAGATATCAGTTCCTTGCCCCCAAACAGCTCAAAGCATGAGTCTTGCAACACCAACTTTCTCCCTGTGAAGTTAAAATAAAGCAGGTGGCTTATACCCTTTGGCAGCATCCAGGAGATGCCCATGCAGTGGGTAACAGATGATTGACGCACCAGGACCCCGCATTCTGGCTCACTTTGCATTAGCTGGGAAAGGCCAATCTAGCTACACTCATATATTATAAATGCATCACAGCAAAAGGCAAATGCATAATTTAAAACTGACAGCAGGTGCCAGCAAAGAGCTGCTCTGTGGCAAGCAGAAGGCCTGTCATTTGCATAAGAGTGTTTGTTACCCTGAGATTCAGAACCATCTGGGCAATGCTGGGCATCTTATGCAAATGCTGTGGAAGGTCAGCTCACACCCCACACAACATAAACCCTAAGAATGAATGTGCCAAAGAAAACGCAGACTACAGAGTGGGCTTCCTGATAGGCAAGGTCCTCTTTGTATCATCAGGAAGCCTATGCATTGGGAATGATCTCTGAAGAAACTGCCCTGGTCTCAGTAAGGAGGAAGTCACTACAGACTGTACATAAACAATTAGATGCACACACTAGCATCACACATCTTCCTGCCATCCAGTCTTCTTGTCTCTAGGATTTGAGTTCCACTCATCCTAGGCACAGGGGCTGAATTGGATATCAAATACTCCAGTATGTATACAAGTAGGCAGAGAATTGGGTAAGTGCCAATTATCTCCTCTCTACATGAATACATTAAACTTGTGCTTTTCACCTGAGGGCACCAGAATGCTACAAGGAGAATTCATCTCACAATATACCACCTTCTACAAGCTGGGAAAAAGTTATTCCCATTTTAGAGGCTGGAAAATTGTAGCATTGATAACCTTGTTTCAGTGTGAAGAAGAGAACCTGGGAGTCAGGACTTAGAGGCATCTGCTATAAGCCTGAAAGAAGACTTCCCTATCTGACCTTGAGCACTAGTTGTACAAGTTTGAGAGCTGCACTACAATATCTCATAGCTGTTTGTCTGAGCAAGTCTGTCTGTGATTCTGATTTCCCAAAATGCACACTCAGTCAGCCTGTAAAAATAATGCACCTGCTGTCAGCTTGATTGAGACTGGTGGTTCCTGGATTAGTCTGTGCAGTTACAGTTGGGGTAGTGTATACACACATTGCTAGTTGGGAGTCTATACCAAGGGCTCTGGCCCTGTGGGCTGATATGTATGCCAACCAACCACACAGCCCAAGTAGCACTGATTGCTGCTGTCTTACACTGCAAGCTCATTTCTAATCTGCTGTCCATTTTGTCCGTGTGCCTCAGCTTCACACTGCCCAGTTTTCTTCTTCCCACTGAATATATGTCTCAGATCTATTCCTCCCAACTAGATTAGTTTTTGTTTTTCTCAGATGAAACATGTCTCTGATTTGACCTGATCCCTTTAGATTATTTCTCTGTCCTCACAGGTGGTTATCTCTTTTTCCAGCTTAGTATTACACTATGGATTTCATTAACACACTCTTTACTTCATCCTCATTAATGAAGATGTTTAATACAGTCAAATTTAACATATACGTTTGTTGTTTCCTTCTATATCCCCAACCTACTCCCTCCCACCCGAAACCCAGCTTCCTTGATATACTTCCTATTAGCATCATCTACAGTGTTAATTTTTGCATTACAGTTTTCAGTCTATGTGGGAGTTCCTATGGAAGCCATCTTGAATTATTTTTCAGGAAACATTTTGCCACACAGTTTCAAATGCTTTGTTCAAATTCATGTAAATTACATCTGCTGTATTCCCTTCATCTGCTCATCCTGCAATTCTATTAAACAAAGCAGTCATAATTTGATTGGCAAGATGTTTTCCTTATAAAACTACACTACAGATTTCTCCTGGATCCATTATGCTGACTAGTGACTCATATATTTATTTTTCTTCCAGAAATAGAGCCTTGGGCTGAAACCTAAGAGTCTAAGAGAGTTATATGCTCTCTCCCATTGAGATTCAGGAAGATAACAGTGCCCAATTAAAATCCCAGCCCAGGTTTATATGAAATGATTACCTGGATCTCTCTTAGTTCATGCTTTGAAAGTTAATACAACACTCTCACCTTTCTCTACTTTGCCAATACAGCCACAGTCCTCTGTGGCTTTTCTCGAACAGGTATGTTAGCACTACAACAAGTTTCTTAGCTATTCCCTTCAATAAGCATTTGCAATGCATATCATGCACACCAGCTGACTGGTATATGTTCAAGTTCCTCTTGCTCTGCAACAAAAGCTATTTTTGTTCTTTTGTAGCACACACTCTTCTTCTCCTTGAAATCCAGTGTAAGAGTCAGAATTGCAGGCATTTTGCAATCATATTAACTTCATCCCCCTGCATTTCTTAGCTGGCATATTTTCCTCTTCCTTGCTACAGCAGTATGAAAGCCACGCTGATTCTCTCTTACTGGTCCAATGAATTCAGACTTTTTATCCCTTTGGGGCAGATCCTGCTTGATTTCAAGGGTGTTTGAGAGAGCAGGAGGTGCCTCCTGCTCATTTCCCAGCTAATCTTTACTTGACCCTTTTGTATGCATCATCAGTTGCCTCCCCTGTTTCCTCATGCAAGTTTGCAAAACCTCCAATCCCTGAGTAGGCAGACCAGAAGCTACTTCTCACTCCATCGCTCCACCAAAGTGATGCTGATCAGTGGTGTGCTGATCATCCTGGACCTCACTCTTCAGCACCTTTGAAAAGTGATTACAAAGCACTGTGCTGATTGGTTTGTGTGGTACATGCAGCTTTCACTGATATAAACAGCTAGGGAAGATCAGTGTAACAAGGGGAATGGAGAAACAGTTCCAGTACTTGGCAGATAACTCAGATCTCCTCTGCCCTGGTAGATTTTCATAACTCCTCCTCATTGCATCTCAGTCCCTGTTTGCTGGGCACCAGGCATAACTGCATCAGGTCAAGGAAAGGAAAACAGGAAAGGAGCCCTTCTGTAGTCAGCCAGGTCTGCAAGGCCCACACTAGGTGGAGCTCTGTCCTAGGCATTATGTGAGTGCAAGGGCCAAAGCAGTGCCCCACAGGGATATGATCTCCTACTGCATTACCTCCCTCTTTATATGCCCCTCTGAGGGCCAGGCATAGCTTGACCCTAGTTTTTTTTAATGACCACAGACCCCATGCCAAGCCACCATGTGCAGACTACTCCTATTCCTTACCCTACTACATTTTAGCTCTCTTCCTCTCAGAGCCTTTCCCTTCCAGCTGGTTCCCTCCTGTCAATACCAAGCAGCTCCAGGAGGGCTCCTCCCTGTCTCTAAACCAGTGTTTTTCAACCTTTTTTCATTTGTGGACCACTTCAGAAATTTTGAATGGAGGTGTGGACCTGTTTGAATTGTAAATGTGGGTATTCACATACTTTTGATTGATCATAGTCATCTTTTGTGAACCCCTTTGACATAGTCCATGAACTCCAGAGGTCTGCAGAACACAGGTTGAAAACCACTGCTCTAAGCTCTACTTTGTGGGCAATTAAGTTGTCTTTCAGTGTATTGAATGGCCTAGATCTCCCCTCATCCTCTCACATCAGGACTGTCCTGCTGCATGACATGTGCTCTTCCTACCCCAAGCATTGCTTATATCTATTACTGCACGGGACATTCTGCAGATAGCTTTGGACATGGCCCCTGCTATACAAGCCATGTAGTGTAAGTGAAGAATGCTGGTATAAAACGAAGCTAGAAGGCAGCTAACTTCTCTCTCCTTTGGCAGGTCCCTTCAATGTCATTGCTTTGCTCTGCTAAGGAAGAACTGCAAGTAGCCCTAAGCATATGAGTAGACATCTGATTCTAAAAACTAGCTCACTTGTGTTCTATGAGGAAGGCTGTAGCAGGGACCTGGCTGAGCCCTGTACTCACTGGGGTGATGACTGCTGGTATGCTCCCCAGGCAGCAGACTCCCAGCCAGGCCTGCAGAAAAGTGGTGAGCTTGTGAGCAGACAGCATGCTCCACTGTCACCATTCCCTGGGCAGGAGAGTGAGTAACAGACTCTCCCCAGGCTTATCCTCAGGCTAGGATGAGAGCCAGAACCCCAGCTCCGAATGGACAAGGGCCCCAGCCCGAGAAGAGGGCAGGCAGCCAGCACAGAAAACATTGCCTAGGACTCAAAAGCTGCAAGTGCAGGGGCTGATGAGCCCCTCTGGATCTTTCAACACCTGGCAGCAGCTGTGGCACATAAGGGAGCCAGCAGGGATCTGGGATGGCCCAAACCAACCCAGAACTCCTTACATAAAAGCACCAACTCTGGAAGGGAGGAACACCAGCGAAGGAACTGGCCTACACCATGTCCCTCCATCAGAGCTGAGGACTTGGGATCATAGCCCAAGATGGCACCAGCTCTCTCTATGGAACCCTGACTGCTGCTCAGCCACAGGTCAGGTACCTTTAGGGCTCCATGGGATTTAGTAATACCCATGACCCCAGATTACCCAAAGTGCTTGTCCCAGGATGGACCAGCAAACTCAGATTGGTTTTATAGCAAGGGCAAACCCTGAAGAGCCCCAACTGCCTTGAGAAAAGCAGTTGAGACATGCTGCAGGTCCAAGGCAAGGCCTGAAGCAGGCACAGGTTAATATTATTGAAGTTGTATTACTTTATAGGGCTGTGCAAAGCTTCAACTTAATATTCAATCTGACAAATATTCGACATATTCAACCTTGAAAAGTGAAAGTCGAGTCGAATAGCAGCTGGTCAAATAGCTGTCAAAGCGAATACTGGAAGTCAAATATTAATAGCGCGAGTCAAATATTAACAGCACGGGTCAAATATTCAACTTGCCTATACTGGATTCCCTGTGGAGGGGAAAAAAAGGAAAGTAAGGGGAGGGAGGAGGAGGGGGGAAGGAGGGCTTTCATGACTGACGTGTGGCTGGCCAGTGACCTGTCAGCATTCTCTGAGGTCCCTTCCAATCCCAGTGCTCTGGGGGAGGGCCAGAGAAAATGAATAAAAGGCAGCAGTTTTTCAGCTCCCGTGCTTTTTGCCTTGGGGTCAGTTTCTGAGCGGCTGGTGTTCTCCAGCACCTCTGCATCAGACCACGACAGCTGGAAGCCCTGATCTTCAACAGATTCCCTGCTTGCAACACTAGCAACAGGGATTTCTGAGAACTTGGTGCTTTTATTTTATAACTACTTTTCATATTAGTTTACACTTATATTGGATAGGGTTAGTTCTATATATAGGAATTTAGTTTATATATATATTTTTTTATACATCATTCATTCTTTCCACCACACCAATACTTCTCAATATATTATCTACACACACAAACATATTTATATAACATCCAGAAATCTAATCCGTGGTGCACAGCACACTTAGAGGTTCCAGTTTACATATGAAGGAACACATTATGAAGCGGGGTGGAAAGGCAGGTGGCCACACTGGCCAGCCTGCATGAAGGGGAGCGAGGGGGGTTGTAAGCAGGAGAGCTGCAGTTTCTCCCCCCACCAAACTCAGATGCAGCCTCTTTCCTCCCGTTACAAGGGATGAGGCTGCTACAAGCAGTAAAGAGAGGGGAGCAGCAGTGCCACCAGAGCCACTGCCTGTGACTAAGACTCTCTCATGTCCAGACACAGCAGCCACAACCTCTCCCACCATAACTGCAACCAGCACAGCAGCGCGCTCCACCCCTGTGTCACTGCCTATGCTGAGCCTTCCAGCGCCAGAAGAAGAGCTGCCGCTGGATCTGGATCTCAGTGCCCTGGCAAAGGACATTCTGGGGAAGGAGGGGGAATGAGTCGAGTTTGTGCTCAACACCCCTCAGGTTTTTTCCTTTCAAGCCACAAGGTCTTTCCCAGAAGGCACTTCAGAAGGTGCCTCTGTACAGGTGAAGGCAAGCGGCTCAGCTGAGTCCGTTCTTTCTCTTGCTGTGCCTCTGACTGCTGAAGAGGGGGAGAGTTCAGCAGCATCCACAGATGCACCCGCACGTCAGAGGGAAAGGCCTAGTACTAGCATGGTCTGGGGTCATTATGAGCTGGCAGATGATCCCGCCTTTGCTATCTGCATGCACTGCCGAGCCAAAATCAGCCGGGGCAAGGGAACAAAGCGCATTACCACCTTGGGGATGCTGAATCATCTCCACAGGTACCACCCCTTTGCCACAGGAACGGCCCCCGCTTGCTCCACATCCCCTGTCCCCCCACAGCAGAGGCAGGTCACCCTGGAACATTGGGGGCAAAAGGGACCAGTTGCAAACGTGAGCAAGTTCACCCAGACCATTGGGGAGATGCTCTGGATGGCCGGCCCTTCACCTTTGTTGAGCGGCCAGGGTTAAGGTGGCTCCTGGTAGGCTCCACCCTACCAGGTGCCCGCATGCACCACCTTCAGCAGGACAGTGGTGCCCTCCCTATATGAAGCATGCAGGGAGCACTTGAGGGAGGAGCTGCACAAGACAGGTCCGCAGGTGACCGTACACTTCACCTCAGACATCTGGAACAGCTGGGGTGGAGATCATGCATACCTCTCCCTCACAGGGCACTGGTGTGGCCAGTCAGGCCGTCAGTGGGCTCTCCTTCACACCAAGGTGATGGATGAGTCCCACACAGCAGCAGAGATAAGGGGAACCATGAACTGCATGGCGCAGGGGTGGCTGGGCGTTGGGCAGGCTGAGCTCACCCGCGGCTTCATGGTCACCGACAATGGGGCCAATATGTTCAAGGCAGTCTGTGATGTCAACTTTGCTGGTATTCGCTGTGTGGCACACAATTTACATCTGATTGTGAGGGATGCCTTGGAGGGGGACAGGGCTGCTGGTGATGGCGCCAGCAACACCAGCAGGCTCGTTTCCAGATGCAGGAAGGTGGCAGGCTACTTCCACTGGAGCATCAAGGGGGGCAAGATGCTGCAGGACAAACAAGCAGAGCTAAATGTCCCGCAGCACAGAATCATGCAGGACGTGGAGACTCGGTGGAGCTCTACAGACCTGATGCTCCAGAGGCTGGTGGAGCAACAGAAGGCCATCCATGAGCTGGCCTTGCTTGGGGAGATTGGGATCAGCGGCCCCCTGACCAAAGTTGAGTGGGATGCCATCTCTCAGATCTTGCTGGTCCTCAAGCCCTTCCTCGAGGCCACTGAGACCCTCAGTGCTGCTGATGCCTTCCTCAGCCAGGTGGCTCCCATAGTGAAGGAGCTCTGCAGCCAAATGGAGAGCTTCCTGGGGGCCAATGTTCCTGGCTGGGGCAGGCCGCTTTCACCAGATGTGCAGGCACTGGTGAGGTGGCAGAAGGAGGGCCTTAGGATAAGGCTTGAACCCTTGGGGTCCAACACAGTGCATATGCTGGCCTCCATCTGTGACCCAAGCGTGAAGGGCACCATATGCGGCAGCGAGACACTGAGTCACTGGAGGGAGGTACTTATTAAGAAAGTGACGGAGGTGGAACGGCAGAGGCGGGGGGAAGTGGAACAGGGGGATCCACTGCCTGAACCCAGCCTGCCATCTGTGAGCCAGTCTTCCCCTCCACCACAGGCTCTACTAAGTGGGGCTAAGGCCATGGCAAACATTGTGGGGTCCAGACCCACCAGACCCCAGGATCAAGCAGACAGCCCGCACACCATGGTGTCTTCCTATCTTGCTGAGCCTGTGGAGCCCCTGGACTGCAACCCCTACTGGGCAATCCTCAGCCTGATGTGGTTGGATCTGGCCACAGTTGCCTGGGAATACCTGTCCTGTCCATCAACCAGTGTGCCAAGTGAGAGGGTGTTCAGCATGGCTGCGGATGTTGTGACATGCCACCGCACCTGCTTGGATCCTGGTTTGGTGGAACAGCTGGTGTTCCTCAAGGTGAACCTCCCGCTGCTGGGGTCCCCAAGCGCCAGGTGCAGACGGAGTGAATGCCACCCTCCTCACTCCATCTGGATCACAAGTTTTGTCTGTCAGCAGCCTAAGGTGCAGTTTCTCCCAAACCCCTGTACCTATCACTGTGAAAGTTGGCAAGCTTTGTGGGCTCCTCAGGGGCTAGCAAGCCTGCAGTTTTTAGCTCCCTGTGGCTTTCCACACAGAAGTCACAGGAGGTTTTCTCTCAAGAATTTGGGGTGCTGTTTCTCCAAACTCCCTTAACCTATCTTGTTGAAAGTTGGCAGCATTTGTGGGCTCCTCAGGAGCTACCATTCCTGCAAGTTTGAGCTTCCTGTGGCTTTGCACATAGAAGTTACAGGTGATTTGCTCTCAGGTATTTGGGGTGCAGTTTCTCTGCATACCCTGAAGCTATCTTGTTGAAACTTGGCACACTTTGTGGGCTCCTCAGGAGCTACCATTCCTGCAAGTTTCATCAAGGTCAAACAAGACATGCCAAAGTTATAGCCTGCTTTGACCTTCCCTATTATAGCCTATGGGGAAGTCAAAGAAGCTCGAATATTTAGCTGAGCTTTGTCCTCAAGTCAAAGCAGACCTGCTTTGACTTGAAGTGGACGGCAAATCAAAGCAGGACCTGGTTTAATATTTAACATGGCTGCCAAGTTGAATATTACCTGCTCTGCACAGCCCTATTAGTTTATTCATTTTCTTATGCAGGCTGGATGCACTGACTGCAGAACTTTAGCAAGACTGGAGGGCTCAGCCAATGTACACTGACCCCAGGCTGCAAGGTTTTCTTCCATCATGGACCCTTCTGCCTAACAAGGAAGCCAGATGCCTAGTGAAGCCAGACTTCTACTCCAAGTACCAATAAGAACACTCGAGTGGAAAGGGGTGTAGTGTAGGGAAGGTGGAGCCCTACAGAAGAGTCTCACCCACACCAGTCTTGGCAAACCCTGTACAATCAAGTTTTTTATTTATTATTTAGCAAATGCAAATCTGTGGAGCCAAGTGATAGCCTCCTCATTAACTCAGTTCAGAGTTATTAATTCACTTCTAAGTTTGTAGATGGAACACACCTCAATAATGTACGACATTGTGTCTCTCAACAAGAGCACAATGGGTTAGCACTGAGGCCCTAGCAGTGGAGGTTGGCTGTGCAGGGGCCTTGGCCTGTCCTGAACCTGTTGAGAAGAGACCAGTCTTGCCATGTTATTTCAAAGGCAGCAAGTTGATGAGTGGAGTTTGTCACAAGGAACTTATTTGTGACTTCCTGTGTTTTTCATTCCTTGATCCAAAGGGTATCTGCAGACAAGTCCTGATCTGGGAGGTTGTTCTATAAGGGAAGCTGCAAGGAAAGGCAGGCTTTGGGAAGATTAAACAGATCATTGTAAAGTGGTAGATGAGATGCAGCACAAATGTATTTGACCAGCTGTTGAGTCATCATCAATCAGATAATACCTCCTGACACTTTTTTCAGTTATACCAAGTCATGGCAGGAGAGATATGAAAATAGGAAGTAAGACACCCATTGAGCACGTAGCACTTGGGCTCCACCCCAGTATAAACTCTTGGCCTGGGTCCCTTTAGAAAGGCCTAAAAACTTTGATTTGATGGTTAAAAACTGAGATTAAGGCTAAATAATGAGGCTGATGAAAATACCTGAGCGGTGATTAAGTCTGAGAACTGGGGTGACAGGTTGCAGTAAGGAAAAGCTGCAACATTTTACATTGCCAATTTGTTCTCCATAGTCTCCAGTTTCAACTTGAAAAGTCCAGGGTCTCTAGATTTCACGGTTACAAAGCCACTTGGGAAGTTTGATCCAGCTGATGTTGTGACATCTGTCCAAATATGCAAAGTCTAAATCAGTAGGCTGGAGAGATCTGAACAACCTTATTCATCCCAATAAGATGCTCAGGAGTGACACTTGAAGTGCAATACTGGGCACATCTACATGAGACACTTACTGCACAGTAGCTTGTTATTACTGTACAGTAGCTTATTACTACTGTGCAGTAACATCACCGGATACGAACCATGACACAATGCTATTGTGCAGAAGTAACAAGCATCACTAAGCAACTGTGCCAGGATGCTACTGTACAGCAGTCATTTAGCACTTGGTTATACAAATGACTGCAAAGTAACAACTGAGCAGTGGGCAGCTGATGTAGATGAGCCCACTGCTAATTATTTCACTGCTGATTCAAACCATGTAAGATAAGAGAGGAAGGATTCTGCTGACAAGATATGTACAACCTTCCCAGCCAGGTTGGCAACCACAGTTCCATAAAGGATTGGCATTGGCAAGTTCCTCCTACAGTCAAGAAACTGGCACATCCAAGGGGCCTCACAGAAACTTACAGGGTATTCGAGCAAGATTTGCCCTAGGAGCAGTGGCCAGACACTACATATAGGTACATGAATCCTTCGTGCCTCCTGAGGCTGGGGCAAGGGGCATGGCGAGCCCCTGCAGGCAGTGGCAGCAGTGTTGGCAGAGGGGCGTGGTGGCAGGTAGCTGTGGTAACTTTGACAGTGAGAGCGTACCAAGCAGGTGGTTGCAGTGACTTAGGCAGAGAGGATGGGCTGAGCAGGGACTGCCCACAGGCAGCTGCAGCAGTGTCGGCTGCAGGGGGGTGGGGTGGGTGGTGAGCACTGAGTGGCAATCAGTAATCACCCGCTTCTGGCAGCATTGGCAGGTAAAGGGCAAGGAGTGGCAAGTGGCAACTGCCCACAAACGCCGCCCATAGCATTGGACCAACCAATTTCAGGGTGGGGGGGCACAGCCAATTTCAGGGGATGCACGTGCACCTGCATGCACTCCCTACGCATCACCAATACATAGCCATATTTTGCACAGCTCTCTAGTCCAGCAGCCAGCAGCTTCCTGGGAGTGAACCAGAATGACCTGGCTCAGATTGAAGGCATGCAGGCACCAGGACCTGGCTTCTGCCACCACCTGTGTTGCTACTTCTCCCTGTTGCCTGGCTTTAGCACAGGGGAAGCTTTCCACTGCCCAGCCAAAGCCACCAGCAACTGGATACTGCCAAAGGCATCCAGCTTAATTTCCCTAAAGTCTTTGCTTTTGTCTTTCAGATTAAATCTACAGCTCCCTATAACAAGCTTCAGGGAAGAGATTTTAAGTTAATGACTTCAGATTTTTAGCCATGCTCCCGAGCCAGCATCCATGGGTGAGTTGTATATTAAGTTAGGACACTACTCCTTTAACTAGAAAGGTACTTCCATGCCAGCTCCTTCCTAACTTGAGCCCTGGTAATTTAGTACTGTGGGTTTCTCTATTAAGATCTAAGGCCTATATTTGGCCCAACAGCCTACAGTCTCCTTGGGGGCATGGTGCTTTGTGATCTGTGTGAGGATCCGACTAGACCAGAGGGAAGAAAGATTCATGCCATCCAGAATCAACCTTTCTCTTCTATAACTATGTTGCTGTTGACTTCAGGCCTTCTTGAGGTGGGGGGTAAACTGGGGGATGAAGTTTGCCCAGGATATTATCCAACCAATCTCAGTGATGCCTCTATGTCTGGAGCCTCTTGCTGAAGAAGTCACAGCTGGCCTGAAGCTTGTTGACCACGGAACAGTGCTGTGCTAGGAGGGATTCCTAGGTCCATTCTGCCCTCCTCTCTGGGCATTTTCTAGCTGGAGGGAGAAGAATGTGCAGTAGTGATGCTGCTCCTATTTGTGTGCCAGATGCTTCAGATGCAACAGCACATCACTGGGACAAATGTGCAAAGGGCTTATACAGGGGTATACTCCCCTTCTCCTGCACTGGGTGTGTGCAAATGAACCTGGCTACTAACACAGTGGAGTTGGTGGTCAATGATATACAAGCACAGCAGGTGGGGGAGCTCCCTGACATAAGAGTCAATGGCTCCTGTTCCAGCCCATGCTACTTTCTTAGAAACAAGGAACTGTCACAGAGCTGCTGCATTGTGAAACTATATCCCAAACAAGTGAACACTGAAATAGCCCCTAATGTTTGCCATGGAGACAGGAAAACTAACCAGGTATAGGCTGAACCACTGTGTTTGGAAATAGCACCAGTGACCCTTTAAAGCTCATAGAAAGACGCAGTCAAAAATAGTTTTTTGTTCCTTTCTAAACAGATGTTTTAATTTGCCTTCTCTGCTCATTAAATTCCATCCCTAGTCATTTCTCCAAATCACAGTAATTACCTCATTACTCTGATATTAATAGAATTCATATGGCACAGTAGCTAATTGAAATTAGCCCAGTGCTGCTTGTGTTCAGGAGAGGTGTGGGGACATGGACAATCAAAGCTTGCTCTGATCCAAAAGGTGCTGTGACAAATTGCCGTTGTGCCTCTGTCTGAATAGGCAGGCATCTGAGGTTCCAATTTTTCTGTTAAATTAGGGCAGTGATGCACAAACAGGGACCACAGAAATGTTTCTGGGAATAAACGTGAGACATTTCCTGTCCTTACATTGGTATCACTGGGCATAACCCTGGGTAACTCAGAGGGATGGAAGACCACGAGTGTCGAGGAAGTCCTTCTGCTCCAGGCTCAGACGAGCCAAAAACCCCCCTTGCCCAACCTTTGTAACCCTTTTTATGGCGCCTGCAATCTCCTGTCCTTCTGGAAAGCAGGCAAGCTAAAACTGTTATCTGTGGAATGCAAGGGCACCGCTCAGAGAGAGAAAGGAGGAGGGAAAGGGGAGGAAGAGCGGGGCCAGCTGGTGGAAAATCACTGACAGTGAAACTGACCGGGGTATAAAATCCCACTGTTGCAGGGTTAAGTGTGCAGGATTTGAGACCATACAGTCTCCCTGTGCCTTTTACTTGAGCTCAAATAAACTCTGTCTGCTTCTCCCCCCAGTGTGTTTATTTGGCGCGATGCACACTGGGCAACGAACCCAATTGTTGCCTCCCTTAGGCACCCTGTGCCCTTATGACAAGCATATCTGATCATTTTTGGGAGATTATCATGGCACCAGACATGACACTGGAGTCATTGGGAGATGAGGGCACCTTATAAGGTTAAACCCTTTCACTTTTCACAAGTGTTGTCCACTGATTATGGACGATTTAGTGCTGGTATAAGAAAAGTGGTGGGAAGCCCTCACTACTAAAACCTAACTGTTTATCCAATTGAACCCAGCACCTATGGAAAAGAATGGAAATTTTCTCATCAACTTCAGAGGAAAGCAAATATGTCATGTGTACAGTGCAGGCAGCCCAGTTTTTCTCACCAAAGCCACCAACTGAAGCATGCCCTTGGTCAATAGTGATAGGGAATTGATGTCCTTTGACTAACTTCTCAGTAGGGCTGTGTGAAGCTTCAATTCATGATTCGGTTTGGAGAAGATTCGGCCTGGTTCAGAGGCTGAATCTCAGAATCTGAATCAAATCGCTAGAAGCTTAAAACTTTCTGAAAAGATTTGGAGTTTCTGAATCGATGTGGAAAAGATTTGGAAGAGATTCAGTGATTCAGAGATTTGGAAGGCAGTCTTTGAGAGGAAACAGAAACTTAGAAGAGGGAGGGGAGAAAGGGGGAGGGGGAGCAGTGAGGGAAGGACTGACATGTCTAACTGGCCAATGAGTGTGATTTCTCGCTGAATCCCCCTCCAAGCACTGTGTCTGGGAGAGGGACATAGAACCAGCATTAAAGTCTCTGTCTGCAGGCTTTCTGTGCCTTTTGTGAGCTGCTTCTGACCAAGTGTCAGAAAGGTACTGGACTGGCCTGCTGTCTAGTCAGTTGCCTGCTCCTTTTTGTTCTTAGAAAGGATTGGATAGGATATAGCGAGTTTTGCCTGTTAGCAGCCTGAGATGCAGGGCCCTAGAACCCAGTCTCCCCATATACCTAACTCTTTGACAGCAGGCAGGCTTCGTGGCTGCAGCAGGGCCTAGGAGGCCTGCAGTTTTCACCCCAGTGTACCTTAACACACACACAGTGTCATCCATGTCATGAGTTTTGCTTGTCAGCAGCTTGCAGTTCATTGTCACAGAAACCTCTACACCTATCTCCTTGAAATTTGGCAGGCTTTGTGGCCTCAGGAGGGGCTACCATCCCTGTAGTTTTCACCCCACTGTGGATTAACACACACAGGTGACACAAGTTTTGTTTGTCAGCAGTTTGAGGTACAGTTTCCTAGAAATCCTTGCACCTATCTCCTTGAAACTTGGCAGGCTTCATGCCCTCAGCAGGGGATACCATCCTGGCATGTTTCATCTCAATCAGCCAAAAAATTACATAGTTATAGATACTTCATTGATTCCTCATTATACTCTATAATTCATTAAAAGACAATGCCCAAAGCCTGCAGAACAGGGAAGCATGCCGGCACAGAGTCTGGAACTGGAGCCAGAACTATGGGGGAGCTGAAAAGGTAGGTGTGGAGAGGAGGGAAAATGGGACTAAGGGAAAGTGTGGGTGTTAAAGAGGGGCTCTGGGTGTAGGGAGCCAGAGGTTGGCTCCAGGGCAGCTAGAGAAGTTGCAGAGAGCAGCAGTAGGTGCTGGAAGCTGGAGAGAACAGCAAGACAGCTAATAGGAGCTGGGAAGCTGCGGGGGTGGGGGAGCAAGGTTACAGAAGGTGTGGGGGGGAAACCTGAAAACAGAGAGATGGGCAGCAGAAAATCACAGGAAAAGCAGCAGAGACAGTAGGAAAGCAAGGAGAGGCTGAGAGGTGGCAGACAAGGGGAGATGGAATTGGGAGATGGGGAAACTAGCAGAGAGGGTGGGAACTGGAGCTGAGAGAGAGAGAGAATGAGGCTAGAATTTAAGATAGGGAAGGGACTGGGATTCAGTAAAACATGACCCAACTCGGTGTTGCAAATGACAGTGGTTTTATTGAACAGGGGAGATGGTGACACAATGCCACATTAGTTCCCTTGCACCCCCCAACCACACACAATGGCAGCAGGGGTTAGAGAGGCTTGGTGCAGGGGCTGAGGTCCACTGAAGTCCTCAAGGAGAGAGAGAGAGAGTCCAAATTGTAGGAGGAGGTATGCAGGTAATATCTACCTATCCAGGCTGGAAAGGGGTCCTTGTCCAGTAGATGTTATCCAGAGGGGGTTGATGGCAGGGCCTCTGGGGTGGATAAGTGATGTGAAGCTGGTCTGGTCTGGGCGGAAATGGTGTTCCCACTGGCTCTGTCTTCACTGCCTCTCTTTATAGACTGTGTGTGACCCCAGTGACAGGAAGCATGCCCAGGCAAGGGGTTAGCCCCTGGTGTACTAAGCATGTGTGCTCCATGCAGGGATGTGCAGTTTCAGGTGTCTGTAATGGTGAGAGTTGCTGGTTCTGCAGGGTCTTTTGTTTTTCAAATGCTGGTCTTGTCTCTGTTCCTGAGTGAGGTTTGTGGTTCCTGGATGAATCAATGCAAGGTGACGGCCCAGTCATTACAGGCCATTCAGTAGACACCTGCTACCATTGTATTTCAATCATGCCAATCATTCTCATTCATCAGGGAACCCATTTACATGGGAGATGTACAATGAATCATATTGTTGCAACATGGGATGCCCAGGCAAAGGACAGAAGATGGAGGCTTGACATATAAAATGGAAACTTGACATGACTTTAGTTCACTTACAAACACAGGCCTAAACCATACAATATCCATATGAAACAAAAACAATCAATACAAAAATGATAACAATGCAATATACAACAGTAAAAATACAAACCTAATAATAATACAACATAAAACAGTGGATATCCAAAACCTAAAACTTGCTACAAATCAAAAAACACGTTTAAAGCTTATCCTAAGTTTGAGCTCACTTATACTTACTTTTAGGGAATAGAGAGGGAGAGAAAAAGTTATAAATGGTTGGGGAAGGGGAGCGAATGCAATAAAAAAAAAAAAGAAAAGAAAAAACTGGGGGTTTTGCTACAATTACACCTCCTTGAAATTTATGCTATGCAGCAGCTTCAAAACACAGCTTTTATATTTAGCTCACTGAGGCTGAAAACCTGGCTTTTTTTTCTTGTCCATAATGTTTAGTGTTAGAACCAGACTCCATGCGGCACCCAATGACTAGGGAGAAGATGATCCAATTGCTCATGGGCCCTCTTACTCATTAGCCAGAGCAAGCAGGGAGCAAACACAAGCATACCTTGCTCGCAACAACTTTATTCAGAATGGAGACAGCTTCGGACAAGGGTCCCTCACAGACACAGATCCCATGAACCAGGGGACCTGCACCGAACAATAGTTTTTTCCCACATTTACACACTTTGGTTTATGTTCATTACCATTTATTCCACCCTCCCACCTCCCATGTTTCACCCGTTTCTCCTGCTATCTCAAGTTCTGCCTCTGTTTATTGTTTGCTTCATTAGCATGGAATTGCCTATGCATTTTGTTCATTTACATGCCTTTTTGCTATGAGCTCATATCTGAGGTCATGAACTCCCTTCTTTCAGTCAATGGGCAGACTCTGGGGGCTTCTTTACCAATCACTATTCACCCTTTTGCATATGTTTATCTTGGTTATGTGTTATCTTCCATGTTCCAATCTGTTTTTCTGTCCCACATTGTACCATCTTTCACCTTTCTTGGGCCCCTGTATTTTATCTCGTTCCTTACTGTAGCTGGTTCACAGCACAGACTTATTTGCTGCTTTTTCCAGAAAAATGGTTAACACGATTAAGATGGTTTCTTAACATAAGCACTCATAAACAAAATCTTATATATAAAGCTATATATTGCACAACAATACTGTTATATGGTTAAAACCTACTTGCCTAAGCATTTGCAAAGTTACTTTTAATATATATAATTCTGCCTTGTGGTCAGCAGTTTTGCTGAGACACAGATTAAAGCCTTGTTCCAGCTGCAGGTCCAATGCTCCCCAAAAATCCACATAGTGATACCCTAACATTTAGTTAAGGGACACCATACCTCTGGAGGCAAGCGTTCTGAGCTGAGACCAAAGACCAAGTGGCTGGTGAATGGTAAATTTCCAAAAGCACCACGGAAGTTGTCGCCTGTTAGCTCTGTGTTCCTCGGGAACCCTGGCACAGTACCCAGCCTGCCTGACTCATGATGGCCCATCTCTCCCCTCCCCTCCCACCTTTGCCTGAATCAGAACTGATCAGAAGAAGGACTTACAAAAGACAGTGAAGGTACAGTGAGAGACACACCTAGACACCTGTGGATAAGGGTGACAGGATTAAGGCAAATCCCCTAGTCCCATCTGCATCGGAGATGGGAAAGGGAGGCACCCCATTAGCATTCAAAATGGAGAACAGAGATTCTAAGGCATGGACCACACTGAACTCTGGGACCAGAGAAGCAGGGGAGCACTGCATGATGGGGAAATCCCTGCTCCAAATGCTAATCAACCCCTGTCTGCACATACCCAGATCAGCATTTATCAAACCAGTTCTAGTAATGACTCCTTTTGGTACCCAACATGCTGAATCTGCCTGTCTGTGTTGTGAGCTTCCTCAGAGTAATGCCACCCATAGCCAGGAGTGATCAGTTCCTATTATCCAGCATATGAGTCATTGTTTACCCATAAAGAAACCCAGTGTTCTCCTTTCAGCCATTGTTCGTTTTCTACAGGAACCCCTACCCAAGCTCAAGTTTCTGTTCTGGTGCTTGGATCCAAACGGTGGACCAGTGCCACTTCCCTGGAACACCTTCACTGATCATGCTGAGGGCTCTGTCGGTCTGCAAGCTCCAACAAACACCTGGAAACCTCGACTGGTTCAAGCTTCGCTGAGTGGTGAGACCCCAAATTTCTCTCTCTCTCTCTTTCTTTAAGCCCACTTTCTAAACCTCAGACTTGGTTTACTGTCTCTCTCTCTCTCTTACTCCAGGCACAGCCTTCTAAACCTGACTTTTGCTGATCGCACTTGACTAAACCTACTTTCTAAACCTCAAACCTGGTTTAATCCCTCTCTCTCTCCCTTACTCCAGACACAGCTTTCTAAACCTGACTTCTGCTGATCAAACTTGAACTAGACTTCCCCAATTACCCAATTGAAATGGTGTAATATTGTAACTGCTTTGTTTGTTTGTCTCTCCTTGCATGACTGTTATTACTAGTAACATTATAAGTTTCATATACGTGGCAATAAAATAACTTTTATGGTCAAGCTGGTTGCCATACTCTCTCTGAACTTCATTTACTCTTCCTTCTCCTCAGCCTCACCATTTGCTCTGAAGCAACACTTCTTTTACCTAAGCCAAAGATCCCTGTAAAGCCCAAAAATCCTGTGGGGTTTGCTCATCAAGAGAGTTACTACCAGGACAATTAAGACAAGAGATTGGGAAGTGCTGAGTTCAGAACATATGAGGGTGTCAGCCTGTTAAAGCTGATTGACCCAGCCCAGCTCACACATACTCTGTTCCTGTGCCGAGTTCAGGGCACATGAGAGTGTCAGCCTGGAAATGCTGAGTAACCCTGCCTGCTCAAACTTGCTCTGTTAACTTGTGTGTGTGCATTGTGTCTGACTGCATTTTATTGTTTCCCTGCTGAACCAAGCTCTATGCTGAGTCTGGGACATATAAGGGTGTCAACCTATAAATGACCTGGCCTGGCTCAAACAAGCTCTGTTCCTGTGCTGAGTCTGGGGCACGTGAGGGTGTCAGCCTGGAAATGCTGAGTAACCCGGACCACTCAGACATGCCCTGCTAGTGTGTGTGTGTGTGTGTGTGTGTGTGTGTGTGTGTGTGTGTGTGTTCAATCGATTCGGTGGCTGGAAGAACCCAGTCCCACTGAAACTAATCCCTGCAAGGTAGCTGCACTGGGGGTGAGGACTTGCAGAAGGAAGAGAGAGTGCTCCGTATAGAAACACAAGTGACACAAGCAGTACATTGACAGAATTACAGAGACCCCAGAAATGTAACTCTAATAAATAAGCATACCCCAGAAGGATGGGCAAATCTGGTAACAAAGTTAAGTCAATAGCCAAGCTAAATTCCAATACAAACTATTACATTTTTACTTCCCTAAATTCCCCAGATAACTTCACTTCTGTTCCCAACCAAATTGCTGTCTAATACGGGTCATCACTATTAAACAGCAGTTGTGGTCCTGGTCAGTTATGGTGGGTAAATGCACTGTGGAGTTTGTAAAGCACTTTGATTAGTCTAAAGGGTCTATAAAAAGTGAGAGTATTTTCTATATATGCTGTCAAAATATTTGTACGATAAAATTATTCAGTTACCTTAACTCTTTTTTCCCCTGTCTATGAATCAGTCCTGATTGCTGCAAATAAAGTTAATTAATCAAGAATACTTGCTGAAGTCCAGGGACAAATGTGTTCTGACTCCCTGCGTCTGAAGCTGTTCCTGTTTGTCTTTCGCTACTCCTGGCATGTGCCTGGTCACCAAAGGCCATGTCAACACAGTAAATTTACCATGCTTGCAACTGTATGGTCAAGCACACTTGGGTTGCCCTGGGTGGGCAAGTTCCATGCAGTACTTTGGATGGGCTCCTTAGCAGCTGAAGTACCATTCAGACAATCTGAATGGAAGTACCTGCTTCCAATTTAGGCAGCAGTCTCCATGAAGCAGCACAGTGGGCTTCAGTATATTCCTCCTGGGCTTGGGAAGTTTACCCTGTAAAAGTCGCCTGTGGTACCTGGAACACTTTCTGTTCCCCCTCCGGGTGACTGAAATGTTCCGACTAAGAGAATAAGGAAGAGGCATAATGACAGGAACAGCAGAGCTGTGCAGGACAGGGCACCCTCATGCCAAAATGGACCCAGAAGTCAAAATTTGAAAATGTTTGACAAAGCAAGTTTTCAAAAAAAAAAATCCAGTTGTGGAGACCTGAACAGAATTTTTCCAAAAAGATTCTGAGGAGTAGGGAGGCTGAGAAGCTGGCTAGCCTGGACAGCAGCTGGCAGGAGTCCAGGCAAACTGGCTCTGGCAATTTCAGTGGAATTGACATATTCCCACAGAACATTTCAGGTCTATCAGATCAGCATTTTGCACTGATTCACTGGAAAATGTTTGCCCCGCTCTAGTAAGAAGCCTTGTCCACATGCAGGAATGGGGAATTTTATGAGGAAGACTCAATCCCCAAATGGTCGTGCAAGGAAAGCCCTGCTGGCATGGCTATTCATGAATAGTAAATATAAAGGATCAGGCTGAATACATGGTTAGAACTGAAATGACTGCTTGCGACCACTGGATTTTAGAGCATTCTGCCAACTCTAACTGTTTAGGACTGATTTTGTATCTGGATTAATCCAGGGGGGTTAATATGTTCCTTTACTCCCCTGTATTCCCCACATCCACCACAAAAGAGGGAACAGTTTCTGCAATGTCATGACCCTCCCTTCCATTTCGGTGGGTGGTGAGGGGCTGGCCCTGTCTGAGCTCAGTGTCTCTCACAGCACTGGCACTGCGGCTGGGCCATATACAGGCCTGGCACAACTAGGAAGCATACTGTGACCACGTCCTGCTCTGTTCCTTGGACAGTGCAACTGTGTTCTGCCTCTTGCTCAGGGCATGTGGCCAAGACACAGTGTATTGTTACTACACCCTAAATTCTAGTCTATTCCATTCTGTTCTATTCTATTCTATATTGAGACAGCATCTAGAAGTTCCATTCATGGGCTAGGATTATACAGTGCCAGGCACAGGGCAAGAAAATGCTCCCTTCTCCATATAACATTTTCCATATAACATGTTCTTTGCTACAGTTTATTTATTTATGTTTATCTGCCAGATTCAGGCTTGAAGTTTTCCTAATTGCTTTAAGAAAACTAGCAGCACCTAATGCTCCAGTATCAAAGATCCTTCTTTCCCAGCCCTACAGATCCTGCTGAGGTGGGTGTCTGTGCCCCTGTTTACATGGGAATTGATGCATGTGGCCATTATTTATTGTATGGTTCTGCACTTTCAGCTGTCCCTGCCATGTACTGGAGGCCTGCCTAGCAGTGCCTGGACACTGCCATTGACTGTTTGCACAATGGGAAGGATTCAATTCTCTCACCAAAAATTATTCATTATCTGCAGGAACCTCGAAAGCAGTCTGCCTTGAATAGGATTTCCCAGACAATTCCTGTGCCCCTTGAGACTGTCTGTTCCCCTTTCAGGGGCTAGATTGAATCTTCTCATCCTCCTCAATTCCTGCAGCCCTAGATGTTAGGCAGAAACTAGTGATACAGTTCTGTTTCCACCTGCTGTCCAGTCAGATGGAAAATGACCCTAGAGACAAAAGCCAAAGTTACCCCTCCCCACCCTTCTGCTTTGCCCTGACACGTGTCTCTTTAACCTTTCCCTGTGGCCAGCTGCTATGAGGAGACCCTCCTTTGTAATGACTAATAGGCCCTAGATCACATGATTAAACAGACAAGTCTCCCCATCTGGTCAACAATCCCTTGTCTGTTAGAGACCCTGTGCCCCCAGTGATAATGATATTAACCTTTTGGCTCACTTCAATATGCCCCGTCAACTGTCAGCAAGCCTCCTCAGAGAGAGAGAGGGCTGGAGAGAGACATTTATCCCATCAGTCTCCACTTTGCTACTGACTTGATTAAAGTTAATGGTAGCCCTTCCTGCCAAGGCAGAGATTTATAATTACTACTCCTCTTGGTTTTATGAGGCCATCCATACATACCCTTCCCTCTGGTGCTAGCCCAGCCATATGAGCTGCTGTCCTCAGAGGAATGTGTGCTGCCTTTAACACTCCTTAGGTTAAGATATGATTGATTTAATTTACATCACTGCAGAGCCAGCCACAGCATCTTTGGCTGAGACTGCAAGAAAGGCCTCCCTTCCCCTTTAAATGTAAATTAACCCCTGTCTACAATGACAAGGGATGGATGTGACGGCTACTAGGCCTTTGGAATATGGTGGAGACTAATAATAAGCCTAATCAGGTAGTTCTACACTCTTCTCTTTTGTATGGCATCAGATATCAGCTTTCAAGTCTGTGAGCCACTGTCTGATATTATTGCTCAATGTGTAGATTCCACTTCTCCAGTCCAGGCATTTGTAAAGACTGCAGAATCAAAGTTGGAAAAATTGAAAAGTCCAATTGCCTTAGTAGTGACTTTTAGTTTCACTTTACAGCTACTTATGGGAGACATCACAAGAAGGTTGTCACTATTATCCCTAGTGCCACATGAATTAGTTTTCACGCTAACTGGGAAGGAGAAGTAAGGGTTATTACTCCCTTTTTACAGGCAGGAAAACTGAGACAAGCCAGTGGCCTGGCATCCTGAACTGTTTGATCCCACTGACTCCTATGGAAGTCCTATCTTCTTATACTGCTGAAATCCAGCCCAGAAGTGACTTGGCTAAAGATAGAGCAGAGGTTGTCAGAAAAGCTGGGACCACAATGTTAGAGCCCCTAACTCTCCCTCTCCCTGGGGAGAGATAATAAGCTCCTCTCACTCTTGTCCTTTCTTCTTTCTGAATTGTGCTGCCTCTCCCCCTGCTAACTTTGCCCACATGACTGGAGGCTGCCCAGCAGCACATAGCCAGGCTTCTTGTGACACTGGAAGTCACTGCAGGCAAAGCAGTACTGCCTGTGCTCAGAGTAAGTGGGCCTGAAGTTTTTCTCTAGCATTGAGACCCCAATATCCCAGGGTTTCATAAGGTTTATAGGTCAACCCTGAGCGACTCTGTGGGATTGCCGTTATCTGTATAGCTCCACTGAAGTTAATGGAGCTATGCCAACTTCCAGTGGTTGTGGTGCTGGACATGGTGTCCAGCACCATGTGGGACTAGGGACTGTTGTCTCCTGGGGACAACAATCCCTGAGGCTAGGGATTGTTTGTATGTGAGGGTAGGGACTGTTGTCCACTAGGTAGCCTCTGACAGGAGGGGAAGAGTGTTTTAGTGAACTAAGCATAGCACGATGTTCTAACTACAAGTTTTGCATCAGCTCCTTCTGAACTGCCAGTCAGAAGGACTGACTGTGTGAGTGCGTGTGAGAGATGGATATCTGGCTCTGCAACCACACAACAACCTTATGGTCCCAGTCCTTAACACATTTGAGAAAAAAAAAGTAATGGGAGACAGACAGAGAAGGGGAGGGATTCCAGCCCAGAAGAGCCAATATCCCAATGTTTTGGTTGCTCATCTGGACTGCAAAAGATTTATGTGCTTGTTTGTTGGTGACCGAGAAGCCCTCTCTTTCCTACTCTCTCTCTCATTTTTTTGCAGGAAATTTCCAAAGCCTCCTTCTAGTTCTAGGCTGAAACAAAAGATAATTCAAATCCCCAAAAACATTTTGAGAAATGGACCACTTCTGCTTTCTACTTTAGCTTCCCTCTAACTGCACAATAGCAGCTATACAGAAGTGATAAAGCACTAGCTGGTCAGGTGAGCCCAAGAAGCCTGCCCTGGTGAAAGTCACTGAAGAGAATTCTAACAGGAGGAGTCAAGGAGGAACAGTAGACTCTCCCAGGCTACATCTGTATGGCCTCTGGAGTGAGATGGCAAGAGATTAGCTCATTTTACTCTCTTTTCTGCATGCACCTAAGCCCATAAATTAGGTGGAGCTGACAGCTCAGGAGCAGACCCAAGCAGCTCAGAGCAGCCCTCTGTACATTTCCTAGCATCACACTCAGGCTGTATGAACACAGAAAGCCTGATGGCTCCTGCTCAGGGCAGAAGCTGAGGTGTGTTTCTGAGCAATCCCTGCTGCTGAAACTGCAGATTTGTGTGCATGTGGAGTGGATGCAAGTAGGCAGGGTTTAGCCCTCAGTTGTGCTCTTGGGAGCAATAGCTCCAGAGGCCAGGTAGACATCACCCCACAGATGTGTCACCTGGGCTGGGCTTATTCAGATAGGTGATTGCTGGAAGTCAGAGAATGCTGTGTGCTTTAATGAATGCAGTGAGGATGCAGATGCCTATGTTTCATCTAAGACACACAATGGGCAGAGATGCAAGCTCATGAGAAATTCTTGGGATTTTTAAAGCTGTTTTACTGGATGAAATTTACTTTACTTGCTTTGAAATTTTGCATCTATTCAGCCTCAGGCAAAACTCAGGAATCTAGTGTCAAACAAGAGACCACATCTGTACAGACACCAGGCCAGGGAAACCAATCCCATAGGTTTAGGATCTCTTTTATCCTGACTCTGGTCTCATGCTCTAACCCCTGTTCCTTGTGCACCAAAGTCTGGTGTTAATGCATAAAGACATTAACCATAAAACCATAAAGACATAAAGATGCTAACCTCATCACTAGAAGCAAACTTCCTCAGGCCCAGAACACATCAAATGGATCCAGACCATCCCATGACAAGCAATGCAAAACCTGCCAACACATCTCCATCACCCCCACAATCACTACACCCCACAAGAGAGCCATCGGCATTCCCAGAGCTTACAGCTGCACCTCCAGAAATGTAATATATCTCATCCAATGCACCAAATGCCCTGATGGAAAATACGTAGGAGAGACTAAACAACAACTGCGCACCAGAATGAATGCGCACAGGAAATATATCAAAGATAGGAATACCCAATTACCTGTGGGGGCACATTTCTGACAAGAAAACCACTCTCTCTCCGATCTCTGAGTTCTAATCCTCAAAGGAAACTCACAAAACACTTCCCAGAGACGAGCCTATGAACTCCCCTTCATCAACCTCCTGGATACTAAAAATCATGGACTAAATATAGACATTGGATTTATGGCACATTATAATCGGCCTGACATCTGACTCCCCAGGTACTTCTCCAGTATTCATCCCCCTTCTCTCCCCCGCACCCAGCCTATCTCTCACCTATTGACTCCTCTATCTACGTCTTCACTGACTGCTTGTCTTGTATGCATACCAGCCCTCTTTACTTTTCATTCCATCCAGAAAGAGCACACACCAACTGCTGAAACCTCTTCAGCCTGACAAAGGGTTTCTGAATCTGAAAGCTTGCTTAAAAATTGTTTTCCAACTATTTAAGTTGGTCTAATAAAAGATATCAGATTCACCCAAAGAACCTTGTCTGCCTAAAAACATTAATGTACTTTGTGCCTGAATCTCTCCTTCCAAGTCCTGAGAAGGACGGATCACTGAGAAGGAGGGATTTCATGGAAATGTGGAATCAAGTGATGTTAGCAGGCTGAACGACTGGTGCCTCCCAAGACTGTGGGAGGGAGGGCGGCAAGCGGCAATCACCTGCAGAAGCCAGCAGAGGCAGTGACGATGGCTAATCCTGGGGGGCATGTGCCCCCCCATATCCCCCCTACAAGTCACCTGGGTTAGCAGGCTTTACTACAATGTCCGGGACTTCTTGCTTCAGTGAATCACAACAAAGTCAGTCACTTCCACTGTACAGGGTCTGTCAGCCTTCCAGCTGAGAGCACAGCAATGTGGGCAACAGGAATCTTGCTGCTGAACCCTTACAATGGCCCAGAAAGCAAAAGGAAGGAAGGCTCAGTGAGTAGCAGCAGCACAGTCTCCCTCCATGTGAGGTTGAAGTGTATGGAGCATAATGATGGATGGAGACACCAGTGCTAGCAGCACCAAAGGGACTTACCTTCACTAGTGAAGCCCACAGGGAATGCCTCCAACTCCATGACTGTGGCAGCACCTGGAAAGGAAGGAGAGAAAAGAGTCAGCTGCAGTTCACATAGAAAGTTCAGTTCCAAAACACAGGCCTTCCAAGCTCATGGTCTCCCAAGGCCAGGCAACAGGTGACCCCAGGCTTTGTTCTGCTGGCACCAGTACCACACATCCATTCCCAAAGAAGGCCTTATCTGTTTATACTTTGTTGCATGCTCACAAAAGCTTGTGGGCTTGACAGGATGCTGAGAAACAGAATTTTCTCCAAATTGATTCTATCACTAGGAAAATAAAGCAGTGGAGAGTTTTCAAAGCAAGTTGTGTTCATAGCCCCAGAACAAGCAAGCCAGCATCCACCAGCAGCAGCTTCTCCATGACTCAGCAAGTCATACAGCCTGTGTGGAAGTGAGGACAAAAGCAGGCCTGATAATAATCCAGAGCTTTAGTTTCAATAATGTATCACAGCCTTAGCCTCTCAGTTCCCACTTCCTCAGAGGATCTGTTTTCAATTACTTTTAACCAGGGTCAGGGGTCCCTGTGTCTTTTGAAGCCAGGCTAGTTGGAAAGGAAATGTTTTATAAAACAATAGCTCCATTTTACAAAATAATGTACAGGATTCACATTTTCTTTTGTTCCAGCCTGAAACTAGAAGGAGTTTTTTTGGAAATTTCCTGTGAACAAAATAAGAGCGAGGGAGTGGGCTTCTCAGGGCACAGACAGAAGTTACGTTTGTCACAGGATCAGCCCTCTGAAAGTGCTCTACAGCCATGCTGTGATACACATGGACAGCTGCAGAGCACTTGTAAAGTGGCTGATCACACAACAAATTGACCCTCATCAAATAAGGGATCAGATGAAGGCGCTCCATTTTTTAGCACCTTAGGGAACTTTGTGGGCATCAGCCCAGCCCAGCCCCTGGGGCTGTCTGAAGGAAAGGAGTAGGGACTGGGAGTGACCTGCCAGCTGTGGTTTGCTAGGGCTAAGCTGGAGAGGGGATGAGTAGATTAGACTCCCCTCAACCTCACGCCCCCCTGTCCAGCTCAGGCCCAGCAAACCCCAGCCAACAGCTCACTCCCCTTTCCCCCTCCCTTCCTGCAGACAGCCCAGGAGCTCAGAGTGGGACGGGTGGGGCTGGAGGAGAGAGGCAGTTCCTCAGCTGCAGACAGGCTCCTTGGGCTTATGCAAGCAGGCTCAATACCTGCCCCCCTACACACCTCACCTCTGCCCAACAGGCAAATGTCTGTTGGGTCATTGGGGGATGCTTTAACTCATGGCACTTTACATGAGTTAGAGCAGGAGCCTGCACATCTGTTAGTGCCCTGTAAGTCACCAACAAGCAAGCACATTGTTTTCCTCCAATCCAGACAACCTATTGCAGCATTGAGCTACTGACTCTTCTGAACTGGAATATCTCCCCCTTTCTGTCTCTCTTCCATCATTTAAAAAAAAATGTTAAGGCCTGTGACCATAAAATAATTGTGAGCAAGGGTTGCATCTTACACACACTTACACAGTGCCATGGTAGCATTTAGATGGAGTTCACAGTTTCCAAGTAATTCACCAATTTCTTCCAAATTCAGTGTAGTCTCAAGCACAGTGGAAGGTCTGAAAGGGGCATGGCAGGCACCAGAAGCCAGGCTGCTCAGACTAGCAGTTGGACCAGGATCTATCCGTGTCCAGCTAAGAATCCCCTTTTCTGTCCAGCAAAAACAAGCTATGTCTTTCTTCTACCATGAGAGACTACACTGACCCCACAACCTCCTAAAGACTCTTCTGAGCAGCAGCTCTGAGAGATCTACCTGATTATCAAGCTCATCAGCCAGGAACCCTATTTTCTGGGAAACAGGTCTGCTATTTTCCCACTGCTCTAATCACAGTCAATGAGGAATGGATGCAGATGCACTGTTGGAAATCAAGCCCCAACTCTGTCTCTCTAGGCACCCAGTGCTTTAAAAGTGTCTATCTGTACTGAGTCTTGGTTACACGGAGCTGAGAAAGCACAGATAGATAGATTTCATAGATTTCATAGACATTAGGGCTGGAAGGGACCTTGGAAGATAATTGAAGCCAGCCCCCCGCCCGAAGGGCAGGAAGTCAGCTGGGGTCATAGGATCCCAGCAAGATAAGCATCCAATTTACTCTTGAAGGTGTTCAATGTAGATGCTTGAACCACCTCCAATGGCAGGCTATTCCAGACCTTGGGGGCTCGGACAGTGAAGAAATTCTTCCTCATATCCAGCCTGAAACGGTCTTGCAGTAGTTTATAACCGTTTGAACTTGTCATCCTTTGGGGCGCTCTGGTGAACAAACATTCCCCCAGATACTGGTGGTCACCCTGATAAACTTATAGATGGCCATCAGATCACCCTGAGCCTGCGTTTTTCCAAGCTAAAGAGCCCCATAGCTCTCATCTGTCATCATAAGGTCTGTTTTTCTGACCTCTGATCATGGGCGTGGCTCTTTGGACTCTCTCAAGCTTTTCCACATCCTTTTTGAATTGTGGGGCCCAAAACTGGATGCAGTACTCCAGCTGCAGCCTCACCAATGACATCCCGGGATTTGCTTGAGAAGGATCTATGGATGCAAGCCAGCATTTTGGTTGCTTTCCTAGCTGCAGCATCGCATTGAAGGCTTATGTTCATCTTGTGGTCAATGAAGACCCCCAAGTCTCTTTCTTTCGTAGTGCTAGCCAGCATAGCACTGCCAAGCCTATAAGGATGCTGCAGGTTTTTCCTCCCAAGATGGAGAACCTTGCATTTTTCAGTGCTAAACACCATCAGGTTCTCATCCGCCCATTTGCTGAGCCTGTCCGTGTCAGCCTGGATCACCCTCCTGTCTTCAGGTATGGATGCTTTGCCCCAGAGTTTGGTGTCATTGGTGAACTTGGCCAGTCCAGTCCTGACTCCTATGTCCACATCATTAATGAAGATGTTGAACAATATGGATCCAAGGACAGAGCCTTGGGGGACCCCACTGGTCACAGGACACCATGATGATTGACTTCCATCAATTAGCACCCTCTGGGTCTGACCACGGAGCCAATTTCCCAGCAAGCAGATCGTGGTGGACCCAAAGCCACAATTGGCCAGTTTTGCCAAGAGATGATCATGGGATACCAGATCAAAGGCTTTTTTGAAGTCAAGATATATAACATCAATCTCTTCTCCCTTGTCCAGATGATAGGTCACCTGGTCGTAAAAGAAAATGAGATTGATCAAGCTAGACCTACCTGCAACAAACACGTGTTGACTATCCCTCAGGATGTTGGTGTCAGCCAGTCCATTAAGGATGGCCTCTTTAATAAACTCTTCTAAGACCTTCCCCAGGATAGAGGTCAGGCTGTTGGGCCTATAGTTTGCCGGATCCACTTTCCTCCCTTTCTTGAAGATAGGCACAACATTGGCCTTCTTCCAGTCTTCGGGCACTGCACCAGAGCACCAGGAGTTTTCAAAGATCCGTGCCAGAGGCTGGGCTATGATGCTCGCCAGCTCCTTGAGTACCCTGGGGTGTAGATTGTCAGGGCCAGCTGACTTGAAGGTATCCAGCCTCTCAAGGTGTTCCTTCACGAGGTCAGCATTGATGGAGGGTAGGGGATCTCCCTCACCCAGACCTTCCTGTCCTGTAGTGGGCATGGGCATCCCATGGGACTCATGAAAGACTGATGCAAAGTACCCATTTAATAGGTTGGCTCTTTCCTGGGCGTCAGTTGTCCCATCTTGTTTAGCAGAGGTCCAATGTTGCCCTTGCTTTTCCTCCGGCTCCCCACATATCTGAAAAAGGACTTTTTATTGTCCTTGATACTCGAAGCTAGTTGGAGTTCAGTTGCAGCCTTGGCTTTCCTGGTTTGCTCCCTGAACTACCGGCTCAGTGCTAAATATTCCTCCTTGGAGGTAAATCCCATCCTTCATCCTTTGTAGCCCTTTCTTTTTAGCCTCAGGAGATCTGGTAGATCCCTGGAGAGCCAGGGGGCTGCTGTGCCCTCTTGCTGCCTTTCCTCCAAGATGGAATAGAATTAACTTGTGCATTGAGAATTGCTCCCTTAAGGAGCAACCACCCTTCCTGAACTCCCCTCCCCTTGGGGTCATGGTCCCTTAGGGCCTCACTGACATGCCTCCTGAGCTTGGCAAAGCTGGCTTTCCTGAAATCAAGGACTTCAGTGTTGCTGACTGACTTGCCAGCTTTACAGTGGATGGTGAAGGTGATCAGCTCATGGTCGCTGTCTCCCAGCTTCCCATCTATCACTATTCACTGTGGCAAAATGCCGGGCTAGCGGCTCCGGCACCGCTTAGGGGAGCCGCGGGCTTTGTGGAGTTGTGCGAGCGCGCGGCTTGTGGGGCGGAATTGAGGTAGCTCTTAGCTGCCCTCGAGGTTCGCCGAGTTGGCACAAGTAGACGACTTAGAGTAAGTAGTTAGTGTCTCTTAATCTATAGGGTGTCCATTGGTTCACGAGGTTCCAGAGCCAGGCCTTGTGTTCCAACAGTGGAGCTAGTCCAAAGCTAGGTGCGGCTGCTGACTCCTTAAGTCCCAGAACTGGTCAACGGCTCATTGAGATGGAATGTTAGTAATAAAAGTTATTACGGAGTAGATATAGAGTAAAATAAAAAGATTTATTCACTCACCTGGCCTCACCCTCTTACGAGTAAGAGGGGAGGCCGGTTGGAACGAAGTTGCAGTAAATACAAGTATAGCGAGCATAGATATGCTGTCTAAGCTACGATGAGAGGCAGTCGAGAAGCGGAGTCTCCGATGTTTCTTCAGTTACAGTATGCTGGATACTAAAGGGGTCTGTTGGTTCACGGGGTTCCAGAGCCAGCAGCTGCCGACTCTGTAGTCCCAGAACTGGTCAACAGCTCATGAATGGGATATTCTATAGGGTGTCCGTTGGTTCACGAGGTTCCAGAGCCAGGCCTTGTGTTCCAACAGTGGAGCTAGTCCAAAGCTAGGTGCGGCTGCTGGCTCCTTAAGTCCCAGAACTGGTCAACGGCTCATGAATGGGAAATACAAAGCAATACTGTAACACGGTGAATCGTTGTCAGTTGTCGGATTTCTGAGGCCTTTGTTTTCGCTGGGATACGCCCAGGCAGGGAGGCTGAGAACCGGTCTGCGGGGTGATCAGGCCCACAGAGTTTTTCCAGTTGTCGTCTCTGCTGCTTTCTGCTTTTTTGCCTCTTTTATAGATGTTTGTTGGACTGCCTCTATGACACTAACTATCATATATAGAGATAGGATAATTTTCTTTTACATAATTATTGCTAGGCAGACTTTCTATATAAGTTTCATTTCTGCAGAAATGACACTTCTAGATAAGAAATGAAATTTACAGAATGCACATGTGTAGCTTAATGTCAGTGGAGAAAAGTACAAAGCGTTCATTTTGATTAACAGTCGACTTCAAGGTTACATAAATGTGAGAGTGCCGCGCGGCAGTTATACAGAAAAGGGAAAATAATATAAAGTCTTTGCTAAAAACTATAAGATAGTTACAGTCACCATTTAGGTCATCCCCAGTAGTCAGTACCAGGTAAAGCAGCACTTTACCTCTTGGTGGCCCGTAGACTTCTTGAGTCAGGTAGAGGTCATCCACGCATGATAGGAAGCCTTGCAACCACTCAGATTTTGCTGAGTGATCCTCCCACGAGATGTCTGGGTAGTTGAAGTCACCCATGACAACCATGGTCCTGGAGCATGTGGCCTCAGCCAGTTCCTGGGTGAACTCCTGGTCAAGCTCTTGACTTTGGGTGGGAGGTCTGTAGTAGACTCCCACTGTTGTGTCCCCTGTGCTGTGTTCTCCACAGGTCATCCACCCTGGTTGCCAACATCAGCTTGCAGGGATGCATATCTTTCCTTAACGTTGAGAGCTACACCCCACGCCCCTTTTATCTTCTCGATCTCTCCTGTACAAGGTATAGCCATCTATAACCGTGGTCCAGTCATGGGTGGAGTCCCACCAGGTCTCTGTTATCCCTATGACATCGTAATTATTTGTGTTAAGCAGGAGGACAAGTTCTTCCTGCTTAACACAGGCAAGTGTCCCCTTGGGGAGAACTTCTCTCACTCACTTGCAGAAGCTGGGAACATAGGGAAGGGGACGGAATGGGCAGGCGTGCAGCCCTCCAGGAGAAAGACTGCTGCACTGGAGAAATCTTTCAAAGAGCAGACAGCTTGGAGAGGGCTTGATGCTCAGTAGCTGTGCTGGGTATGCCAGGGTTCCTATCTCAGACAGAGTATGTCTTTTGCCATCTTTTGCCAGAACAACTGCTTTGGCAAAGCCCTGCTTCTGCAGCTTCAGGTGATGAAAACTATAGACCAGAGGGTAAACCAGCAGAGCCTTTGCTGTTCACCACTGATCTAGGGAAATCATTAATGTGAGGGACCATCAGTGTGTGCCACGCCTCTTGTAGATGCTAAATGAGCTATCCCAGTCCCTTGGAATGTTGCTGCAGCCAGCCAAACCCACTGACTCTTTATTGCCTGGGAAAGAAACTTAAGAGAATCTTTGCTCAACTGCCCCAGTGAGATGAAAGTGTGGCAACGACCTCCTTGTGCTAGCTAAGCAAGTGCAGCAGGAGTACTTTCAAAGGTGCTTCAAAGCACAGCAGTGATTGTTGCTCAGGGTTACCATATGTCTGGGATTTTCCAGACATCTTCTCTTTTTTGAACCCCTATTCTCCTACATAGGCAGGTTTTTAAAATACATGCAAATTTCCAGGTTTTTGCTCTGCTTCTGCTTTGGCACTTCCAACTTAGCTGCTTGGGGCTGGGAGCCACAGGGCATGGTGATTGCTTGTTGGGGGATCAAGTGCTCTGTGCATGGGCCCTGACAGCTGCTCACAGGTAAAAGACACAGAGACACAGAGATGGAAAGTGTGTGTGTTGTGCGCTCACATGCACAAGCTGGGTGTATCAGCATCTCCGCACTGAAAAAATGGTGGCAGGGGCATTAAAGCACCCCCACTACCATTTTTCAGCACAGGGATGCTGAAGTTTACTGGAGTCCAGTAATTACCATGCTCCAGCTGACTCGATTAATCAAGTTTGCTTCGACACACTATAATCATGGTATGTTGGAGAATCTTCCCTGCATGTGTATAGGTGCCCTTAAACTGCAACTGGGACTGATTCTAGTTTGTGCTAAGGGCCTCTCTTCAGCAACCAGTCATGAAAAGGATTCTTGAAGCTGGGCATAAAGAGCAATGCCAAAGGCTTTTAAAGTGAATACAAATGCGATTTACCTTTTTCAAGACTTTTAGGGGCTGGATAGTAATTAGAATCTTTCCCCCACTCTATGGACTTTACTGGGCAGTAGAATTTGCTGTACTCCAGTGGTGACCCATTCATTTGACCATGCAGGCCAGAAACAGACTGAGGGATTCTCACAGCCTAGGTGATCCACCCTGGAGAGGGGAATGGCACCATCACTCTCTTCCTTTTCTTCTGCTGCCTATTTTAGTTACTAACAGCAACCAAAGCCCCCAAATCCAGTAGTAGGTATGGGAGTGGGGATCAAGTGGTAGCAGTGTTTACTCACTGGTTCTGGAACCGTGCCAATGCAGAGGCTCCAGCAGCCATGCAGACAAGCTCTGTGGGCCACGAGGCCCACAAGCTACCAGTTGGACAATCCTGCTATAGCCGTTCAGATGTGACCAATCTCAGGTGTTAAGAGAGATTTATACTAATAGAACTTCAAAGGGACCCTTCAGAGTGGAATATAGCTTCTTTACAATTGGGTCCTGAGTGCAAAAAAGAGGAAGTGTGTAGGGGTAAAATAGTATTTCCTTGAGCCAGCAAGCTGTTTTGGTTTTCTCCCTAGGTAGAAGCTGACAGCAGCATTGGGGTTTCAGTAGGTGTGTCTACATGAGGTGTTTAACTGTTCAGTAGACTAATTTACTGTACAGTAAAGCATCACCATTTACATCACCTGAAGCTGGGCAGCACCAGGATGGGGTAGCTCCCTCCCTTCTCTTCTCCCAGTTGAACCAGGAGCTGAGCAGTGCTGGAACTGGGGAACTCTCTACTTCCCATGCAGCCAGGAGCTGGCCAAGAGCTGTTCTGCTTCTGGGGCAGCTCCTAGCCAGCACCCGGCTGCATGGAATAATCCCTGCTGGGTATGAGGCTTGTCCCCATGTGCATGGAGCCAGGAGAGCTCTGCAGCAGCAGGTGTCCCCCAGCCCCTTGCATATCAAAACACCTCTGCAGCCAGCAGAGCTGTCCTGGCCCCATGAACACGGGGACCAGCCCTGTGCTCCCTACCAACCCCCATATTTGCAGCACAGGCTCAAAATTTGATACCTGGATATCTAGGTATCAAAAAAAAAAACCCAAACCACCAAAAGAAGTGGGGCAGGGCACAGTCCAGGAGCATGCCCCGAGGCAACTGGAGGCTTTGGTCCTCCAAAAAAGATGATCTGGTAGCCAGCCAGAGCATCTCTATGGTAGCTCTTTGTCCCAGTGCTGCAGTGACCTGGACTAGGACTTCATCCCCAGGTAAGTAGGGACTGGGGTGGTGGGGACTTGAGCTGGGACTATGTGAGTGCAGGACACTGGGGGGGAAAGGGACTGGGGGGGGCTACTCGGGAGAGCTGGGGACCCCGCCTTTCCATTGCAAGGCCCACAGCCCCACCCCTGAGCAACAGGAGCAGCCATCGGAGTGCTTGGGGACCTCCTAGCAAAGCTCACCCACCCACAGCGTGGGGCAGTGCAGCTCAGCCCCAGCCACCTGGCACCCAGCACTGCCTGTGCCAAGTCACATGGACCTGGCCCAACTCAGCATGATGCCATGAGCTTTCAGACAGCTTCGGGCCACTCAGGCTGTCACCCGGGGGCCAGCACCATTCACGGGGACCACTTGTTGTGCCAGGCCTGGCCCGGTGTGACATGCAGTCCCCACAAGCAGCACCAGCCCCTGGGTGACAGTCTGAATGGCTCAGAGCTGCTTGAAGGCACATGGCAGTGCACTGAGCTGGGCTGGGCCCGCATGATGTGGTGCCAGGCAGCTAGGGTGATGCTGTGCTGCCCCACACTGCACAGGGGGGCTGTGTCAGGAGGCCTGGAACACCCTGATGGCTGCTGCTACTGTGGGGGGTGAGCTGTGGGCCCTGCGGGGGAACTGTAGCCCCTGTGAGGAGGGGCATGTGGGCCCTGCAGGAGGTCTGTGGCCCCTGTGGAGGTGCTGTGGTCCCTGTGGGGTTGCTGTAGCCCATGGGGGGGAGATGTGGCCCCTGTGGTGGGGGGAAGTCCATGAGCAGTATGGGGGGGCTATGCCCTGTGGGGATAGTGGACCCACCTCTCCTGAGCACCCCTCCTAGATTCCCCCACACTCACAGTCCACCCACAAACCCCACCCAACCCCCACAAACCCCTCACCCACATACCTGGACCTGTGGGTCATGAGTGAGGGGAGTGGGCCAGAGGCAGGCTGTGGGTTGAGAGTGAGGGGCAAGGTCAGGGACACGGCACTGGCACACATCAGTGCTGCTCAGTGCTGCACATCCTGGTGAGTGAAGTGGGTAGGGAAGGAGTGGGCAATTATTTTGAGTGGAGGGCCACTTACTGAGTTTTGGCAAGCCATTGAGTGCCACATTGGTAGCCCCACACCTTGACAGGTGCCCCACCTCCTGATTGCCATCTTGTAACTGGAAGTCCCATCCACTAACCCCAGCCTTTGCCACCAGAAGTCCCCAGCCTTGCCCCAGAAATACTTTTTTCTGCAAGGGGTTGTGCCATCTCAGAACCAGAAAAATACAAAATTATATTCTAAAAATTGAACATCTACAACATTCATTAATTTGATTTCAAAAAATTATGTTTGTCCTGATTTACATGCATTTGTGTAGTGTACATAGAGGTGATTGAACAGCAGCTTAAAATGAAGTCTTACACTTGTATATTGTGGGGGACTGTTTGTAGGTATGTGGGGTGAGGTAGCATGTGGGTGTGTGTGTGATATGGGGGGTGTGGGTGGGTATGGGGTTTTTAGGGGGAAGTATGTGGGGGAGGGTGGCTGTGGTGTGTGACAGGGTGTGGGTTTGGGGATCTGTGGATATGGCAGTGTGAGGTGGGGTGTGGGTGCATGTGTATGGTGGAGTGTGCATGTGGGACTTGCCCTATGAACACACACACACACACACAAAGTCTCACCCACACAAACACAGTCTCTTTTCTCTCTCTGTCTCTGACACACACACAAAGTCTCTCCCCCCCCACACACACACTCATTCTCGCCCTCCCTCATTGCTCTCTGTCTCTCTCTCCCCCTCCCTCATTGCACAGACACACACACACACAGCCCTCCCACTTGGTGGGGGGAAGGAGTGGGAAGGGTTAGGGGCGAGGCTGGGCTGGCCTCATTTCTGGCTCCTGCAGGCTCGTCCTGGGTCCTACTGCCCCTGGCTCCTGTAATCTTTGAAAAGTAGCCCAGGCTCTAGTGCCTTCTGGCTGTAGATCCGGGAGGAGCTGGGCAGGGTTATTTTGCCCCAAGTGGCACAACTTGCCCACACTAAAGTGCATGTCTGGGCATGTGCACTGAGCCAAAAAACCTGGTTCAAATTTATGCTTCTCCTATTTGAGCTGCTGCAGGCACCCTCGCCTGCATGTGTGGACTGGGAGCAGATTTGATCCAAACAGGAAGCACGTGTAGTCGCTCTCCCTCTCAATAAGGGAAGGCTTATTGTACAGTATATTACCGCACAGTAAGTTTTTATAACATTAATAGCACATGTAGAGGCTTTGGAAGTTAGCTTTCTGTGGGAGACCTGGGGGTGTCCTACAGCTAAGGCATTAATGGGAAAATTCCTTACCAAATGTCCTTGTTTTGTGAATTTGCTTCAGCATGAGATTCTGCATTTGAAAGCACTCTGGTGGTTCAGCTGGGATTGGCTGTCCAAGCCTAGCCGTGGGCAGTCTACATTTCCTCCAGCTGACTCCAGCCTCCTATAGTTACCCCAGATGGCAGAGAGCTCCCCTCCCCCATCCACCCACACAGGGAAATAGCTATGCTTCAGCTGCCTGAGACAGTCAGCCTGGAAAGTCTGAGTCTGACACATCTTCCAGGGCCATTACTACTAAGACAAATCTGACACAGTTGTGGATTAGTAATATCTGGACCCAATTTGATAACAAAAGGCATTTCTACAGTTCTGTGGCCGGAAATGTGGGTCTTGAATCTTTTGTAGATGGAGTCAAAGGGAAGCAGAAAAACCTGGCTGGTCTTATGGTGTAGAAGGAAAATTCTAGCCTGGCCTAAAAATCTGCTGCTGTCCAGTACCCTAGGGAACTGCTCTGAGATTGGGTTCTGCTGACTTACCACATCCCATTATCAGTGTTTTCTCTCCTTATTTCTATATTACTAGGCTCATTGAATGACATCACGACTTTTGGTATGTAATGATTTATTTATTCCTGCTGCTTTTACCCTGCCTATGTGGCTAATCTCATTTGTGACAACACAATTGTTTCCTTGGCAACTATTTGTGATGTCACACATAAAGGATTATGGCTTGAAATAGGGAATAGGAAGCAGGAAAGACTAATGTTGTTATAAAAACAAATGAGAAAAAGAGAAGTGCAAAGCAGGAGCTATTAAAAACAATCATAGAAGTAGGGTCGGAAGGGACCCTGTAGATCTTCAAGTCTGACCCCCTGCCTGGGCAGGAGAAAAAACTGGGCTCAAATGATCCCAGCTAGGCATCAAGCCTCCTCTTAAAGACCCCCCAGGGTAGGAGCCAGCACCACTTCCCTTTGGAAGTTGGTTCCAGATCCTAGCTGCCCTAACTGAAGTAGTTCTTATGGATATCTAATCTAAACCTACTCTCCAACAACTTCTGGCCATTATTCCTTGTTATGCCAGGGGGTGCTGGGGAAACAAGGTCTCTCCCAAACCCTTCTGGTCCCCCCTAGTGAGTTTATAGATGGTCACCAGGTCCCCCCTCAGCCTTCTCTTGTGAAGGCTGAACAGGTTCAGGTCCTGCAGTCTCTCATTGTAGGGTCTGCCCTGTTGTCCCCAGATCATGTGGGTGGCCCTCCTCTGGACCCTCTCAGTGTTGTCCACATCCCTCCTGAAGTGGGGCACACAGAACTGGACACAGTACTCCAGCTGTGGTGGCCTGACCAGTGTTGCATAGAGGGGGAGGATCACCTCCTTGGCCCTACTTGAGATGCACCTGTGGATGCACGACAAGGTCCAGTTAGCCCTGCCAACTGTGACCTCGCATTGTTGGCCCATGTTCATCTTGGAGTCAGTAATGACTCTGAGATCCCTTTCTGCTTCCGTGCTTTCAAGAAGGGAGTTTCCCATCTTATAAGTGCACTGCTGGTTACTACTGCCCAAGTGCAGCACCCTGCACTTGTCAGTTTTGAAGCGCATCCTGTTTTTGCTAGCCCACCCCTGTAACCTATCCAAGTCTTGCTGCAGTCTTTCCCTCCCTACTAGTGTGCTCACCTCACCCCAAATTTTGGTATCATCAGCGAATTTAAACAGGGTGCTTTTCACCCCATTGTCCAAATCGCTGATAAAGAAATTGAACAGCGCGGGCCCAAGGACCGAGCCCTGGGGGACTCCGCTGTCCACTTCTCCCCAGGTAGAATATGACCCATCCACCACCAGCCTCTGAGTGGAACCCTTCAGCCAATCTGCAATCCATCTGACTGTGTAGACATCAATGCCACAGTCGCCCAATTTTTTAATGAGGATGGGGTGGGAGACGGTGTCAAAGGCCTTGCTGAAGTCCAGAAAGACTACATCCACGGCAACACCTGCATCCAAGGCTTTTGTGACCTGATCATAAAAGGTGATCAGGTTGGTCTGACATGACCTGCCCCTAATGAAACCGTGCTGGTTACCCTTGAGTATCATCTCTGAGGCCAGCCCATCGCAGATGTGCTCCATGGTGATCTTCTCAAAGAGTTTCCCTAGGATTGAGGTAAGACTGACAGGCCTACAGTTGCCCGGGTCCTCCCTCCTCCCTTTTTTAAAGATGGGGACCACGTTGGCAATCTTCCAATCATCCAGCACCTGGTCCAAGCACCATGAACGCTTGTAAAGCCATGCCAAGGGCCCTGCAATAACCCCTGATAGCTCCCTCAACACCTTGGGGTGGAGAGCATCTGGACCTGCTGATTTGAACACGTCCAGCCCCTGCAGAAACTCTCTAACCCGGTCCTCCCCAACCTGAGGTCTGGAGACGTTCCCCTCAAGTCCATCTTGCATCACAGTGGGGAAGTCCCGGTCCCTGCCCAAGAAAACAGAGGTGAAGAATTGGTTAAAGAGGCCTGCTTTATCCTCTGGCACAACCACCAGATTGCCCAGAGGATCTTGCAGGGGCCCCACATTTCCCACTGCTTTCTTCATCCTCCCTATATATTTGAAAAAGGACTTTTTGTTATCTTTGATTTTTGGATGCAAGTCCTAGCTCTATGTCCGCCTTAGCTTTCCTGACAGCCCCCCTACAGGCCCGAGCAGAGGAGGTATACTCCTCTTTGGAGATAGCACCCCCCCCTTCCACCAGTTGTACGCTGCCTTTTTGGCAATCAGGCATTCCTGTACATCCTTAGTGAGCCAGGGGGGCTTTCAGGCACTCCTGCCCCCCTTGCTTTTTGTTGGCATTTCCTCTGGTGGGACTGTGCACCTCCTGAATTAAGTGGTGGTCCTGTATCTGGGCCAGGAACCTCCGGGAGTGGTCTGACCTGGCTGACTGTTCCTCCCAGCAGATGTCCGGGTAATTTTAAATCACCCATTACAACGACATCCCTTGTCTTAAGTGCCTCTGCAAGCTGGCCCGAAAATTCCCGGTCCAGCTCCTCCCCTTGGTTGGGGGGTCTGTAGTAGACCCCCACCATTAGATCCCTCTCCCCACAGCCCCCTTGTATCTTGACCCAGAGCATTTCTGCTTGCCCCTCTGACCCCATTTTTCTGGCAAAGGATGTGTATTGCTCCTTGACGTAGAGCGCCACACCCCCACCTTTCCTTCCTTCTCTATCCTGCCTATAGCTGCTAATGCTAACTGCCCAGTTGTGGGATGAATCCCACCAAGTTTCTGTAAGCCCTATTATGTTTGGGTCTGAACTGGCTATTCTGAGGGTGAGTTCCTCCTGCTTATTCCCCATACTACGACTATTGGTATATAGGCATTTAAGGCCCTGCCTAGCTGCGTGTGCCACTCCCCGATTTGGGAGACTGTTTGGTCCCCTGTTTCTTACCTGGGCACTCCTTGCATTTGTTACCTGTCTTGCTCGGGTGGTGTCTCCTCGTCTTCCTGCGGCCCCCCTCCCCCGGCAAGGCTAGTTTAAAGCTCCCCATACAAGATCAGCCAACCTGGAAGAGAAGACACGCTTTGCCTTTAGGAGAGAGGTGAAGCCCATCCCACCCCAGCAAGCCCCCCGCCTGAAAGCATGGGTCATTATCAAAGAACCCAAGGCCTGCATGGCAGCACCAACTGCATAAGCACCGGTTAACCTCGCCAATGCAGGCCTCATGTCGCCGTCCCCACCTACTCACTGGAAGAAGAGAGAAGAATACCACTTGCGCCCCCGTCTCCTTAAGCTTGTCCCCCAGAGCCTTGAAATCCTTCATAATACGGTCAGGGTTGCCCCTGGCCGTGTCATTTGTCCCCATGTGGATGACAACCATAGGGTACTAGTCTGCAGGTCTGATGTAGGCCGGGATCCTCTCCATGATGTCTCTAACCTGAGCCCCAGGCATGAAGCAGACCTCCCACGTCATGGGGCCAGGCCGACAGATGGGACCTTCCACTCCAGAAGGTCTGCAGAGAACAGAAATAGGCATCAGTTTCATCCTCTGCATCCCTGATCCCCCTCAGCCTGCTCACCTCAGCCTGGAGCTCCCTCACCTGCTCCTCCAGGGCCCGAAGTCCTGCACAGGAGGGGCAGGCAAGGGGACCACCAGGCCCCGCCCCCCAGAACCCTACTGAGCACCCCCCCCCCCACAGACGGGGGTAAGGGGCCACCAACCCTGCCATGTGCTCTGTCTGGGTGGAGGCCTCAGAAGAGCCCATAGCAGGCGGCCGCGCCCAGGCAGGGCCCCTGGCAGCTGTGCTCTGCATCTGCACCATGTCTGCAGATGCGCACATGGTGCATGGGGCCACTGGAACCTGGGAGGTGCAAGTGGAAGTTCAGGTCTGCTACCCTTGGCATGCAGCTGAGGACGCTGGAGCATGCAGCAGTGCATAGAAACACCAGGCCCTGAGAGCCGCACATGGCAGCTCGGGTCTCCTACCCTCAGTGTGTAGCTGAGGGCTTGTTGCATGTGGTGGTGCATGGCGTCCCAAACCATGGGAGCAGCACCAGGTTGCTCAGGTTTGTAGCTTGGACAGCCAACCCCAGCTGAACCACCAGAGTGGTTTCCAATGCAGAATCTCATGCTGAAGCAAATTCACAAAACAAGGCCATTTGGTAAGAAATTTTCTCCTGGTAAGAATTTTTCTCCTGGCTAATGCCTTAGCTGTAGGACACCCCCAGATCTCCTGCAGAGAACTAACTTCCAGAGCCTTACAGTAGGTGCATCTACATGTGCTATTAATGTTATAACCAGTCAGTCCTAATCCCAATAAACAGTTTCTTAATAGGAGACACTATAATATGAACTTAACTCTATTTTCCAGAAGTTCTGGTTGAAGAGGCAGAACTGTATATGCATAGGAAGGAATTAAGTCTGAAAGTTACACTGTCCTGACTCAATCCCCTGGAACCTGGTTTTAAAAGGCAAATTCTCTGATTTAAAACCCCAACATCTGCAATTAAAATGAAATGCTATTGTATATAAGGGTATCAATTGAATACAATGTTTCATTGATACATTTACAATTTTAAAGGAATTTGGAAGCCTACCAGTGCCTCAATCACTATAATAAAATAAATTTTAAGTACCTATACATTTTGGTATTTGATTTTGGGTTTTTTATTATGGAAAATCGGTGTTTCCCCTCCCTCACCAGGATGCAGGACCAGGCCCCTCACTCCCAAGCTACAGCCCTGCTGGTGTCCATCACCCTCCACCCACAGCTCCCTGCCTCCCAGCCCTGCCAGATGAGGGCTACAGGGCTAGAGACCCAGGTCCACAACTCTCTGTCCTCCCTGCAGCAATGCCCATGCCACGGCTTCCACAGAACAGACCCCTGCTCCCCATTCCCAGGGTGTCCTGAGGGTGGGGGGAGGTGGTTCAGGCTGCCTGCTGTGAGCTCCGAGCTCCCCACCCTGCTGCCCTCCCCCTGTGTCCTCTATGACCCAGTGAGAGGGACCTGGCATGGCAGGGCACAGTGGAGCTGGGTAGGGAAATTCATTGCCACTGCTCAGAGCTCTACACCACCTTGGCAAGGCACCCCCTGCTTTCCTGGTAGCACCAAGGGGCAGAAGTCTATACTACCATTCCCTCTGTTTTCAGAAGAGCAGGGGACACCTTGTCACAGCAATGTAGGGCTTGCAGTGGCAAGGAGATTTCCCACCCAGTCCCACTCTGCCCTGCCACACTGGGCCCTGCCTGCAGGGCTGCAGAGGCCCCAGAGAGAGGGCATCAAGGCATGGAGCTTGCATCCACAGCAGGCAGCTTCCCCCCACCCTGAGCACAGATCTGGGGGGTATGTGCCCCACCCCAGGAGTATGCGCAGTGGTGGGAAGCCAGTCCCATCTCTCCCCCCAACCCATGGCTCCATCCCACTCCCTGCCAAGGCCCTGCAGTTCTGCATTGTGACCCCCACCCCATGCACTGCCCAGGCTGGGCAGCAGTCCCAGCCCAACCCAACTTACTCCTTCTGTCCTTCCCTATGGGGGGGCCTCAATCCTGCCACACCCCTCCACCCCCACCAGACTTACCTGTGCGAGCTGCTCCCTGAGTGAGCACGCACAGGCACATGGCGCCCCTACTTGACTGTCCTCTTCCTGCTCCCCCCAACCCCTTGCAGGCTGGAATGCTGCCAGCCTGAAGAGAGCTCTTTGCAAATGTAGAAAATCTACGTATTTCTCTGTTAAAATGAAAAATCCACATTTTTCTTGGTCAAAAGGGAAAATCCACTGGTTTTTTTTCCGTTGTTTTGTGGGAAATGGAAAACTCAGATCCCTGCTGATGATCACACAGATGATAGGATGTCAGCAGTGAGTTGGATCCAATAGGTATATAAAATCATGAACTAGGAATACCAGGGGAAAAGCGCACACACAAAAAAAAGCAAAGTGCAAACAACCCTAATTCCAGCAAGCCAGATTCGTGTCTCCAAGCAGATACACAGGAAAGGAAATTCGTTTAGCATCTAGAAATGCTTTAGATCACTGTAAGAAAACTATGAAATTGTAACTGGCCTGGATGAAAAGGAAAACAAAAATAAGAAAAGCCACTAGGCCTGTGCAAAATTTTGCTGGCTGTTTCGTTTCAACTCATTTCGAGCTTGAAACAGCTAAATTGAAACAAATTGAAATTGTAACAAACTGAAGGGCTTATAAACAGCCTTGAAACAAAACAAGGGCAGTCAAAACATTTCAAAGGTTTTGAAATGTTTCGAGTTTCAAAGCTGAAGCTGAGCTTGCCTGCAGGGAAACAGAAAGTAAGGGAACCAGAAAGTAAGGAGAGGGAGGGGCATGGGCAACGGGTGCCTCTCAAAGTCGGGGGGGGGCAACAGTTTGCCAAAGGGTGAGTGGGATCCCCCAGTGGCCGATCACTGAGCCCACAGCAAAACCAGAAGTGCACTTCTACTGGCATTTCCAGTTATGAGGCTAGCACTTCCAGGTGGTGCATGACTGATCTCAGGGGGTGCACGTACACCCAGTCAAACCCCCTATGTGTCACCAATGGGGAGAAGGAAGAGGGGGGACTGACTGCTCTGATATTGACTGTGTAGTTGGCCAGTGAGTATTATCCTCCCCTGAGTCAGTGAGTGAATATGATCCTTCCCTGAAGTCCCTTCTAATCCCAGTGCTCTAGAGGAGGGATGGAAAAACAGCATAAAAAGCAGCATTGTATGAACTGGGCTGCTTTCTGCCTTGGGGTCAGTTACTGAGCTGTCTTCCAGAAGCTCAGCACCATTAGACAACAAAGGCTACTACTACCACTGATTTCCTACTTGCTAGCCTAGCAAGGATTCAGCAATACCTTTTGCTTTCTTTCTATACCCTTTTATTTATTATTATATTCATTGATTGATTCCTTTCAATTAATTCCTCACCCAAAATCCTCTCTTTGTTTAGTCTATTTAGATTTTTTTCAAATCTGTGCTTTATCTCACTGTGTGTATTCCATTCACTATGCAGGGAAGCACAGCATCATTTTATTGCATATTATAATATATAATTTATAAATTTATATATATACATGTAAATATCTGTATTTATTACACAAACATACATACATACAAACAAACATACATTACACAAATACAGATACATACAATTATCTTAATATCTACATATATTGCATAAATCATATAAATAACATTACAGAAGAAGATGAGACAGATATTCCAGCACACCAAGGCAAAGATAAGACACTATGAAACACACCATGTAGCATGCTGGAAAGGCAGCTGGCAAGCCTTGAGGGGGTGTGTGGAAGAGGGGGTAGAGGGGGAGGTGTAGGCCCCCCGCGCCAAGCTGACATGCAGCCTCTTTGCTACAACAAGCAGGCATGAGGCTTCCACTAGTACAAGCAGCAAGGAGAGGGAAGCAGTGCCAGTGACTCTGCCTGTGCCTGAGTCTGAATCCCCTCCAAGAGCACCAGCCATAACCCCCGCCCCCACCACCATGACAACAAGCAGTAGCACCAGCATAACAGTCTCCTCCACCCCCATTTCACTGCCCATGCTGAGTCTTCCAGTGTCAGAGGAAGAGCTGGAACCGGAGCTGAGTGCCATAGCAAGGGAAATTCTGGGGAAAGAGAGGGAATCATCAGAGTTCATGTTCCACACCCTTCAAGTTTTCCCTAGAGGAGGGGCAAATTGCAGCATCCACACATGCATCCCCAGAAGCGAGCAGGTAGTGTGATCTGGGATCATTTTGAGCTGGCAGATGATCCCACATATACTATCTGCCTGCACTGCCAAGTCAAAACCAGCCAGGGCAAGGGATCAAAACACATGAACACCATGGGCATGTTGATGCATCTCCGCAGGCTGATGCATCTCCCCCTTTCCCTCACTCATCCTCAGCCTGGCACCCATGGGAGCACGCCCAAAGGGAAGTCCTCCTCTCACTCCAAAGCCCCTGTCCCCCCAAAGCAGAGGCAGACCATCCTGGAACAGTGGGGGAAAAGGGGATAGAAAGGAGGTGTATTGCAAGGATGAGCAAGATCACCCAGAGCATTGGGGAAATGCTTGATGTGGATGGCCAGCCCTTCTCCTTAGCTGAGTGGCCAGGGTTCAGGCAGCTCATGCTACTCATGGCCCCATCATACCAAGTGCCTGAACAAACCACCTTCAGCAGGACGGTGGTGCCCTCCCTATATGAAGCATGCAGGGAGTACTTGAAGGAGGAGCTGAGCAAGGCAGGTCCATAGTTGGCCTTACACTTCACCTCGGACATCTGGAGCAGCCAGGGTGGAGATCATGCATACCTCTCCCTCACAGGGCACTGGTGCGACCAGCCAGGCTGTTGGTGGGCTTTTCTTCAAGCTAAAGTACTGGATGAGACCCATATGGCCACAGAGATCATGGGGACCATGAACTGCTTGGTGCAGGGGGCGCTCATTGGGCAAGGTGAGCTTGCCCACGGGTTCATGGTCACCAACAATGGGGCCAATATGGATAAGATGGTCCATGATGCCAACTTTGTTGGCATCCTCTGTGTGGCACAAAAGTTCAATCTCGTAGTCAGGGATGCCTTGGAGGGGGAAAGGGTTGCCAGCACCGCCAGCAAGCTCATTTCAAAATGCAGGGAGGTGGCAGGCTACTTCCACATAAGCATCAAGCAGGGCAAGATGTTGCAGGACAAACAAGCAGAGCTGAACATCCCACAGCACAAAATCATGCAGGATGTAGAGACTTGGTAGAACCCTGCATACCTGATACTCAAGAGGCTGGTGGAGCAACAGAAGGCCATCCATGAGATGGCCTTCCTCAGGGAGATTGGGATCAGCGGCTCCCTTAGAAGACCTGAGTGGGATACCATCTCCCGGATCTTGGTGGCCCTCAAGCCCTTCCTCGAGGCCACCAAGATCCTTAGCGATGGGGATGCCCTCCTTAGCCAGGTGATCCCTGTAGCAAGGGAACTTCAGAGCCAAATGGAGAGTGTCCAGGGGATCAATGTTCCTGGCTGGGGCAAGCCGCTGTCACCAGATGTGCAGGCACTTGTGAGGCAGCTGAAAGTGGGCATCAGGAAATGGCTTGATCCCTTGCAGTCCAGTACAGACCATGTGCTGGCCACTATGTGTGAACTGAGGGTGAAGGGCAGTGTATGCAGCAGCCAAAGTCTGAATCAGTGGATGGAGGTGCTGGTGAAGAGTCAGGGAGGCAGAACGGTGGAGGTGGGGGGGCATGGAAGAGGGGGTTCTATTGTCCCATGCTAGCATGACATCCACCAGCCAGTCTTCTCCTCCACCACAGGTGCTGCCAATGTGGGCCAAGGGCTTGGCTTCCATGGTGGGGTCCAGAGGCACCAAACCCCACCATCAGGCAGGTAGCACTCAGGCTTTGGTGGCTGCCTATCTTGCTGGGGATGTGAAGTCACTGGACTGTGACCCCTTGGCCTACTGGGCAAGGTGCAGCCAGATGTGGGTGGATCCTGGGAACACCTGCCCTGTCCACTGGCCACTGTTCCAAGTGAGAGGGTGTTCAGCATTGCTGGGGATGTAGTGACACCCCACCACACCTGCTTGGATCCTGGTTTGGTGGAGCAGCTGTGTTCCTGAAGGTGAACCTCCTGCTGCTGGGGTTACTCCTCGCTCCATCCACACCTATTTCCTTTTTTCATTTCTTAAAAGCCATTTAGTACCCTGCTTTCAGAGCTTGAGGGGGCACTCGCTGCATCACCAGCCAGCAGGGGAAGAATATGTCCCTGCTGAGCTCCCATGCCAGGATGAACTTGGAGTTATGGTCTGGGGCAACAGGGAAGGAGAAGGCCCCAGGTTCTGGGCATGACCACTAAAACTGCACTTTGCCAGGGTCAAGAAGCTTGGTGGGACTGCTGTTGGCATGGTAGCCCCAGGAAATGCCAGAACTGAGGATCCCCCTAGTGAAAGACAGGTAGGAGGTGCCATAACCTCCAGCCACCACACGCACACACAGAGTCCTGGCTGGGGAAAGCCCAGACCTATCATGTCTTTGACAGGCCTGAGGCTTGCTGATTGCAATGGAGTTGGATGAGGATCCAGGTGAGCTCAGGTTAGCTGCCCAGGATGCCAGCTTTTGTGTTGAAAAACCCTTTATCAAGCTGAAGAAGCACCTGCAGCTGGAGCATGTGCTGTTCCTGGATGGAAGGAATAGGAAGCCAGAGGCTGGCATTCAATGCAGGGAAGAAAGCCAGTCAGTGAAAATGGAAATGGAGGCATCAGGGGGTGATGGACAGGCTGGGGTGTGGGGGGGAGAAGGGGGGTAACGCAGGTAAAAGGGAGAGGTACCTGGGGAGTCAGATGTCCAGCAGGTTGTAATGTGTCAGAATTCCAATGTCTATACTGAGTCCATGAGTTTCTCTACCTAGGAGGTTGATGAAGTGTAGTTTATAGGCTCATCTGTGAAAAGTGATTTGTAAATTCCCTTTGAGGCCTGAGAAATTGGAGACAGGTGGTGTTCTGTTGTAGTCTCTGATAGATTTTTTGGTGTGCGCTCATTCTGGTGCACAGTTGTTGCTTGGTGTCTTCTACTTATTTTGTGTCAGGGCACTTGGTGCCCTGATGGAGATATATATTGTATTGTGAAGATATCTCCATACTGGAGATATTGTTGGCAGGGTTTGCATGTCTTGTCATGGCATGCCCTGGATCTATTCAGTGTGTTTTGGGCTGTAGGAAGTTGACTTCTGGTGATGAAGTTATCAAGGTTCAGTGCTTGTTTAAACCACTTTTCACAGCCAGGCCTATGAACTGCACTTCATCAACCTCCTAGGTAGTAGGTACAGAAACTGATGGACTCAATATAGACATTGGAATTCTGATGCACTACAACCTGCCAGACATCTGACTCCCCAGGTACCTCTCCACTTTTACCTGCACTGCTACATCCCCCTTCCCCACCAGCCCAGCCTGTCCTTCTGACACCTCCATTTCCATTTTCACTGATTGGCTTTCTTGCCTGCATTGCATGCAAAATTAGTAACAGAGACATAACAGAGACAAAAAAATGCAGGGGCTCATATGAACCCACATAAACTTTAGTGCTCTAGACATGTGCAATAATGATGAACAAGCCCCCCTGGCCAAG